>NW_027397080.1:34075826-34137511 GCF_003265705.2 Callorhinus ursinus
CCCCCTGCACACTCCACCCCCTGCACACTCCGCTCCCTGCACACTCCGCCCCCTGCACACTCCGCCCCCTGCACACTCCGCCCCTTGCACACTCCACCCCGTGCACACTCCACCCCCTGCACACTCCGCTCCCTGCACACTCCACCCCTGCACACTCCGCCCCCTGCACACTCCGCCCCATGCACACTCCACCCCCTGCACACTCCACCCCTTGCACACTCCACCCCTTGCACACTCCGCCCCATGCACACTCCGCCCCATTCACACTCTGCTCCCTACACACTCCGCCCTTGCACACTGCACCCCATGCACACCATACCCTATGCACACTCTGCCCCCTGCACACTCCCCCTCCGCACACTCCACCCCCTGCACACTCCGCCCCCTGAACACCACACCCTATGCACACTCTGCCCCATGCACACTCCGCCCCCTGCACACTTTGCCCCATGCACACCATATCCTGTGCATATTCCGCCCCCTGCACACCAGACCCCGTACACACTCTGCCCCCTGCACACTCTGACCCACTCCATACTCTTCCTGACTGCTTCTCAGGCCCTGCACCCACATGCTGCCCCAGGGGCCAGGTTCTATGCTGCCTGCTGGGCTCTTCCCTTGGACTGCTGACCAACAACCCATAACCACTCGTCCCCTTGCCCAGTACACAGACTTCCCGGTCAGAACAGCACACCTGCAAGCTCCCCCACAGTCTTCCACACATTTCCAGCTTGCTCACTGCAGTTTGCAATTAGGCACTTGTTTGAGCGAATTTCCACATCACCACCCCTCCAGGACTACTGGCTCATGAGAACAGAGCCCTGGCTGGTTCACAACAGTTATCTCCAGGCCCTGTCACCAGGGCCTGCATGTAGTGGGTCAGTGATGATCTGCGACACGAATGAATGAATGAATGAATGACCTCTACGACCCCCCGTGGTCTTGACCTTCCTCTACTCTGGGGCAGTCACTCGAGCTCTGGGTCGTCCCACATAGGACACTGTACGTGGCAAGGATCGGGTGAGGAAGGAAACGAAGCTTCGAGGCTGAGCAGACTCCGTCCCCGGCAGCAGCGAAAGGCCCTCCCTTGTCCTCCCGGGCGGGCACCCTGCCGGTGGCAAGAGTCCAGCCAGCTCTGTGATGCTGTGCTCCAGGTTACCTCCAAAACCCAATGGCGCCTGACTCTTGAGTTCCCGGCTCCTCTTTTGGCCCCTGGGCACAATTAGGCAGCTGGTGTTTCCCTAGTTATGCCCAAGCCCATGGACACGGGGCCCAGAAGGCTGGGACCCAGCACCCCAGGCCTGACTCTCCACCACGGCACACCCAAACCGACGGCCATATCCCCGTGCGTCTCATGACAGTCAGGGTGAAGAGAAAACAGCACGTCCACCCTTCCTACCCCACCCCTGCCAGGTGATCAATACGGCCCAGTATCTGTACAAGACATGAGGAGCTGACTGGAGGAGAGGTAGGCTTGGCCAGGGTGCTCAGCAGAGGCAAGGAGCTACAAAGCTCCCCACAGCCCGCCCTGGGGCTCTGTCCTCGAGGACCCCACCCCCACCCCTGGGCCCGGGCCCTGAGGAGAGCCCCCAAGTCTCACAGGTGCTCCGTCCACCACTCCAGCAATAACTACAGGTAGGCGAGGGACAAGGTCTGCTCAAGAAACCACGTAGAATAACCCTGTTTTCTTCCAACCGTGCAAAAATGGACAATAATCCCCATTTACCCAATGCATGCATGTCAACTCGGGTCTGGCAGGCTTACCCCATCCTTCCCAGGGTGGCTGCATTGCTTGACCGGGGAAAACAAACAAACCAGCCCAGGATGAAACTCCAGGCCTCACTTCACAACAAGAGCCCGCCCTAGGACTCCAGGGAGGGACCCAGGGGTAGCCCACCTGAGCTGTTCATCCCAAGTATAGATGGGCCCCCTCACTGCACCCGCAGGGCACACGGGTGACCCGGAACCTGAGGCACAGTCCGGAGCACTGAGGGAAGGAAGAGATTCCTTCTGGCCACAGGGGATTGGGGATGATTTGCACGAGGGGGATGTTTGTGGTCAGGGGTTCTGGAGCAGGGCAGGGGGAGGCAAGGCAGCAGGATGACTGCAGAGCAGTGGACAAGGAGGGTCCCAGGAGGCCACATACCAAGGCTGCCACAGCCCTGGAAGCAGAGGACAGCCCTGGACCTTGGGAGCTCTGCACAGAAGGAGGGGGCAAAGTTGGCCCACCGCCATCAGGGGCTCCTCTTAGGGGCTGCCTTCTTTTTCCTTCTGACAACACCCACAAAGTCGGCTCACACACTGCATCCAGCATCACCCGTGGGCCTCACTCCCCAAGTCAAACGTGGTCTGAGATCACACGGTGGCAAGGGTCACCAATGCGTGCTGATGTCTGGCTGGGTCCCCAGGCTGCTGGGAAGGGATGACGTTTCCCAAAGCTGACCTTGAGGGTGCTGTGATGTCGGGGTGCAGGTGGCTTTCCTGCCCTTCCCACACACCTTCTGTTCCCCTTTGCGTCAGATGCTTTAAGCACTGTCACCGGGATCCCCCGGGGCGGGAGCCTGCTGGGGAAGTAGCAGAAGCTGCAAGCCGGAGTGATGGAGACCAGACAGGTCCGGATGGGAGTGGGGGGCCCAGGCTTCCCCAGGAGAGGGCACACTCCAGGATTTAGGGTGCACTCCCTCAGGGTGCTGGAAACAGCAGGCCTGGGGGACCAGCCTGCCCCAGGTTCCATCTCTGCTTCTGCCCCACCACAGATGGTGCTCAGACAGCTTAATCTCTTTTGTTCTCTACCTCCTGATTTGTAAAATATCTTAAGAAATAAAAATAAATATACTATACACCCCAAGGAGTTGTGGCAAGGATTGAATGAGATAAGGCCCAGGACAGCGCCAGTACATGACAGTAACATCCCCGAAGCCAGGTTCAAATCACAATCCTACCCTTTACAGGCTGTGTGACCTTGGGCAAATCACTTAACCTCTCTGTGCTTCTGTTTCTGCCAGTGCCGAACAGGGTATTTTATTCCTGTTTCCCGGAAGTGTTGCGTGCGTACAAGATTTGATTGAATTGAAGCACTTAGAACCTGGCTCGTTGGGGAGTACACTACCTATCTGAGGTAACCATTAATAGGGAGACAGGAGTCACAGACTGGACCGCCCTGCATTTTCCAGGGCTCGGTTGATGAGTGCTCTTTTCTTCTAAGAATGCAGCCTCTGAGCTGCCGCCTCTTCCCTCCACCCAGAGCAAGTCTCGGGGTTCAGAGGCTCTGTGGGTTGTATTTGGATCTGAACTGTCATGACTGGAGGGGACTTTTTGCGAATCACTCCCGTTTTTCCTGGGCTGAGCAGAGTCCAGGCTTGGGACGTGATCACCTATGAATGCGGCTAACTGGAGCACGGCAAGGCCCTGCTCACACCACGCAGACCTCGCGTGAACCGCTCCGTGCAGCCCGCTCTCTCCCCCACCAGATCTTTGATCCACATTTCGTAAGGGCATCTTGCCCTAGAATTATGAGCACAGAAATCAGAGCAAGAATCTTCCGTGTTCTATTTCTGGCCCTGACACAGACGCCAGTGTGTGGGCAGATCATAATGCCAGAATTTTCTCTGGTCTCTGGGAAATAGCACAAGTCACAGTGGCCTTCTCCTGCCCCTGCCACCCGAGGGGGCCGGGGCTTGTCTTGGACTGGCCACAGGTGGGTCAGGACACCCTGGACCTTCCCCCCCAGGCGCGCCCTCTGGGATTTCCCATGCTCGGGAGCAGGGTCCATTCTCCTTGCTCGCTTCTTCCAGAATGGCACCAAAGGGGCTCTCGGAACAGGAAAGCAGCTGTTCAGATGCATGTGGTTCCCACTGGATGCATCTTGATGAGGACGAGGGGCCGGCGCCATCCTGCTGGCTGGAGAGGTCCCAGCAGCCAGCACAGAGCTGGGCATTGGGTGTATGAATGAAGGATAGAACAGACGAGCAAGCCCGTGGGACTCTCTTGGCAGCTTCTCCTTCCTGTGTAACCTGCTTCCAGACCCAGGGTTTGGAGATGATGATTCTCAGAGCAGGTGGGGCCTTGGGCAAGTGCAGACCCACATTTCCCCTCATGTGATCCGAGCTTCAGGGCGTGCAGGCAGTCTGGGGGGAGCATACTGTTCCTATAAAAAGTAAATCAACTGAAACTCTGAGCCAAGCCCCGGGGGGACGGGGGAGGGCGGGCTCCTGCCTCCGGCCTCAACAGGAACATAGAGAAAAGACTGGGGAGGGGGGCAGCCCACAGGGGCCAGGAAATCCCATGAAAATTCCCAAGGTGCAAGTAAGTGTCTTAGTAGCTTTTCAATTGTCTTCCACGCTAATATGCTCTGTGGTGGTCCGCTGGGCAGAGAGGAGTCCAGAATCCTCTTTCAGCTCGTCTGGGGGAGTCTGGAGCAGAGGGGGCCACAGGTAGACACCCAGGTCAGGCTCTAGCTCCATGATCTGTGTGCCAAGGGTCACCCCACATTACAGATGCGACAGAGGTCGGGGCCGAATGGCTCGCCCCAGGTCTCTCAGGGGGGCCCACGAGGCCCAGCCGGGGCGGAACTGCAGGGCGGACGTGGGTACGCTTCTCTCCAGCATGTGTGTGCTGCTCCTGGACCTGCACGGTTTTCTCAGTATGCTCAGACCCCAGGGGTCCTACCACCACCCACAACCCTCCTCAGACTCTCTGAGGAAGGCAGCTGTCCCCCTCCCTGCGTGTTAGGGGCTCTCTGAGCAGGGGGCGGTGGCAGAAGGCTTGTCCCTGGACTCTCAGAGGCCTGTGGAAATGTGCTCACCGGCCCCGAGGGTGAAGGACACTTACATCCGCTCCCTTCCTGGTGGAGCGTCTCTGTCCAAAGGTACATCCTGCTGCCATTCCAAGTTTGGCTCTGCCCCACCCCCCCGCTTTGCCATTACAGTGAGACCAGGAGGGGAGGCACCCTGGCCTTTAGAGAGGGGTGCTGGGGGATGGGCAGCAGGGGGAGGAGAGCAGAGCCAATGGTGATAGGCCCCCAGCCTCCCAGGACAGATGGAACCAGGGACAAAGGGGGAGGTGGGCATCCTTCCAGGAGCCTAGTGTGACTTCGGCTTTTCTCTAGAAACTGTCAGGCAAAGGGGCCACTGTCTGAGGGTCTCTGCCTTTGTCCCAGGGGTGCTAGCCCTTCTGAGGCTCCATGCAAACAGCACCCCAAGTCCAAATGGGCTCGCTCCACTGGGGCCTCCATAAGTCACCTGCTTCTTTCTCCTTCTCAAGCTGTCCCCGCAAGCCTGACTTGTTGGTGGCTGGCCAGATGGGCACCTTCCCTGCAGGCTGACCCCACCCCAGCCCCTCAGGCCCTGCCTGCCTACCCCATCCTGTAGTTTTCTTCCCTTTGCTCTGCACACCACCACCTCCTGACATTTTTATTGAGGTATAATTGACAAATAAAATTGTATACATTTAACATGAACAACGGGATGCTTTGATCTCCTGTACTTTTCTTAACTCTTTGGGGGCACTTAAAAATGCAAAGGGAAGGGTTGCAGCTTGGCTCAGAGATGGCAGCGTCTGGAAGGAGTCTATGCGTGACAGCGTTTCAGTTACTTAAAAAAAAAAAAAAGCAAGCAGTAAAATGTTCTCATGATAAAAGCTTTTGCAAAATCTCAATCTCCTTTTAATTTTGGGAGTTGAATCTGAGTGAGACCAAGAGAAGATAGCCAGGGGAGAAGCAACATGCTTTCTGCGTAGAGGGAATAAGGGATGCAGGCAAGGTTTGATCCAGCCAGGCAGGGATGAGAGCTGCTCAAGCACCGAATGCAGGAGGCGGTTGGGATGAGTGTCAGGTGTTGCTTGAGATGTCTGTTCTTCCTTGAGCACCTCTGGGTGCCCAACTCCCAGATGCACCTGACAGGTGTGCAAGAAACACTTGTCTCCACGGGGAACGGGGCTGCCCCAGTCCAGCAACTGCAGGCTCAGGGTCGAAAGACTGAAACAGCTGATGTTTTCCCCCTGGGTGAGATGTGTCTCCCCTCGACTCTGGCCTGAAAGGCAGGCCTTGGGTTCTGCGGTGTCACCTCCAGCAGCAGAGTGCGGAGTGCCCGCAAGGTTCCCGATATCTGGGTGATCAGGAACGACTGCAGGCCTTCCAGGAATCGATCCGCATGAATGACAAATGCAGCAGGAGAAGTAGAGGCTTGTGTTTTTGCTTTTCTTTAAAATTCGTAAAAATGAGACCAGATCAAGAGGGAGGTAAGTGCCCGGCTCGGTACGCCACAGATTAATCCGGCTTCTAGAGCAGCCATGCCAGGCTGCTCTGATTGTCTTTCAGCGTCTCATGAATTATTTTTCCCCCTGAAGCCAAAGTTAACAATAACATCAAACTTTACAAGAAACCTCTGCCACCAACACAGAAACGGGCTTGCCTCCCCTCCCCCATCTCCTCCTCGGATAAGACTTTAAATGATCCACGTGCGGTCGGGGAAAACTCCAGAAACTCCTCCTGTGGGTGAAGCGCCCCTCCCTGCTCAGGCTTGGGCTTTGCTCCCGAGGGCCGCAAGGGCAGGCGCTGCCGGCCGACACAACGTCTTTGCTCAGAGACAAGACAGAAGAGCCGTGCTTGGTTGGCAATGGGGTGCGGAAAGAAGGGGGGTACTTCCAGGGTTGACCTTCGTCCCCCCCAAAAGATGCTAAGTCCTCCTGCCCAGACCCTGTGAATAGGACCGTATTTGGAAACAGGGCCTTTGCAGATGTAATCAAGACTCTCTAGATGTCATCATCCTGGATTATCTGGGTGGGCCCTAAGTCCAATGACACGTGTTAGGATTTGAATTGTGCCCCTCTCAAGAGATATGCTGAATTCCTAGCCTCCCAGGCCTCAGAATGGGACTTTACTTGGAAAGTGGGTCTTTACAGGGGTCATCAAGTTAAAATGAGGTCATTAGGGTAGGCCCTGACCGAACACGACCGATGTCCATACGGAAAGGGAAGTGTGGACAGAGACCCGCGCACAGAGCGCGCCCTGTGAGAACACGAGGAGGGGACGGCCGTCCGCAAGCCCAGGGACCCCGAGGCCACGGGGAGAGATGCCTGGAGCGGATTCTGCCTCACGGCCTCAGAGGACTTCCCTTGGACCTCCAGGCCCCAGAACGGGGACAGTAAACGTCTGTTGCTCAGACCCAGAGAGACTCAGAGGTCCCTACACAGAAAGAGCCCTCCCCGCCCCTCGCACGGAGCTCTTACTTGGCTCCAGCGGACGCGCTGTGGTATCACATTGGGATTCGGCAAACAGGCCTGCACGCAGGGCAAGAAGGTCATCCTGAGGGGGACACAGAGCCCAGGAGCCAAAAGACGCAGTTGTCTGGGAGGGGCCCGAGCGTGCAGCGTGTAGGCAGGGGGCTCTCTCGCCCCAAGGGCCCGGCCCGCACCCTGCAGCTGGACCGGCAGAGCGTCTGGGTTAGCAAGTGACACCCGTGGGGACACCCGCCCTGTGGGGTTTGTTCCTGCTCTGACCTGCTCTCCGGCCACAAACAAAGGGAGGACCTGTCAATATCCAGGCCGGGAGCCAGGTCGCTTGCTTACTCATTCACTGTCGGTGCTATGTACGGGTGGGAAGTCGAGATGGCTGAGTTTATTAATAATGATCCATCTCTGCTGTTGATGTGTAATTCATTTCAATGATCTTTCCCAGGACACAGCACAACCATGGGCCCCGTGCTAGCCCAGGCTCGAAGGAAGAGTGTGGCGGGCTCTGCACACATTGGAGCTACAGGAAGACCAACAGGGGGTCTGTGGCCAGGGCTGGAGGGCCAGTGGACACCCTGAGAGCCCTACATGTCTGATGGCACGCCCGGCGAGGCTGGCTCCAACAGCGCTGCTGACAGAGCCCCCAGGAGGTGGGTCAGAGGAGGGGTAGGTCTCAGAGACCCTGGGCGCCAGAGGTGTCCAGTGGGGGCCGGAGATCTCCCATGGCGGGGTGTTCCCATCTGGAAGCCCAAGAAGGGAGGGGCCCACTTGCAAGCTCATTCCAGACTTCATTTCTTCGCGGCCGTGGGACTGAGAGGGATGGCTTTGTGCTGGCTGCTGGGGGGACAGTCCTCAGCTCCCAGAGGCTGCCTGCAGTCCCCGGGGCTGTGGGCCCCCTGTCCCACCACATGGTGGCTGCTTCGTCTAGGCCAGCATGAGAGTCTCCCTCATGAATCTGCTGGCCAAGTGGGTTCTGTATGAGGGAAGGTAACCAGAGGATAATGTCACCTGTCAGCCTTGCCATATTCTGCTGGTTGGAAGCAGGTCACAGGCCCTGTTCATGCTCCAGGCGAGGAGATCCCACAAAAGCACCTACCCAGACGTGGGGCAGACAGGCCAGGGCAGGGAGGGACCAGAGAGTTCCTGCTCCATATTGTTGTGCAAGAAGAGCTGATTAAAGGAGTCATGAGTTTTCTCAGCCACAGGACGGATGGCAGCAGAGGGGATACACTCAGAAGCCCTGAAAACACACAGGGCAGGACGTGGGGCCGGTCGCTTTACAGGGCGCCCCGGCTCGGGGCCCAGAGGGACACAGCGGGAGTCCTCACATAGCATTCACACATCAGCAGGGCGGCCAGCATGTTAGGAGCAGGTGGACCCCTGGTCTGAGCAACGGCTCGGCGTGGAAGAGACCGCGGCCGTAGGCAGCGCTGTGCAGACGGCTCTGGCGGCGGTGGGGGGGCCCCGGGGGGCCTTTCGCGGGAGTCTCCCCCCCTGCCCCCAGGGGAAGCTGAGATGAAGATGCCTGGGGGAGACATGCCCAGCCCCAGGCTTCAGCTCAGGGCACGCCTCCGCTCTCCTCATCCACTTTCTCTCATCCTCACTAAGTCAAGCAGCGCTTACCGAGGCTTTGAAACCCACCTTCGGAAACACGGAATCTGACCACTTCCTCCCACCCAGACCATCCACCGGGAATCTCCTGTGGCTCCCAACCTGCCACCCCAGCCAGCACCCACTCCCCACGGACAAGCCGCACTCGGCTCCAGGAAGCAGACTGCTAGCAGCCCCTCGTGGCTCCTGGGGAAATCTTCCCAGACTGCAATTGGCTAACGTCTCCCCCATCTGATAGGGAAGGCAGAATATGAAATAGGTATGTTCAGAACACACACCAGCCCTGACCACTGTGAGTTCGCAATACAGGCCCCTGGAGCGGTGCCCCCCAAAGACACACATGCACACAAGCAAGTCATGCTCAGCCTCTGCTACGGGGTTCCAAGGCCTGCCCCCCACTTGTCTTCATCCCCAGGGGCACTGGAGTGCATTTTCTTTCCACCCAGGACTGTGGACTGAACTGTGTCCCTGCAGTACCCAATATGCCCTCTTTAAGGAGGTGGCCAGGATAAACACGGTCATATGGGTGGGGCCCTGATCCTATGGGACGTGTGTCCTCCTAAGAAAAGCAAGAGCCACCAGGAAGCCTTCTCTCTCTACACGCACAGCTGTGCCACAGAAGAGACTTTCCTCCTCGCTGCCTGCTGCCGGGGGGATGCCCTGGCCAGTCTGGTCCCCAGGGCCCTGCCAAAGAGGACTTCACACCTGGGTGGGACTCCCCGCCACAGTCTGCACCCCAGCTGCAGGGGACCGGTTAGCGGGGGCCCAGCTGAGTGGCTCCCAGCTTCCCTGCTACCCTGAGCGTGTGGGATGGCAGGCAAGCAGCTTCATTCTCTTCTCCAAGACACGGCTGTCTTGCTCGCTCTGGATGAGCCGGAACTGCTCCCCACATCCGCACATGTGTGTGGCGGCGGATGCCGGCAGGCGAGTCCCGGGCGGGTGGTGCCCACGCAGCCCCGGTGCGCACGTACTTCAACGCGAGTGTGGGGGTCTGCACAGGAGAAGCGGCGCCTCCTCTCGGCCTGGGCTCGGGCGACTTTCAAAGGCGTGGCGCGTTATTACCCGGTCTCTCCTCTTCAGGCCTCTTTCCCTCTCACTAAGGGTCAAAGACTGCACGGCACCCCACCCTGATGAATGCATGCGCGCAGGAGTTGCGTTTTTTCGCTGTTCAGAAAAGCAATGCGAGCCAACTGTGGGCCAGGCGCTGTGCTAGGAGCTGGGGGAGCAGCAGGTTGGTTTCTACCCCTGAAGGAGCTCCCGGGCTGGCTGATCACCCAGGGAAAGTGCTGAGCGTGCAGGGGTATGTGCTGCTATTGGTCCTGGGTGGTGGGGGGTGCGGGACAGACGTCCGGGCAAGTGGCCATAAAATGACAGAAGTCGTGGTAAATGCCATGAAATGGGGACGAGGAATCCAGGGGGCTCTAGAGGTGTGGGCGTCAATAGGAGGAGGGGGAGGTGGCCCCTCCAGCTGAGGTAAGAGCGTGAGCCTGGCCAAGGAGAGGCCTCCCGGATGCTCCAGAGAGATCCAAGGAGGCCCCCTCCCACCCTCCCTCCTGCTGCCCGATTTCTCCACACAGGAGCCAGAGAAGCGCTTCCCCACCTTGGGGGGAGGGGGGCGGGAGCTTAAGTGTCCCAGACAGTGAGGAACGGCCCTGAAAAGACAAACTGCAGTCGGAAGAATCGAGAACTGGGGTGTGGCCAGGACGAAGGCAGGGCATGAACCTTCAGGACTTCCTGAGAAATGCGAGACCTCCTGCCTCCCTCCCCTTGCCCCGAGGCTCTGCGCCCCACACTGCCCCCCAAGTCCGTGGAAGTCTGGGACAACGGCAGGGCAGAGTGGAGTGCCTGCTGAGGTGCCCAAGGTGGCCTCTACCCCCTTACACCACATGGCTCCTTGGCTCCCCTGATGAGTCAGCCTTCCACCAACCGGAAGGTCCTGCCCAGCCCTGCTGAGAGCCGGCAGCTGACCACTGACCCGTGCTCTGGGTGCAGCACCAGCCCTGGGTCTGCGGCCCGTAGGCCCTAACCGGCCACCCGTGTCCCCACAGAGACAGGCAAAGTGCGCCTTCCCAGTAAAGCCCGAGCCTCATCTCTGAGTCTGGGTCCGAGTGTCTGCCAGGAGCAAGGCCAGTCTTGGTATGGGCTGGAGACGGTGGCGGGTGTCGCCTCCACGGCCTCCCAAAGGCTCTGAAGGAGGAGACGCCCCGCTGCACCTGGGAAGGGCGGACAGATGGCAGAGGACGGCCCCGCGATGCTCAGTGCATCCGTGGCGTTCGCCTAACAGTGACTTTTGGCTGCAGCGGGCGCAGGTCTCAAGGCCCCGGGAGAGGGGTGCAGGAGTTGGCGCAGGCTGGTGTCTGGGAGGCACCCTTCCAATTCCTCTGGCCCCTGACATGACCAGGTGAGGAGGCCGAGCTCCCCTGCCCAGATGAGGGACCTCCGGGGAGGACGGGGACATTGCCAAAGCCAGCGGGGACAGGGCTGGCCTGCACGTTTGGGGATGGCCCTCCCACAGCTCCTGTCTGCACTTGGGGAAGCACCCAGTTCCTGCTCCTGACCAGGACCTCGTTCTGCCCTCCCCACATCCAGCCTCCCCTGCGCCAGGAGGCCTCTGCACAAGCCCCGCATCCCCGGGCCCACATCCTCTCCCAGACGCCGCTTCCCACCAGGCAGGCCCGGCTCACGTGTCCCCACCTGCATCTGAGACAGTGTCCGCGTACCTGCTCATCGTCGGCCCCCACCTGGGGACGGCAGCACCGCAGGGCAGGGCTCCTCTGCACCGTCCCTCAGGGGCACGACCTCCCCCAGCTCACACAGAGCCTCCCAAGTGAAAAGGGGAACGTCTGGTGCCAGGAAAGCGGGATTTCCCAGACAGACTGACTTCTCCTCATGGCATCCTGCTCGCTCCACAAGCCCAGCCCATCCTGCGTGTCGCTCCGCTGTGCGCGCAGGCGCGGGCCATCCGGCACCATCGGGGACCGTTCTCATTCCGCACAAGGACTTTGCTTGCGCACCACCAGCACCCGAATTCATCTTGCCCCGGACCCTTCATGCTGGCAGGCAAGCCCACCTCCCGCTCCGTGGCGGGCAGCAGCAAAGGGTCCTCCCCACTGTGCCTTCCTTCACCTCTGCTCGCCCCCCCAGCATGCTCCAGCGGCCCTCTTGCCAAGCCTCCAAGCCTCCAAGCCTGCACCTCCGCGGGGGACAACAGTGATGGTCACCTCCATGCTCATCCCTCTTGTCTCCCAGGAGCCCTGATATGGGACCACGTCCCCCCTACTTCTCCTCTCTCCCTCCCTCCGTCTCCCTCCCTCCTGTCTGCTCCCTCTCCCCTGGTCCCCCTTCCTCTCTCCCTCCTCCCCTCCTCTGTGAGGTGTCTTCTGCCCCAGGCTTCCCTGGTCCCACCCCCCCATGCCTCCTCCCCAGGGCACTTTGTGCTTTGGGGACTCTCTGGGGCCCTGTCCTCTGGCCCTGTCCCCCTCGCACACCGTCCACACTCCCTCCAGGTGATCTCAGCTATATCCACAGGACCTTTGAAACCACCCAGACCCCGAAGGCTCTGGGGTCCCCACCGCAGGCCAGACCTTCCCCAGCTGCAAACACGCAAGTCCGAGGGGGCCCACAGACGTCCCCTTTGACAGCTGATTCGGCAGCTGCAGTGAAGCCGGGCCCCCGAGGGGCTGCCGGCTGCCCTTCCCCGTCCACGCCCACCCTAGCTCAGGACAGGTGCCACTTTCGTCGAAGGCATAAGTTGCTCAAACCAAACGCTTGGGAGGCCTTCTAGATTGTTCTCTTTCCCTCATGTCACCCACCGAGCCCCCAGCTTCAGGACCGTCCACCGGCTCAGCCCATTCTCCGCTCCCCCCATTATCCTCAGACTAAAGCCCAGAGCCCCCATGACTGCCTCCAAGCCCCAGCCCAACTGACCTCCCTGGCACCCCGGCCATGTGGCCCGCCACAGCACAGCCCTTGCATTGCTTGTCACACTGCCAGCACCTTGGCTCCTGGCCACCACCCCCTTCCCCGTCCTACCCCCCTCTTCTCATCCACCGGTCTCAACTCGAGCATCAGCTCTCTGCCCCAGGCTGCAGGCATCCTCCCCACACACCTGGGGTCACCTTACTCATGTTCAGATGTGTGTCGGTCTGTCTGCTGCCCCTCGAGGGGACAGGGACTGTGTGTTGTCTTCCGATGTAACAACACTGCCTGACACATAGTAGGTGCTCAGGAAACGGTTCAGGTGGATGCTTGAGTGAGTGAAGGATGGATCTTCAGGGCACAGGGGCCAACCAGAGGTCAGACATTTTCATCTCTGACTTGTTTATGAGGCTCAATATATACAAAGCATTTTTGCAAATGGAGGTGGTGTTTTCTCCAAGCCCCCCAGTGGCTCCCAGGGCCTCGTGAAGGGCAGGTGGGGTGAGGATTGGGCCAATGCCCTCCCCAGCTGGGGCAGATGAAGGGTCTGCGATTCTCCCAGCTTCTGGAGAAAAGCCCCAGGCACTGCTGACCCCTGGGCAGAGGGGGGATGCCGGCCCCCCAGCCGGAGCAGATGGCCGCTCCTCCTGGATTGAATGGTAGACCTGTGGAATAGATATGCCCTTGTCCTAACCCCCCCGACCTTGTGAATGTGACCTTATTTAGAAGAAGGAACTTTGCAGATGTGATGGCATTTAGGATCTCAAGACGAGACCATCCTGGATTCTCAGCTTGGGCCCTGATGCAACGGCTGGTGTCTTTATAAGAAGGGAAGAGACACAGACACAGAGGGAATACGCCGTGTGAAGACAGAGACACAGGCCGGGGTGTGGCCAGGAGCCAAGGAACATCTGCCCGTCACCCTCAGCTGGAAGAGGCAGGAAAGACCGTCCCTGCCCGGCAGACTGGGAGAGATCAAATGTCTATTGTTTCAAACTTCCAGCTTGTGGAGAGTTGTTCCTGGGGCCCCGGGACACTCAAGTGCAGATGGAAGCTGGTCCTTTCTGTGCAGTGTGCGGATGGGGGCAAGGCCACCTGTCTCTGGGGTGGAAGGCTGCCTCTGGAATGTCTGGGCCGAGAACAAGGATTCTCGGGGGGCAGGGGCATCTAGGAACGTGGGGGACGTTTCTGGTTGTCACAATGACTGGCATTATTTGCGTAGGGGGCAGGACGCTACCTGCCCCACAATGTACAGGACAGACGTGCTCACCCACGGCCGGCCCTCCATTCTGTGTGACTCTGAACATCCTTCTGCTCACTCCTGCTATAAATGCTCAGAGAGCCTCCTTCTGTTCCACGTACAGACCCAGAGTATTTTTTGCATGGTTTTAATAAGCACCCAAGTTTCCAAGAACACAACCACCATGTACATTGAAAGAAGGCTGGATTATTTTTGTCCCAAATGTTGCCGGGAGTTCAACATTTTCCCAAAGTCACCTGTCCCCCCATGCTCAGACGGCACACCTGTCTTAGCTCGAGTTGCCCTCAGGTTCCTGAGGATGCCACACGGGGGTGGTGGGGTGAGCCTCCGACGACCTCACCACACCTTCCGGTGAAGACGTGCACAGAGGAGCATCTATCATACATCACATCACGTCACGTTTCCTCTCAATTCCACTGAGGGCATTAGATGAGTCTGGAGGACCATCGGCTTCGGTCAGTTATAATTTCTCCAAAAAGGGGGACTCAAAGCAAGTAAAAGGGGGTATTACCAAGATGCTTTGTAAACTTGGGCCCCGGGTCTGGAAGGGCAGGGAGCTAAGTCTAGAGTGACAGTTTTTCTTCCTGCCCCACTCCTTAGATGATGCTGATTCTCTCCTTCTGACAGATGTGGGAACAGGGATGGGGACCCAGGTGTGGCTCTCAGGGGCTCTGCCTCTGGCCCCAGGACACATCCCTGGAGGCTCTCTGTTCAGCATGTGAAACCACACAATGGGGGCATCCAACTCTCCCACCCACCTGCCGTGGGCTCTGCTGATGGAGAGACCTCCCTGGAGCTTCTAGAAAGTTCCTTCTTCACTGGACCTCACATATGGGCCAAGAACTTCAGAGGGACTAAGGCAATCAGCTTCCTCTTGGATTTAGGTCCCACTCAGGATGCCCTGATGCCTCAGGCAGCAGGGCTGTGTGTCGAGGAGGGACCCTCAGCATCACAGAAGGGGCCCTGACCCACCTCCCCCGACTCACGAGAGGCTGAGCCTCCCTGAGCGTCAGCCCCACCGCCTTCTGTGGGCAGTTCTGAGAACATGAAGAGTGAAGCACAAGTTTGGCAACAAGCCACTTAAAGGGATGTGTGCAAGGGACAGTCTGCTGAGAAGCCGGCTGGCCCCTGGCAGAGGACACGCTGACCGGCACTCCAGCAGACAGCCCTCCCCTAGGCCCGGCTGCTGGACATGGTGCTCCCCCCAGACGTGGGGGCTGCTGACCTGGCGAGTAATGGGGCTCTGCTGATGGTTTCCCAGTGGGTCCGACTGCCTAAATCCTTCCAGGACAGAGAAATCCTTCATGAGGCAGCTAGACCAGCATTGGCCAGGCACCTGCACGCGTTCACCCCAGCCCCGTCGGGGCATGCTAAAGGAGACAGGGGTTCCGCTTCCCCAGCACCAGTGTCCTTCCCTCCCCGATGCAGCCGCAGAGCGAGGGGGCCTTCATGCACCCGGGGCCCCTGACACTCGCTGTGTGTGCCCAGTTTTCTATGCGGGTGAACTCAGCCACGTCTCAGAACCACCCCTCGAGGTGGAAATTATTTCCCAGTCTGCTGTCTAAGAAGCCGGCCCTCCCCGAGGTCATGGGGCACAGCAAGGGCATGCCAATGGCCAGGGTCTGAGGGCAGCCAGGGCCTGGGTTACGCCTGGGTCGGGGCAGGGGTTCCCCCCTTCAGCACCAGCTTCACCGCCCCATGTCCCATCCTCGGTCAGCTCGGCAGACATCACCGCCTCTGCTCCTGAGACAGACTGGGCATCCCTGCTGCTGACAGAAAGTTCTGGAAGAGAAACTTAATCCTCTGGTAGTGCTGATCATCACCTCCAAGCAACAGACTCCAATGCGGAGATTCCCTGAACCACATGGAAAGCCAAGACCGGGGAGGCCTTGTCTTCCCGTCTGATCCTATGGCCCGACCATCACGCGTCTGCCTGTGATCCTGGCCGAGCCTCCAGAAGCAGGCGGCCACCTCGGGGGTCTGCCGGAGCTTTCCCTGGAACCCACCTGCCCTGGGGCTGAGGGCAATGCCTCTTGCAGCAAGTACATGCACATGGGGCCTTTTCAAGCTGGCCCCACCCGCCATACAGAGCCGCTCCTGGGTGGGGGTGGGTGACTTCTCCCGCTCACCTGGCAGCTCAGAAACCCCGGCCGCAGCTGCCTGCCCCACCAACCCCAGAGCTTGCTGGATCCACTGCCTGGAGTGACGCTGGAAGGGAGGGGAGGGCCAGAACCCACCAGCCTTCTCCTCTCACGACAAAATGGCAGGGCAGACCATCTTCCTAGCTGTGGGCAGAAGGAACACAGAGCCTTGGACATTCTTATGGACCTTCAGAGCTGGAGGAGGGGCCTCAAGGGTTTTTCCTCCAGTGTCTTTCTAGATGTGAAGAGACTGAGTCCCAGGCCACCTGCTCTGCTGCCTCCAACAGGCAGGCCTCAGGGCTTCTGGTCTCCAGAGTGCTTGGTGCCCCCTGCCCTCCCCTGTGCTCTGCCCATGCATGCCCTCCCCGCCAGTCAGGACCAGCCTCATTCACTCTCCAGGAAGCCTGGCGGGACCCTTCCCACCAGGACCAGCCCCCTCCTCCTTTTACTGGGTTTTCAGAATCACTGTGCAATTACCCAAGCTGGGGCTTTCTGACATTTCTGCTCCCGTCCTTAACTGTCACTTCTCTCTTGTGAAGGCTCGTGTCCTTACCTGTCTGACTTTCCCAAATAGATTTTAAACTCCTTGAAAAGACAGCCAGGGCCCCGGTTTTGTATCCCTTCACGCCTCCCCCACCCTGAAGCGTGGTATTTCATATCAACCAAGTTCGGAGCTGACAGTTCCCTGCACGACAGATCAGAAGCTAGAAATTCCAAAACCAGTCCTCTTCACATCGTCAAATAATTCTAAAAATAATGTTCTGTCTAATATTTAATCCCTATGCTTAGAATCATTCCCCTGTGAGTGGATGAAAACCATAAATTCAATCCACCGTATATCACACTGGTCTGTTATCCATCCTGTGTTTAGTCAGGCGATGGATGTCAGGAAGGCACGTTCTGCAGGGGTGGGGGTGTCGCCTGCAGCCCCCCAATACCTGCATCACCAGCAACCCCACCTGCCGTCCTTAGAGAGGCCCAGTGTCAGTTCAGGCCCCTTCCTGCAGCTCCTAGGGCTGGGCAAAGGGAAACAGAGAAAGGGTGATGGGACAGGCACTGTGATCCCACGAGAACCCAAGAACCTTCCTGACCCCTAACTCGCTCTCAGGAGAAGAAGGCAGCTCTGGCAGAAACAAAGAAGTCTAAGAAGCACTAGATGTGATAAGCTGGGACAAGGAACATGTGAAAGGGAAATAAAGGTAAGCCGGTGATGGAGTCATCTCCAGAAGACTTCGAGACCGGCTCTAATGAGTCGGAGCTCATTTATCCATTTGGTGTGAACACAGCTTTGCTCAGCAAAAGCAGAGGAGTGCTCTGGGAGGTTGGATGGGTGCAGAGGACTGTCGGCAGACGCGCGCCATCCCACCCGTGCCACAACGGGTCACCACGCGAAACCAGGCGCATCCATTCTGACGTCCCACTTAAGACCCTAAAGCCCAGCCTCGCCAGCTACAGAGTATAGGATGTTTAGTGAGCTCCAAACACTCATTTGTTCGTGGATGCTCTTATCCCAATTAAGCCACTCAAAACTTTTGAAGTTCATGAGTCATTTGCTTCAAATATCTTTAAATTAGGGATGGATTCACTTCCCTGGTAGCAAACACCCAGCAAGTTAATTAAAAGGGGCTCAGCATTTAAACCACCATCACAGTTCTAAACAGAAGGAGAAGAGCACGTCTCTCCCTATCACAGCTGCTCCTAACTCTCTTCCACTTCTATCCCAGCATTTTGAAATATTTCCCAACATGAGACTTGCTCCCAGGGTTGCTCTGCTGCTCAGGTCAGCTGACCATCAGTGTGAGAGAAGAGGAGAACAGCCTGTCCCTCCTGCTTACAGTGGGACACACCTAAAGGACACTGAAGGCCTCCTGGTGACAAGGACAAAGCAACTTGGAAATCATCCTTGGAAACGCATGAGTGCATCCCAATGTAAAAATTACCAGGCAGGATGGGGATGACATCTGAGCCATCTCCTCCTTGAGCTGCTGGGTGTCACGAATACATGATTGATCCAAATGGGAACACACATCGAACGACCATTAACGGAGACCTTACAGGGCTTCGTTGCCCCTCCTGGGTGGTGTACCTCCCAGAGCTACGAACACGGATTGTTGAGGAAAGCATCAGATGTGTCTGAGCAGGCTGGAGAATCTCAGGGTCCAGGGGCCAGCGGGAAGGTCTAAGAACATCAGGTCCCAGAAATCTTTAATGAGCACTAGCTGTATGCCACGCACCCACAGCCTAGGAGATCCACAGTGGGCAAATGCAATAACCGAAATCAGCTGGCTTGAATTCCCCACAGCTCCCTTTAAGAGTTTTAAGATCAAAGCCCAGGAAATGACTTTGTGTTTTTCTCCCAGGAGACTTTGTGATTCCAGACTCAGAACATGACCAGCAAGAGAGCTGTCACAGGAAGATGGTGCTTCGCTGTGGGGAGTCCTCCTCTCTCGACCTCAAGTGAACTCCTGCCCCATCTGACACTCACCCTCTGCCAGCACCATGTAAGGCTGGAGCTCAATGCCTCAGTGAACGTGAGCCAGGTGATTTTCCATCCCAAGCAGTTCCTAGCTATTGCCACCTATACCTCTGCAAAGAGCACCAAGGTCAGGGACAAGGATATGGGACTTCATCAAATGACCCCATAATGGAGCACTAAATGTAGCAACAAGCTAGTGGTAGCAAATCATCACAAGAAAAAGTCATTATTACCATCACTATCACCATCACCACCATCACCACCACCTCCTCCTCATCATCATCACCATGAGCCTCATCACCATCATCACCACCATCATCATCATCATCACCACACTCATCATCACCATTGTCATCATCAACATCATCACCATCATCACCATCACCACCATCACCATCATCACCATCATCACCATCAGTGTCATCATCACCATCATCACCATCACCATCATCACCATCACCATCACCACCAGCGTCATCATCACCATCATCACCATCACCATCGTCACCACCATCATCATCACCATTGTCATCACCACCACCACCATCAACATCACCATCATCATCATCATCACCATCATCAGCAGCATCACCACCATCATCACCACCATCATCACCATCTCCATCATCATCACCACCAGCATCATCATCACCATCACCATCAACATCACCACCACCACCATCACCATCATCATCATCATCATCACCACCACCATCACCATCACCACCATCATCACCATCATCATCATCACCACCATCATCACCACCACCACCATCACCATCATCATCACCATCATCACCATCACCATCATCACCATCACCACCATCACCGCCATCATCATCATCACCACCATCACCATCATCACCGCCATCACCATCATCATCACCATCACCATCACCATCACCATCACCATCATCATCACCGTCATCATCACTACCACCATCACCATGATCACCACCATATTAACAGCAGCAAACATGTAATGAACAGCTGTTATGTGTCAGGCAATGACCACCTGGCATATACTATCTCACTGATCTTTGCAACATTATAAGGTGGTTAATTCTGTAATTCCCACAGGCACATTCTGAGGCACAGAGAAGATAAGCAAGTTGCCCAAGTTCAAACAGCTAATACAAGAGGAAGCCAGGAATTTGAAGGCAGACACTCTTACCCACTGCCCTAAAACTAGGAGAGACTTTCCAATCACTTCACTTACAGGGTGGTCTCTGGGAGAGGGGCCGTTTGATGATTCCAGCAGCTACCCCACGTAATATTCACTCCTGAGGGATTTCAGAGTGCCCCGAATCTCCAGCCATCTGCTTTTCTATGCCCACCGATATCTGTGCTCTGGGCAGATGGGCCAAGGTAACTTTCCCCTTCAAAAAACTCTCTACCGAAGCAAAAATAAAAACTCACAACTCCCCAAACCTGATTCCAAAGATCCTCTTTGGACAACAGAACTGACTTAACAAATTCTTCCTATCCTTTCCAAAACCTTAATTCTGTCCTTTGGGGTGCCCTCAGTGGTGAGTGGGCAGAGCTGGTGTGCCTCAGATGAAAAGACTCTCAAGCCCCTGGTGGCTTGCTGGCCCCTGACACCTGCAGGCTTCTCCTTGGAGTCCTTCTTGCTGGGTATAGAAGCACCTGGCATGACGCAGGGTTCTTAGTTCATGCTTGGTGTTGTTCTACCGAATCCTCATGACAACCATTTGGAAGAGATATTTCTAAGCTTTAATTTTCCTGGTGAAGAAAATGAAGCCAAGAGAGAAGAGAACATCCCCAGGGTCACAAAGCTACCTGCAGCAGAGTCCAGATTCACAGGCGGTCTGTGGCTTGCAAGCACATACGGCATGCCCAGCCTCCTGGACCACCGCGCTGGGATCCCCAAGACCACCCTTGCTGCCTTAATCCTGTCTGAGAAAGGTGAGCAGCAGAAGTGCTCCACAAAGAGTCGAGAGCCCAGGTCTATGTGTGATGACTGCCAGGACAAGGGGGATTCATGGGGCTCCGCCAGGGCTCTGGGTAGCTTGGGTCACTTTTGTGGGAACAGCTGAGCTGTGACGGACCCAGTTAAGAGGTGTCACCTCAGCACTTCCTGTCTTGCCTTGCCTTGGCCTGGATGCCGAAAGCTGCTGACGCCCCTTCTCAGCATCCAACACCACTTCCCAGAATTAACATTTCTCTGCGCTAAAAGCAAACACACGTATTCCCGCCCCCCTTTAAATTTGTTTTGCTAAACAAATTAATCTAGCACCAGATTATATTATGAAGAACCATAAATCTTTTCCAAGATAAGCATCTGTCGAGTTGGATTAGCAACATCCAATGTACTGTGAATTAATTTACTGAGCCTTCTAATGCTGTCCCGAGCATTTAACTTTAGTAATAACAAATGTAATTTGGAATAAATGGGAACTTGTTTTCTCGTCCGTGCCTATATAGTAAGTGATGTGTGTAGAGGGGATGACAGTAAATGAATGCAGCACTAAATTCTATTATGATGATGGCTTGCGAGTTTATTGAGGTAAAAACAAATGCTTTTGTAAACTGCTTTCGGGCACCTGGCACAGATGTGATGGACGGCAGGCTGTGTGTGCACAGGTTCTGGACAAAGGCTGGCCAGGAGACAGCCCGCGACCCCCTGCAGACCTTCTCCTGCTGTGCTCCAAGCTCACAGCCTCCGTCCCTGGGTCTGGCTCTGGCCCCTGGCGCTGAGGTGGAGCTGGGTTTGCTTTCTTTCATAGGTATGTTGCTCTCTAGGGAAGAATTGCTCAGAATATAAAAACTGCAGTTCTCTTGTCCAGGTGAAGGAAGGAAGTAGGTCATGGAACAAAAGCCACCCACTCTATGAAAACCTATCCAACTCCCGACCACGGCCAGATGCAGCCTCATGCAGATGCAGCCTGCAGGAAGACCTATGCCGCCAACAGACCCTGGGAGCATGTCTCTTCTGTCCGGGGTCCTGAAGAGGGCCTGCATGGGGACTATGGAGCCCGAGGCCTTAGGACGTGGAGAAGCAAACAAACAGGGCGTGGGGGAGGCCACGCGGCACCCCCACCCTTCATGCCGACACCCCGGACTTCACATCCCATTTTAAGAGCTAGCCAACCCTGCGGCTCGTCTGGGATGTGCGTACCCAGATCTGATCTGTGAACATCCTGCTCCTGGTGGGGCGTGGGGTCGTGGCCTGCCAGAGGCCAAGGGGGCCAGAGGTGGGCTGGAGCACAGGGGTCCCGGACTCTGCGCATGCCCTCAGCCTGGGGACGTGCCTGTGGCTAGCCCTGAAGGGACGGGCTGTGGCCTGGGAGATTTTCAAGGGCCACTCCTTTAGAAGCAACTGGAAGAGGAGATAGAGGAGGAGAAGAAAGACAGAATGACGTTGCAGTAGATATTTCGAGGTAACTGTCCATATGCACCCAGAGCGATGGGCAGAGGACCCAGAGCCATTTGTTCTGACCCCGTCCCCCAAACACCTGCGACAACGCCTCCAGGGAAGATACTCCCCAACCCGAGCCAGTCTGCAGAGCCTCAGCAAACAACCACAGGAAGTTCTTCCTTATACCTGATCTCCATCTCTTCTGCCACTTAAAGTGATCCCTAATTCTGGGCCAATGTGGCCGTCGCCCCTCCACAGGCCACAGCCTTGAAGGTTTTTGGGTACTCTACTTGGGCCCTAATTCCACCAGCAGGTATGTCCGCATCTCACTCCCAGGCTGGCCCAGAGGTCAAGGTTCTACCATTCGGGAAGACGTGGCTCTGTGCCTGGCGGGGTCTGGACGCCCATGACACAGGCAAGGCGGGCACAGCATCTCCTTCTAGGCCACTACTAAGGAGAGACCCTGTCCTGTCTCCCTGCCACCAGCCAGAAGGGCTTGGCTAGAGCACAACCTGCAAGTCCACGGACAACACATGCCCCCTCTGTCCCCAAGGCCGTCACCCAACCGTCAGCACTCTGCCGTTGTTAGGTTTCTGCCGCTGAGAAATGGGGAGGCCTGCCACGCAGTGTCACCGGGCACAGCACGGCATCCTTCGTGAGCCACACCCCCAGGGTGTCCTCCCCCCACCAACCGAACCCCAAGCAGAAAAGAAGTGGGTGTACCTGAGGTCTCCCCCAGAATCCGTGGGGGCTTGACGTCTTCACCATCGTCTTTGCTAGGACTGGTGGAAGGCTCCGTTGTGCTAACCCCAACTGGGATTCTATTCCTGGGGCCCAGGGGCTCAGTGACCCCCTTAGTCTGCAGCGTCGTGGAGGTGGCCGTGGTGGCGGGGGCGGTGGTGGTGGCCACAGTTGTCTTCCGTGTCTGTGGGATGGAGGCCGTGGTGGGGCCGTAGAGCCCTGGAAATGTGTTGGATTCCGGGGCCTCCTCCTCCCCCGTGGGGCCCCAGGCGATGAACTCCGTCTCTGTGGTGGGCCTGCTGCCCCGGAAATCAAAACTGTTGAAGCCGGCCCCCTGCAGGTGCCTCTTCTCCCTCCACAGGAGGGCCTGCTGGTCCGTGGTGGCCCCGCTGCCCACTGCGGGGGATGGGGACGTCGAGGAGGAGCGAAGGGAAGGGCTGGATTTGGCAGCGGCTGGGGGCTTGGCGAGCCCCCCTCTGGGCACCAGGGCGGCCACCTGGTCCCTGGGTCTGTGCGCCCGTTTGGCGCGCGGGCTCGGCACCTGCCCGTGGCTGCGCTCCACGCGGGCCGGGCGCGGGCTCCACACGGGCACCGGGATGCGCGCCGCCTGTCCGCTCTTCAAACTCCACAGCCGGGGCGGCCGCTGCGGCGGCCGGGGCAGGAGCCGGAAGTCGGGGCCCGGGCCCAGGGACTCACACGAGGGCAGATCCATGGCGAGCTGAAACATGGCTATAAGTATCCAAGCATGGCTTCCTAGGGAGCAGCCCGGCCAGTGGATGGACATGGAACTGCGTGGAAAAGAGAGAGCAGTGTCAGGTGGGGGCTCTGGGGGCTCCGCCGGCGGTCCCTCCACCCCCGCCATGACACGGAAGCACTCTTCTGGTAATGAGCGCTAATCCTAACTTCAAAAGGGAAACCGAAACCCTCCATTAGCTGACTTCACAGCCCTGCTGGAGTGCCACCTCTTCATCAGCATCTTAGAAGCACTGTCCCCATGCACCTGCTCCCAGGAGCCGGTTCCCCTGCCTACACCTCACATCTCTTCCCAGGAGCATGCAACGCACATGGCTGGGTGACATGACGCGGGAGGGAAACCGAGTCTCAAAACCCCCAGCTCAGCCGACAAGATGATCTCAAACACCTTCTGTTCCCCCCTCAGCTTTTGCCCAGAGTTCATGAAACAGAGACAAGGAGAGAATGTGAGGTAAAACAGCAGCAGAGCTGGGGGCTCGGGTCACCCCTTGCGTCCAGGGCTGAGGACCTTCCTCTGTGTCACAGAAGTTACAGACCCAAGGTGTGTGTCTCGGAGCACACAACCTCCCTTCCTGAGCCCTGGGAGGACGGGGGTTCCACCCTCCGTGTGGCTGGGCCCGCCAGACTTCACAGGGGGCCCGAAGGCCAGGCATCTCCCGAGCCTCCGCCCCATGCTGTGGTCCGCAACCCCACCCCCACCTTCTCAGGCAAATGTGCGGATCTCACAGCAGGCTGTGGCCTCGGATGCTGTACGCTAAGAAAGCTTCTTATTTTTGGACTCCTCTGGATTTTGTTCAGGAAAATGAGATCTGCTGTGGATAAGCTGGAAGTTTATTGATGCACCAACCCTACCCAAGTGCTGTTCTGTTGACATTTCAGCTTCCCCTATTTATCTTCAGCACAGGTGCCCTTTGAAACCCCATCATCCACCTGCTCAGCTCCAGGCTCGGCTGGAGAAGGGCAAACCCCACACGACCCGGGGAAGATGGTGGAGGGTGGGTGCACGGAGCATCACGTGAGCACTCAGAGCACGGCAGACAGACCCGTGGAGGGCTTGGTGTCCCCGGGGCCCACGCTCCCTCACCAGCTTAGGTAATTGAGGACTGGGTACAGGCGCCATTCGAAGTCAGTACTCGTCACTGGCGTCACGTCTGAAAATTGACACGGATCCAGAATGTTAGTGGCTGGTGCGGGTGGGGGCGGGCGAGGGCGTTGGGTGCGCCGAGCCGCCAGCCTGAAAAGCTGCTCAAGACCAGCCCCATAGAAAAAAAGGCTTGGCAGTTTTTCTTTATGAGGTTTCGCATGACTTTAAAAGGGAATAAATCAGCGAGTGAGCAGTGTGCATGCATGCACAGGAGTGTGTCTCAGGACTGCAGGTGGCTGATGTGTGATAGCGCGTCAGTGCCTATGAAAGACCAAATGTACAAGTGGGTGTGAGTGTGTCAGCAAGTGTGTAAGAGCACGAGTCCGTGGGGGTTGTCCGTGTGCCCGTCTGTCACATATGCGTATTTGTGCATGTGTGGGTGTGGCTGAGTGTGGGGTCCATGTCAGTGAGTGTGTGTGAGCGTGTCGGCGAGTGTGCAAGAGTGTGAGTCTGTTGTGAGGCGGTCTGTGTGCCTGTCCATCATATATGCATATGTGTGTGCATGTCCAGGTGTGGCTGAGTGTGGGGTCTGCATGTCGGTGCACGTGTGTGTGCATGTGTCTGTGTGTGAGCCCCCCCTCATTCTGCACTGAGCTCCACGTGCCCGGGGCCGCCTCTTCTCTGGTGGGTACTTAGGCACGTGCCGCTCCCTGCCTGTCATCAGGATGTGGAAAGGAAGAAACTTGTATTAATGAGTGCTAATTACCGAAAAGGACTAATCCCCAAATAAAAAGGGCCCAGTTTTTTAATCAGAATGAAAGTGCTTTGCTGCAGAAATTAGGAATCGCTCATTATGCTAATGCCTCTGCACCGAGTTTCTGCCGGTGTGCAATTTCTCTGCACAGCCCGCCAAGCTCTGTGCAGGGACCAGGGCCTCTGTCACCACACACAGAAATTTAGGTCAGTGCGAAACATCCCCGTGCCCACGGAAAGCACAGCTCCTGTGGCCACAGGTGGTTCAGTGAGGATGGATGGTTTAGACCCTCTGGTTCTCCCACCACTCTGCATGTTTGGATGGGAGTCCAGCCCCCAGGAAGTGGGATACTTCTTTAAGCAAGAGTGGTGCTCAGCCCAGAAGGCCCTACCAGGCCCCACCAGGTCCTACCAGGCAACACCAGGCCCCACCAAGAAACACCAGGCCCTACAAGGAAACACTAGGTCCCACCAGGTCCTACTAGGCCACACCAGGTCCCATCAGGCCCCATCAGGCCCCATCAGGCCCCATCAGGCCCCACAAGGTCCCAGCAGGCAACCCCAGGCCCCATCAGGTACCACCAGGCCTCACTGGATCCCACCAGACAACACCAGGCCCCTCAGGTCCCACGAGGCAATGCCAGGCCTCACCAGACCTCACCAGGCCTCACCAGGCCTCAGCAGACACAAACAGGCCCCACTGGTTCCCCCAGCACTACCAGGCCCCACCAGTCCCCATCAGGCCCCACCTGGCCCCACCAGGCACCACCTGGCCCCACCAGGCCCCACCAGGTACCAGCTGGCCCCAACAGGCCCCACCAGGCCCCACCAGGTACCAGCTGGCCCCATCAGGCCCCACCAGGTACCACCTGGCCCCATCAGGCAGGCTGAATGAAGAGCAGCCACAGGCGAACCCGAGTGCCTCAGTACTTGGAGAAATATTGCCCCAGGAAATTAAAACCGCAGACCCCAGCCTGTGTTTGCTTGCCTGCCCCAGCATAACTTCACATACAGGATATTTCTGTCATTTTTCACCAATCATGAGCTGTAATTGGTTACCATAGAAACCCCCTCATTTCCACGCCACCCGGCTGTTATGCAGAAAAACCAACCGATTGCAAGAGCGGGGAGAGCTTGCTTTGTTTCTCTTTGAGTCCAGTTTCTTCCTTCTTAAAGTGATGGATTGGTCCAGAGAGGGAGTATTAGGAGGGCGTGGGGACAAGTCAGGACACAGGCTCCTCCCCACCGCCAGCCGCTGGGACACGCCGGGCCCCAGCACAGGCAAGCAGAGCTGATGCCAGCCCTCCCCAAACCTTGAGGGCATCCACGGGCCCCATAACAACACGCCCCCACCTCACACCACGAGGATGATTATAAGCACGAAGCCAAGTCCAAGTGCTGGCAAGCACGTGGGGACATGGGAACTCGTGCGCACTGTCGGTGGGAACGTAAAAGGGTGTTGCCGCTACGCAAAACAGCTCAGCAGTTCCTCAAAGACTTAGTTCCCGGAAGACTCCGCCTTTCCACTCTTGGGTATAAACATGAGTCCACACAAAAATGTGTGCACGAATGTTCACAGCGGCCTTGTGCCTGATAGCGGAAAGCAGAAACCAGCCCCAGTGCCCATCAGGTGGATGGATCAGGAAGATGCTCTCTGTCCCTACAGGAGAACGTTCTCTGGCCTTAAAAAGGACAGAAGCATCAACACATGCAACAACGTGGATGGAGCTTGAACACAGCGCGTGAAGGAGAAGAAGCCAATTACATCAGGCCACATGTCGTCCGAAACGCCCGGAATCGGTGAATCTGTAGAGACAGGGAGTAGATTCCTGGCTGCGGGGGGCTGGGGGAGGTGACTACTAATGGTTATAGGATTTCTCTTAGGGGTGACAGGAATGTTCTGGAATTGATAATGCTGATGGTTGCACAACCTTGTGAATACATTAAAACCACTGAACTGTACCCGATGGGGGGTGAATTTAGGGTATGTACATGGTAGCTCGAGAAGTGGATGTTCAAGGGTGGAGAGACCAGCCTGGGGTGGGTTGCATGGTGTCCTGCTCTGGGTGCGGGCCCTGGCAGGTGGGAGGAAGGAGAGGGTGCCCAGGCTGGAGCCAGCGTCTGAGCTGCGGGCACGGGGCAGAGTGTGCATGAGATCTTTCGGGCTTGTGCACAGTCCTCACAGGGGCCCGGTCTCGTCTGCCCTGCAGGGCAGCGTCCCAGCTCCCCCTCCACCACCAGCCTCGTGCACATCAGGGCTGTGGCACCATCCCCTTTATTTTCTGGTTCACAGCTTTCTTGCTTCTCCCCCTTTTAAATTTTTATTGAAAGCTTTTTTTTTTTTTTTCCCTAAGAACACTTTCATATGATTCAGTGGATTGAGATTGAATTTGCTACCTTCTGTATATTTTCTTCACAGAAGAAAACCGTGGTCAATTAAGGGAGACAAAGACTTGTCTTCCACTTACGGTTGCACTTTTCCCCAGGGGGCTCACAGGCCAGGCCTCCCGCAAGGGCCCAGCGCCCACCTGCAGGAACCCCCAGGGCGGTGGGACTCTGGGCTGGGCCGGAAGCTCCGGCGAGCCCTGGGATCTTCCTTGCATGGCAATGAGCCCCCTCCACCCGCCCCCCCACACACAGTCCCAGTGCTACAGCCCCGAGGAACACCCCTGCCCCCAGAGTGTCCACTTGTCATCAGCTGGTCTGGGACACCAGCCACATGATTCTGTGTGAGGGAGAGGTTGGCTCACACCTGCTTGGGATGGTGACTCTCTCAGCTATGTCCCATCCCATTTCTTCTGGCTATGAATCGGGTGAGTTTTGGAGAGTTATGAAAAGCAGGTGTCCCCCAGTAGTGTGCGCTGTGCTTAGTGACCTGCTTCCCAAAATTAGCACATGGAAAGGGGAGGGAAGTCACTTTCCAGTGGAGACACCTGGCACGCAGGACCTTGGCCAGTGTCAAGGTCGCATCCGCAGTGGTGAGTCATGAGAGCAGGCACTCCTGACGTGATGGGGAGGGCACTGCGCCTCCTCCCGAAACCCGTCACCCCGTCTAACAGTGAGAAAACCACCCGACAAATCCCGATGGAGGGACAGTCGACAAAATCCCCGACTAGTCCTCCTCGAAACTGTCAAGGTCATCAAAAAACAAGGAAAGCCTGGAAAACTGTCACCACCAAGGGGAGCCTAAGGAGATGGGACGCCTACATGTCATGTGGTGCCCTGAGTGGGATCCTGGAAGAGAAGAAGGAAGTCGGAGAAAAACTGGGGAAATCCAAATAAAGTGCGCGATTTCACGAATGGTAAGGAGAGGTGCTTCCCCTTGGTTAGGACCGATACACCGTGGTGATGTAAGATGTTTACGTGAGGGGCATTTGGGAGCAGAGAACTCAGGATTCCTATCTGCTTTTTCTTCTTTTCAATTTCTGCAAATTTGAAACTATTCTGAAATAAAGAGTTTATGGAGGCAAACACAGCAACAGAAGCGGGGTGGATATGGAGGTCATGCTGAGGGGGTGCAGGTGGACCCCGCAGGGGCTCCCTGGGGTCCCTGGGCCCCAGGTGAATGGACATCCACCTCTGGTGGTGGCCTGGGGGGGGGCATCCACGAAGGAGAACAGCCTCGTCACCGTGTTCCCATCAGGCAGAGAAACGTGGCTTTAGGTGGGAGGGGAGACCCTGGCGCCTGGTACAGAGAAGACCCTAGGTCCCACCGCCCCCTGTCACCCCGAGTTCTCTGACGTGCTGGCCTGCACAGAAGGGGGCCAGCAGACTGCCCCCTCTTTCCCCTTCACACGCTCAGGAGGCTTTCACCCGTGCCCCCCGAACACCAACAGGACGACGGTGCAGGAACAGAGATCCGCCCTCCCCACTTGGGGCAGGACCCCCCAGCCTCGGCTCAGGAAGGGAGCACACACACACTTTCTTCTGGTAGGTCAGTCGCTGGTTCAATATTCCTACTGAAAAAAAAAAAAGGGGAGCCATGACTCACTGGAATGTTTCCCCAGCCTGATGTCATTAATGTCCTGTCAGAGCTACCCCTGGCTCGCGTTACCCTGTGACTTACTATGATTAAAAGCGTCCCTCTCTTTCAGGAAAGGTGCTCTGGGTTGCCTACAAGGCTTTCATCTTCAGTGGCCCCATGGATATCAGGCACACACTTGATATTTGATTCACGGGGAAGGAGCGGTATAGGAACCATTCATTTGCGTGGGATAGAAACCTCCAGAATGGCAAGAACTTTCTGGCTACTGGCCTCCTCCAGAGCAGGGGGACCCGCAGTGGGATTCTGGGGTCTCTTAGCACCCTCCCCTGCTGGAGTGGGTCCCATTCCTGGGTCAGGCTCCTGGGTCCCACCCTAGGTGGACCGGGGATGGTGCGTCCTGCTGGCTCGGGGGAGCCAAGAGTCAGTGCCCTGCAGAGAAGGTGTGCTCGCTGTAACGTGGGCTCCTCCCAGGGTCAAGGTCATTGCAAGGCAAGTGTGACAGGCATCTGAGTGTGCCTCAAACGTGTGTCCACCTAACCACCGCGCTGGCCTTCACTGCCGCACCCAAATCACAGGAGGTCCTCCTGGAAAGAACAAAGACGGTCCTCAGCTCCAGCCCACCCCAGAGCTGGACACTCAGCCCCCTGGTGCTTGGGGCCCGAGAGGGTTTACCAGCCTTGGTAAAGGGCTCCCGGTCAGGCTCGTGTGAGAAGCAGTGGGTAGGACAACCTGACACCAGTCTCTTGACGAAGCCGGTTCTCCTGAGGTGTCTGTGGATGGGGGTTCCACGGGCCCTGTGCTACCAAACACCAATCCCACCCCAAACACTCAGTACCTGCATGGTGCCAGCATGAGACCCACAAATGAGGGGGCCCGCTTGGAGTCACAGTGAGCTGGCATCAGACCTGGAGTCTAGGACTCAGCGACTTAGGGTCCCAACAAGCGCAGACCTGTGGGACCAGGGACATACTAAGAAAAGTAAAGCAAACAAAACCTCCGTGACCCACAGCCATGGTGGCCCCACTCCCTGGACCATCTGCATGGTGTCTCCGCCCGGAGGGGAGGAGCGGGGTGGGCACTGGACCCTGGCAGGTGCTACTCCATGCCCCCACTAACCTCTTGCAGCTGCCGGGGCCCTGCGGTCCCAAGGAATTGCCTCACACTCTCTTTCGGAAGGTGAGAACCTCTGGTTCCTCAGTGGTGCCTTGCGGTTCGCAAAGGACATTGTATGTATCAGCGATGCCCCCCTGGGAGGGATTTTACCCCCAGCGGGCATCCAGCGATGTCTGGAGACATTTTTGGTTGTCACTATTCAGGGGTGCTACCGGCATTTAGGGAGAGCCCCGGGATGCTGAGAACATCCTACAGGGCTCAGGACAGCCGCCACAAAGACTTAGCAGCCCCAGTGTCCACGGGGCCGACATTAAGAAGCCCTATTGCCCACGTCCATTTGCTCCTCCCGGGGCCTGGTGATGGGGGAATGAGCATCTTTAACCCGAGAGGAAAGAGGCTCAGAGATGACCCACCCGCTCACGCTCCAGAAGCAGCACGAGACGGTGGAGACACGGGGGGCTCAGGGCTGGCTGCCTGGCTCCCAACCTGGTACTGCAACATGCTGGCTTTGTGAGCTTCCGCGATCCCTGTAAGCTCTCTGTGCCTCAGTTTCCCCACACCACGGGGTGTCACGGGACTCCACGGTGAGTCCTTGAGGCTTGGCTCCCTGGAAGCACGCACAAGCATCAGCCATGACTGCCCGCCACTCCCCTCGAGGCCGTCAGTGGAGCCCGGGGGCCTTGTGCTCTCCCTGGGAGCCCTGGAGCAGGGCGTCTGCAGGACTCGGAGGTACGGGGGATGTTCTCAACAGCCTTCACAGGTGCCTGAAGGAGACTGAAGGATAGCAACGCGCTGGCGTTCTGGTTGCCCGGGCAACGTGCCCGTAAGCATTCTGGAGGAGTGAAGTGGTGACAAGCAGTGGGTGGGTAGCACCGTGGGTGGGAATGTTCTCTCCCCAGGAGCGGGGAGCAGCGTTTCTGTGAGTCTGACACACAGCCCTGCTGCCGTGGTCAGGTCCCTAGTGCCCTCCACTCTGTGCAGGGATAGTAGAGGCACAGGCCACCCGGGGCCAGCAGGTCCCCTCAGCTCAGCTACCGCCCTCCTACATGGCACACTTGTCCTCTCTGGGCAGCGCCCATGATGTGGTCAGCAGCTGCCCCAGCGGCCAGGCGGCCTCCCCAGGTTTGCCAGCCCATTGTGTCAGGTACCCTGTGCCCTACCTCCCATGCTTCCTCGGCCAGCAGGGACAAACGTTTCGATGGGCCCCCTGCCCAAGCCGGCCGGCCCATCCCAGGGACAAGTCATATCCCTCTGGGCAAAAGAACAGACTTGGCCAAGCCAGACTGTAATAGCAGCAGGACCAGAATCCTGCTGCCTGGTAACCTGAACCCCACACCAAAGTCAGCGAGGAACGAGGATGCTCAGAAGGGCCCTGGAAAGGCAAAGTGGAATCAGCAAACCACCCCCACCCCCACCGGCACATGTTCTCAGCCTGGGCCTCCCGTGAGAAGCACCTGGCTGGGGAGAGGGAGGTTACAAAACGCGGAGACCCAGGCCCCACTGTGGACCCATGAACCAGCATCTTCGGGGGGAGAAGTCCGGCATCTGTAATGTTTTCAGAAGCTCCCTGGGCGTCCAGGATTGAGAGCCGAGAACACAGTCCCTCCCTCCCTTGGACCCCGTTCAGTCCAACTTCACCAGCACTTTTAACGAGACATACAGGATATGCCTGGGGCTGGGTGACCCCTCAGCACAGGGCCTGGGCAAGAGCAGAGGCACACAGTGGTCCCAGGCCCCGTGTCCATCTCCTTCCGGAGCTCGGCTGCCCTCAGCCTGGTTGTCAAGCCAGGCAGATGCTCACGGGCAAGTTCTCACCCCACCCCGTGAAAAGAGCCAGGGCCCAAACGCGCATTTACAGAAATCCAGACCAAAGAGAAGGGAGCACGGGAATTAAGGACGGCACGGCGCACTGAACTGCGGCCCACGCGGGCTGACCCACAGCTCCGTGCCGGGCACCAGGCCCTGCACGTTGCACGACTCTCTCCTGCCTGTGCTCGGGAACCCTTGGGGGAGGGCTGTTAACTCTCCTCTTGCACAAGAAAGAGAAGCACAAAAATAGCATCTGTGTGTTCTCTGGAGAGAAGTCTCTCGACCACAACTGAAAGTGGAGAGGAGGTAAGCACTCAGCCGCGGGAGGGGCGCTGGCCGCACGCACTCCTCCCAGGCTCCAGGGGTTCAGCCGTCCCGTCATCCCTCTTACGCTGGCAAACACGCACCCCAGGTCCTCGCGCGCGCCTGCCGGCGACACACCGCTCCTTACTGGTGTCTTGGCCCTGAGCCGTGGACTCTCGAGAACAAATACCGGGGCTCCCACGGCACCTGCTGAAGGCCTGCCACCGTCTGGTTCTCTTGCCGTCATTATGTTGGCGTGGACGCAAGTCACTGTGCGTTCAAGGGGCTGTTGAAGCCACCCAAGGACGGAGGGCGACAGTGGCAGGGTCACTGCCTCTCAGAACAACAAAAGCAGGCCCCCCATGCACTCCACAGGGTTCTCAGGTTGACAGAGAGGGGAAGGACAGTGTCAACGGTGGGGCCCAGGGCTTGGCGGCGGGAGGAAGAGCGAACCGTCCCAGGGGAAGCCGGGGGCCAGGGCCACTGGGGCCGAAAGCCCGGCTCAGCGGCCAGCTCACCAGCCCCAGGGGACAGGCACCTGTCCGGACACCATCCCCCGAGGTGGTCACATGCCCACCTTGTACAAGGGGATGGGATGATGGCCAGATGTCGGCAGAGCTCTTAGCAAAGGGTCTGGGGCTGCCTAAGGCTCGGGCTCTGGCAGCCGCCATCTCTGGCCTCCAGAGCTCCCAGGACCTTCCCTTAGGAAAAGCTGGGGTGAAGCTGGTGTCCTTCCCAGGGCAGCCGCTCTAAGGGACTCAGCATGGCGGGAGCACCCTGGGTCCTCGCACGTCAGGAGGTAAACTGAGGAAGATGAAATCTGTGTGTAGGAGCTGAGTGGGTGCTCTGAAGGAGGCAAAATCACAGAGAACCTGGAGAGGCTCAGAGCCTCCTGGGAGGCACCAGCGTTGGCCAGGAGCACCTCCCAGAAGGACGGACAACGGTCCAACAGGCAGTCAGTGGGGGTTTGGGAGAGGGCAGATGACCCTGAAGGTCCTTCTGAGTCTGTGATGTGCAGACTTCAGATAGCACAGGGGTCCACCTTCCACAGTCAAAGGCAGACCCAGGCCACCTGGGGAGGAGCCCCGAAGTCCTCAGCCTTCTCCACACCGTGCCACAAGCACGTCACCATCCCTGGCTCTTCACGCCTGAGCATAAATGAGGCTGAGAGAAATGGGTCCTTGCAAGGGACCAAGGGACTCACGTAGTGGCCATCACGGGGCACAGGGCCTGTGGCAGGGAGGGGGCAATCAGGGCTCCTCTGTGGCCCACCTGACATCCCACCGTCGGTCCACGGATGGGGAAAACAGGCAGGTGGTAACTTGGATACAAGCTGGACATGCCCGAAGTGCATGAATCATCCATGCAAATCCCACAGTGTAGGTCATGGCTCCACCTCGTCTCCAGCTACAGAGTCCCCACGTCCCCATCAGGAGAGGATGTGACAAGAAGAGGAGCCTTGCTCTCCCTGACCCCGATGCCCCACCTGTGCCCAGCCCGCAGATGGGAGGGCACCTGACGCAAATCCCAAAGGGGTTGCAGGCGAGGCCATGGAAAAGCTGCCCTGGGCAAGTGCCCCTGGGGGTGAGGTCCACCCCGAGCACAGGCACCCCTAGGAGAGCCCACCGGGGCCAGCTCCCATCTACCCGCCCACGCCCGCTGAGATGCAGCCCCTCTCCCCCGTTACCAACGAGGACGACGTTTCAGAGATGGAGCTGGGCTTGCCTAAGGCCACCACCTAGTGCATGGCATCCTGGGGACCCCTTTGCAGTTGTCTGCCCAACCGTGCCCCTGGGCTTGGGTGCAGAGTGAGGCAGGGGCCAGCCTCCAGCCAGTTTCAGAGTCACAGGGAGCTGGAGGGAGTTCCACCTGACGCAGACTTCACTGCTCTGACCACCAGCAACTGTTCCCCAGCCTCTGAACACAAAGGGCGACAGGCGGCTCACTACCTCGAGAGAACAACCCTGGGCAAGTGTGGGGCAGTGTCTGAGAAAAGCCCGCCCGTGTGCACGAGAGCCCACGCTGGGCGGCGTCTGCATCCCACTCCCAGCCGTGTCCTGTGGGGGACTCGGGACTAATCATATCCCTGAGCTGCTCTCCCACATACTGGTGGCATGTAGCCCAACACACGTGCGCGCGCGCGCACACACACACACACACTTGTACACACACACACACTTACATACAGACACACATAAGCACTCACATGTATAAACACACAGAAACATACGCACGCAGACGTGCACGCACGTTCCCAGCCACGCCTTTCCGGTTCTCCCTCCTGCAGCAGAGCTGAGAAACCCCACCACCCCGGCCACCTCCACCAGGCACGCGCCGTGTTGCCTGAGTCTCCCAGTGGAGTGTCCAGAGCTTGGCTGCAAACACAGCTTGGCACAAAGCTGATGTGACAGCTACCACTGGCGTGGGGACAAAGCACTGTCGTTTGGGGAAATTCTTCCCAAAAGAACCCAGTGGAGCTGGGCCAGATGGGTCAGGGCTTCCAGCTCTTCCCGAGGAGGTCATCCCATCCTGACACTGTCTCAAGAAACAGGTGTCACGGGAGTTCTTGCTGGAATGTCTGGGGGGCATGAGAGCTTTTCTAGGAAGGCCCAGAGCTTCTGGGCAGCAGCTGGGGCTTGAAAGGGAAAGAAATCCTCTGGTTTCTGGGAAAGCCAAGTCCCCAGTGCTGGGCTCTGACAGACCAAGGACCAAGGAGGCCTCTGCGCCCGTCCCCCATCCCAAAGCACCTGGCTTCAAGCTCTGGTCGCTTCCGTGCGGAGGTCCCTGACCAGCTGCCCGTTTCTTCCGAGAGGAGTTCTGATCGTCCTCTCAAGAGAGGGTTTCCAATGCTTCTCTGGAACGTTCTCCGCCTTGTGCCCCAGAATGGATGGCCGTGGGCTACTGACAAGCTCCCTGGAACCCACAGCTCTCTCTTGTGGCATCTGTGAGAGCAGGTCTTATCTCTGTCATGCATCTGAGCTCCGTGCTCCAAAGAGAATTTCCATCCCAGGCGGCGCAGGAATGGTCATTCCCGTGGTACAGATGGGGACATGGAGGTCATGCAAGGGAGAGTGGAGGGGGTGATCAGGGGCGGAGCCAGGACCTAAATCTGCCCGGTCTACCTGTCACCCATAGCACCCTCCACTGTCTCAGGGAACGATTTCCACCAAGGGAGCTGCTCCTTGTGCAGAAATCAATGGTCTTCAGTTGTCACTGAACAACATTCGCCAAGAACATGAGACTCCAGCACTGGCCCCTGGGTGACAGGGTATAGAACTTGGTGCCCCCTCCGTGAGGACCACCCACACTGATTTTCATGGGAGGGGGAGGAAGGAGAGAAACTGCCACCCATGGAAGCCATGAACCTTCTAGGTACGAGGTGGGTGCTGAGCCGTGCCCTCCTGAGAACGCCAGCCTGGTGTGAAGAATACACCCCAATGCTGGAGCCGAGACACCTCATTGTTCACCATGGTGGGACTCAGGGCAAGATCATCCGTGAAGGGGCCACTTCCACACTCACCGGGGTGTCCGGAGCCCCCTGCTAGCTGCACACCCTGCCTTACGGACGCCATCAGGATGACCTACGGTTGCTGAGTTCCAAAGCCAGTGTTTGACCCCTGGCAGTGCTGACGACAGCCGTCCCTCCAAAATGTATGTGTTGAAGTCCTAGCCCCAGGACCTCAGAATGGGACAGTGCTTAGAGACTGGGTCTTTAAAAAGGGGATTAAGTTAAAATGAAGTCATTAGGGTGGGTCATAATCCAATAGGACTGGTGTTCTTATAAGAAGAGGAGATCGAGGCACAAACATGCCCAGAGGGACCGCCCTGTGCAGACACAAGGAGGGGACAGCTGTCTACACTCCATGGAGAGAGGCTCAGGAGGAGCCAGCCCTGCCCACACCTCAACCTCAGACTTCCCGCCTCCGGGACCGGGAGAAACAGACGTGTGTTGTCCACGCCGCATGGCCCGTGGTACCGGTATGTACGGCAGGAGCCGGCTCTGCAAGCATCTTCCCTCCCCTGCAGCTCCTGCCTCGGCTCCCCCTGGGGGTGGTCAGGGCTGCCTTTGGCTTTCTCCAGGAGAGCCGGTGCCCTGGGTCTGGATCCTGCGTGTGCAGGGGTCACTCACAAACACAGCCGCACGCCGGAAATCCACAAGCCGATCCAACCTTTTCCTCCCCGTCCTAAAAACACACGTTCGGTGAGTCCTGCCCCTCCCTCCCAACCACGCAGGGATTCTCAGCCTCCCAACACGCACATGTGGGCGGGATCGGTCTGCGTTGGGGGCTGTCCTGTGTGCTGCCTCCACCCACAAGATGCTAACAGCACCCTTCTACCCAAGGGTGACAACCAAAAATGTGTCCAGACATTGGCACACTTCCCCCAGGGAGACCGCCTGCCCCGTTAAAAACCAATGCTCTGAGACACACCTTGATTCCAGCCACGGTCTCCCCCTCTACCTTCCCCAGGCCACCACCTCGCCTGATGCTTCCCGCTGGCTCCCCATCATCCATTCTCCACCCAAAGCCATGCTAAAACTCCAGGGAACAATGTCCTGCTCCCCCCCCACCCCCAGGTCGGCCACAACCCACCCAGAACAGGGCCCCCTGGCGTCACAAGCTCCTCGCCTCGGTTTGATTCTTTCTCTGGGGTTGATGCCCCACGAGAACAGGAATTGCTCCCATCTTCCTCACCAGGGTCTCCCCGATGAGCAGGGCAGCTCCTGGCACAGAGCAGGAACCCCATAAATATTTGTTGAAGGAATTAATGAATGTGGTAAACCAATGATTGTCTCCCGAGCTGCACGCAGAGGAACCAGCTCCAGGACAGTCACGTGGCCACCGTCCCTGATCTTCATGGTTCTCTGACAGGTTCTGACAAGCCTGACCCCACTAGCACGGGAACAGTGCTGAGGGCATGCGCCCCATGGATGGAGCCCAAGCCCACCAGCTGGGAGGGGCCTCACCTTGTCCCCTCCCAGGCCAAATGGTGGATCTCTGCCGGAGACTGTCCCACTCTCCTGTACTTGCCCCCACATCAGGGGCTGAGGCTTGTTTTCCTCCTCCAGTATCAATTCCTGACACAACCTGACAACTCCTTCTCTCTCTCTCTCTCTCTCTCTCTCTCTCGGTGCCCAGAGATGGAGAAGTCAGCCTCACTTGGGGCAGGAAGGGCCATTTTGCAGATGGTGGGAGTTAGGGCTCTGGTGCTTCAAGGAGGGCACCCTCCAGCCCCAATGCCCCCTCACCACCTCCAGGAAGCCCACTGCCCTTCCTTGGACACCCTCCAGTCCCCATCCCCCCCTCACCACCTCCAGGAAGCCCACTGCCCTTCCTTGGACACCCTCCAGTCCCCATCCCCCACCACCACCTCCAGGAAGCCCACTGCCCTTCCTTGGGCACCCTCCATCTCCCATTCCCCTCACCACCTCCAGGAAGCCCCCTGCTCCTCTTTGGGTGCCCTCCAGCCCCTATGCCCTCCCCACACCATTTTCTAGAAGCCCTCCATGACTACCTGCCCTCCACCTTCCTCTCTTCTGACCTCCCATGGGGTTTCCTCTGATGCCAGAGTCCACCCCCACCAGTACCTGCCTGTGGGTACTGCATCCTGCAACATCAAGGGGGCTTCTCTGAGGTTCCTCAGAAGCTTTCTCCCCATAAAATGAGAGGAACTTGGCCCCAGGGCTGTGGTGGGGAGACACAGGGCATAGAAAACTAAATTGCAGTCTCAGGTGGGAACTTATTAAGCTTGATTTTTATTTAATATTAATTATACCTTAATACGAATGTTAACTGTGCTTCATAATTTTAATTTTTATCCAATTATTCTGCAACCATTGATTAAGCACCGACAATGATGGGTTCTGGGGATTGAGGAGTGCAGAGGTAATGCCCTCACCTTCTCCAACCCCATGCGCAGCTCAGGCTCACAAATGTGCACTCGGCGATCATTGATTGGAGGGAGGGAATGAATGAATGCATGCAGGAATGAATGTGTGAGTCAGGAGCTTGCAGCTCACTTGGGGAAACAGGTGCTTTGGGTAACAAATGACCCAGAGGCAGGGCAGTCAAGGGGTGGATTCAGCTCTGTCTGGGCGATCCTGGAGGGCAGCTCAGAGACAGCGATGGGTCTCGAATGCCTGGTAGAAGTTTACTGGGGAGGACACCTGACAGCAGGCTTGATTTGTGGGGTCCACTCAGGGAGGCCAACAGAGGTCAGGGGGGCTGCGGAGGAAGGTGGGCAGTGGGAACTCCCAGCATCCCTTTCCTCTGGGGCACTAGGTGGCCCCTCAGCAGCACTGAGCCCTTTGCTGGGGCAGGAAAGGGGACTGGTTCTTACAGTCACAGGCTCCATCAGTCCCCACGACAATGGATGATGGAGGGGGGGCACCCTGCCTCCCTGTGCCTCAGTTTCCCCATCTGAACAGAGGGAGAGGTGACCTGAGAACACACAGTAAGAAAGGAGCCGGGGGTTCAGACTCAGGCTCTAAGGCCCCAAAGCCCAGGCTCGTCACTGCTCCATATTCTGCCTCGTCAATGTGTAGGGAGAAGAGACGTACTTGGTAAAGCAATCGCCATGACCAGATGCAGCAGCTGGGGGGCCCGCGGCGCAGCTGCTTTTCTCGGGTGGACCCTGCCCATCGCCTCACAAGTGTGGGTCTGGGGTCCAAGTGGGGGAAAAGCTGAGCAAGGCATGCAGAGGAGGGCAGAGGGACGTGGAGGAGGGGAGGGGGACGCAGCCCTGGCGCCAGGGACATGCCCCAAGTCTCCCCGACAGCCCCCTTCTCAGACAGGAAGCATAGGGAACGCAGGTGCCGGGCAGTACCAAAGGGCAAGGAGGAGCCTCCGTCTCCTCACCTGTAAATGGGGCATCTGGGGGTCACAGGGGCCCCTCCTAGAGGTTGTCCCCCTGGACTGTTTTCACACTTGGCCTCGAAGCGCTTGCCTGTGGCTCTCCCCCTGCTCGGAGCACCTGGTCATGTCCTCCTCACGCCTGGATTCTTCCTCCCACACTCACTCCTGATGCCCAGAGTGAGCTGCTTAACTGCTTTAACCCCCCAGCACGTGCCCACGTCTGCCGGGGGCATCTGTGGAGGACCAGCTAAGCCCAGCAATGGAGAAGGAGCTTGAAACCCCACACCCCATCTTTCCCTCTGGACACCCCTGGGCTAGCCCCGCACACGTGTCCAGGGATTCCCCCGAGATCCGCCGTGTGTCCGGCACTCTCAGAGCAAGTGGACCAAGGGGGCAAGACCTCTGTCCCCCCCAGCACTGGCCCCCGCTGACCAGCAGCACAGAGCACCCTGTCCACAGCCTCCAGGGGCCAAGCCCTACTGCCCAGGGTGGACCAAGGGGAGGCGGTCAGCAAGCCCCCCGGCCTGGTCTGCAAAGGCTGGGGGAGGGACGGAGGGCTTCGAGAACACTAGACACTCTGCAGCCCCGGTGTGCCCCCTAAACAGGAACAGGGGTCACGCAGAGTGGAGACGGCCCTTCTGCCAGGAACAGCTGAAGTGTCCCAAGAACTTGGGAAAGTTCATTTCTCCTTGTAGACCATGAGGCCTTAGGCAGCTGTTTAGGCTGTCAGTGTGCCCATCTGTAAAATGGACTAAAATGCTCTGCAGAGAGGATTAAATGAAACAAAGCCAGTCTAGGACCCAGCCTCCTGCAGGCGCCCCATAAGCAGGAAGGAGCCACGTCTGTCTCAGACCGGGACAGCATCCTGTGCCGACCAGACCCAGGGACGTGGACAGAACCAGTGATGTCCTCTCTCTCGTGGGCCTCCACGGGGCTCATGGGGCAGCTCCTGGGTCTGGGTCCACAGGGACAAGGGGGTGCAGCCATGGAGACTGCCAACTGCCACTCCTCCTGGCTCCCGTCCTTAAAACGGGAGCTCATGCCACTCGTGAAGTCGGGAAAGATCCGGACACCTCGTGTCCACTCTGCAGACCCAACCCAGCACCCCAGACCGGTAGCTACTGATGGCAGCATAGTGAGCAGCCCTGGCTAGGGGACAAGGAAGGGCCCAGCGGGGCTGATTTCAGACCCTCCTGCAGGATCTGACTGGGTGCAGCCTCCCAGAGGAAGCTGTAACATTTTCTGGAATGGGACACTACGCTGGGCCAAGTAGGGTGGGTATGCCTCCTCTCGCTGGAAGGGAAGAAAGACCTGTCTCCACCGGGGGCTTCCATCCCCGGGCAGGGGAGCTTCCCACCAGCCCCACCCCCCACCGCTCCGCCCGTTCACAGCCAGCCTCACGTGTGCCAAGCAGTCTACAGTGTGGAAAGCACAGTCTGTCTGCTCTGGATGCTAGAGCCCAGTCGTGCTTTGTGGGCTGGCGAGTGGGTGTCAGAAGCCCAGCAACTTGCCTGGGAGCTCCCGACACAAAGGAGCTGAAACCAGGCCTCAGGTCTCAGGGCTGCCCTGGTCTGCATCTCCTCCGGGCCTCCCATGCCACCACATCCAGTGGGAATCTACGGGAGAGGGTGCCGGGAGCCAGCCAGAGCCCACCCCAGAGACATCAGAACTGGAGGGCCGGGCACTCCCTCTGCCGTGTGCAAAATTCCAACAGGACCATCTCCCCTTCCGCATGGAGGGCAGGCCTGGCTCTGCAGCCCCACGGCCCCGGGGTGGGCTCTACCAGACTCCACTCAGTCGCAATTAGATTAGAAAACATGTATTTTGGTGTAACCAACTGCTTGTTTGGTTGTTGACCAGGCAACCCTTCGGCAAGGGAAAACAATTTAACCACGTTAATCAGTTGAATTCATACCAGGGCCTGTTCTGGTTTCTCAGTAACTGTCTCGGTAACCTGTTTTGGGGCAGAGGATGTTGGTGTGTTTCTCTCTCTCATCACTCACCAGAAATTGTTCTGGATGCCCCGTTTCCTCTAGGTGAGCTCAGAACAGTTCATGGAAAACGAAGTGTCCAGACCACAGTCACTGTCCCTGGTGGGCCCAGGAGCCCTCGCCATCCCGCGCACACAGTAACCTCACCTTCCCCACCCTGGGGCCAGGACAGCCTCTGAGACTCGGGGAGGGCCTGAGCGCCAAGTGTGGGTGTGTGCCCCACCGCCCCATCTCTGGGGGGAGCGAGGTTCTCGGGGCGGCCTGAATCTCCGAGTGGATGTGATGCCGGCGTGCGGGTAGTCTCCACGGCAAGGGGAACCGAGACAGCGAACATCAAATCCAGGCCCTTGTTTTCAGAATTCTATTTTCAAGTTAATCACTTGTTTGTTTTGAAGCAAGAAGCTACACCTTGAGTGTTTTCACTAAATAAGTCTGTGTTTGCATGTCGACCAGCGTATTTAAATCCCTCACGTGCTGCATTTCAGGCCAGGACTTTACCCCCTGTCCTTCACTGTCCCCCTGTGTCCCTCTCTGTCTCTGTCTCTCTGTCTCTGTCCCTCTCTGTCTCTGTCTCTGTCTCTCTCTGTCCCTCTCTGTCTCTGTCCCTCTCTGTCTCTGTCCGTCTCTGTCCCTCTGTCTCTGTCTCTGTCTCTCTCCCTCCCTTCCCTTCTCCCCTTTCCCTGTCTCTCCTCTCTTTGGGGTCAGTCTGCCAATCCACTAAAACGTATTAGTTACCAGGCCTGCTCCACACTGGATCTCTTTGGGCAGTGGGGTAAGACACACCCAGGGGCCTCGAGGTGAGGAGAGGGGCAGGTTGATGACTATAAGTGGGGAACATGCCGACTGAGATCCTGGACAGCTGACACATCCTTGCGCCACCCCCCACCCCGCCCAACATTTCCTCAGGGTCTGGGAGTGACCAGGTAAGTGGGGGAGCCATGCTTCAGCCAGGCCATCCTCCTCCCAGCCTGCACATATACATGGTCAACTTGAGCACACGCCCATGCTCGCAGTGGCTCAGCCAATACCCTGGGCCACACACCATCCTCTCCTAACCCACAGCCACCTGCATGGGGCTCACAAGGTCGCACTCCGGCCACCTCTTCAGACGCATCCAACAGAGCCTAACCCCACATCCCTCTCCCTGTCCTGACCACTGCTCCTGCATCACCTGGGCTTGACATAAAGGACCCTTCCTCTGAATGTCCTCCTGTCACCCCCAGAAAAGGCTCGGCCCCAGAGAAATGTTCTCCTAGGTGCAACCCCTCATTAGCCACCACTTAAGAGCTATAATCCTTCCCTCAGCTGGTACCCAACACCCACACACACAGATGACCCACAAGTGCCAATGGGTGGATGGATGGACACATGGATGGAAGAATGGATGGAGAGATGGATGGACAGACAGGTGGATGTATGTATGTATGTATGTATGTATGTATGAATGGATGGATGGATAGATAACAGGCTGACTGGATGGAGGGATGGACAGATGGATGGACATACAGACAGATGGACAGACAGATGTATTGAACGTGTAAATGGCTGGCTGGCTGGATGGATGGATGGAGGGATGGACAGATGGATGGATGGACAGATAGATGGATATACAGACAGATGGAAAGACAGATGGACAGATGTATTGAACTGATGAATGGATGGATGGATGGAAGAATGAGTGGATGAGTAGATGGATGGATGAATGGATAGCTGGTTGGATGGATGGATGGATAGATGGATGGATGGATGGATGGATGGATGGATGGATGGATGGATTGATGAGTGGGTGGATGGATGGATGAGTGGGTAGGTAGATGGATGGATGAATGGTTGGATGGAAGGATGAGTGGATGAGTGGATGAATGGATAGATAGTTAACTGGATGAAGGGATGGCCAGATGGATGGATATACAGACAGATGGAAAAACAGATGGACAGATGGATTTGATGGATGGATGGATGGATGGATGGACAGATGGTTGCACAGCACCAGTGCTTCTCCTCTCTCATGGGATGTCTCACTGCGTTCGCCATCTGCACTGACTACCCTGGTCCTGGGTGCTCTCCCTTCTTTCAATGATAGCAATGTTCATCATATAATTCAGTTCAGCACTCAACCGTGTGGCTGAGCGGTCCATTCCACATGTGAATGTTCTCTTTTCTTAAAGAAGACATAGTTACAAAGGGCAGAAACTGCCATTATTCTTCGTATGTTCTTTGCCTGGCTTGGCAACATTTAACCCTTGCCCTCCACCGCGATAAATGCAGTAAAGATGTTATTTAGGTCTTTTATTTCCAATCAAAGGGGAAACTAGAACCCTGGGGAAAAGGTCTAGCATGCAAACCCCAGGGGCTCCACCTCCCATCCAGAGCCAGTCCACCAGGCTGCAGCCTGGGTCTGCCCTCACATTGGGCATGGTGTAGTAGGGTTGAATCCGTGTGCAGAAGCCAACAGAAAGTGTGCCAGCACATCTATAGTTTTCTGTGCTGGGCTATTATAAAGGAAACCTAACTCCGAATTTCAGCTGAGACAACAAATAATTATGGGATATTGCAAAAATGATCCACGTTTCCCTCAAAAACTTCCCCCGGGATTCTGTTATACAGTGAGTGCCCATGGTGGACTTCATGAGGTTTTCAAGCCCTCAATCCTATAATCTCATTCTGATGATGGTTTTAGAAAGTAAATACTTTCTACTTTCTTGAGTGGATTCTATAGAGAGAGAGACAAGAGAGACAAACACTCAGCAGTCTTTTAGGAGGAAGATGCCAAGCCAAGGGTCTGAAGGGAGGACCAGGACTCTTGGCTCCTGTCACCACCCACTGTCCTGTCCTGACACTTAAGGGAGGGCCCATGTGGGGGACGCAGCTCATGGCTGGTAGACAGCTATCCTGGTCAGCTCAGGGCTGAGGAATGGGCAGCAGGGACTCTGGCCCAGCTCAGGGGCACTGACCTTCTGTTCTGACCCCTCTGCAGAGCAGAGGCCACCCTTTGCTCGGAGGCTGAAATCCTAAAAGCTGGCCAATGCATGCCAACAAGTTACACAGAGGGATCAGAGGGGTTGGTGACTTTCAGAAGGACAAAGGGGACACACAGACCAAGGGTCTTATCTTACACCAGACCTAAAGGCTGGGGCCAGGATGGTGTCCTGACCATAGCCGGGAAGGGAAGGCAGAACATTCTGGAATAACGGTCTGCCCACATTAGCATCTCAGCCAATCTCCTTATTAATTTGCTGGCGTTGAGACTGTGCCCTGTGACAAGAAAGGCTCTGTAGGGGCCTGGCATGCCTTGCCTGCTCCTTGAGAATCAGCGAGGGATGGCAGAGGACTGGGGTTTATCATTTCACTTACTTACTGAAGCCCGGTAACCGTGCGGGGCATGGTCTTGGAGATGGGGCTGTTCTGGGAGCACAAACGGATTAAGGGACTTATGTGCACTCTTGGGGAAGAACTTGAAGGCAGCCTCCCTTGAGGTTCTGGCTGCGGGAAGGGAGACAGGGTGGTCAAGGGTAGGAATCTGGACCCTGAAACCCAAGGAACTCAGCCGCTCTCTCCCCTGCTGTACCACACGGCCTCTGGTGCACATGCACCATTGTGAGCATATGTCTTCCTCTGTCAATCACAAATGACAGGAGAGGTTTTCAGGAAGAGGAGGGTGAGGGACACAAGTTCCTGGCACACAGTGGGCCCTCCAAGGGACAACATTGCTATAGTGGGTGAAATGGCAGCCCCCAGAAAGAGACATCCACATCTTAACCTCCCAAACCTGAGAATGTGCCCTTATTTGGAAAAGGGGTCTTTGCAGATGTGATTAAGTTAAAAATCTCGAGTTGAGACTCTCCTGGACCACCTGTGTGTGCCCTAAATCCAGTGACAGGTGTCCTTAGAGAAGAAGGCACAGGGAGGTCACGTAGAAGCAGAGAATGGAGTGATGTGACCACCAGCCAAGACACGCCAGAGCCACCCAGAGCCAGCGGGAGCTGGGAGACAAGGCAGGATCGTCCCCTGGGTCTTCAGGAGGAAGCACGGCCCTGTGGACACCTTGATTTTGGACTTCTGGCCTTCAGGACTGGGACAGAATACGTTCCTGTTGTTTGGAGCCCCCCAGTCCACGGCACTTCAATCCCTCAGCCGCAGGAAATGCACACCACTGTGATCACTGGATTTGGGGCCGCGGGGTAGAGACAGCCCTACTAGCTGGAAGGACGGAGTGAGGTTAGATCATTCCACCAGTTCAGCAACTAGCAACGAGCCAGCAGCAGCTGCCTCGTGCACGAGATCTGCTTCGTGGGGAAGGACCCCAGAGAAGAAGAAAAAGGCCCTGCCATCCAGGACACAGTTTGGGTTTACCCAGGGAGAACAGAAGGCAATCCCTAAAGGAATGGGTCCTGCCAAATTTGGTGTGCTGCCCGGGTCCCTTGGTCTGTCACCTGATACTTCCTGCCATCCCCAACCTGGCAGAGGCTGCAGGAACCAAGCAAACAGACCTTCAGCCTGTGGCCTCAGGTTGACCAGATGGCTGATTGCCGGCTGCCAACAACACCTGCCCCCACAGTTGGGTGTGCACCAGGGGGGCAGAGGAGAGGCACCCACGGTGCATGCTGAGATGGTACTGATGAGCCTGTCTGTCCCCTGCCTGGCAGCGGGTGGCAGCCCTGGAGTGGGGTCTAGATCTCTGGTCCCAGGAAGGAGCTCCTGCCAGCAGTGGATTGAAGACAGAGATGCTGCGTCTGGTGATCTGTCAATGTTATTAGTTAGGATGGTGGCTGCCGCCAGGCTCCCACAAATTGTGATATACAAATTGTTAGCAGCTTGAAGACCATTTGCAAATAAACCATCGCAGCGAGGCATTAAAAGATCCCCTAAATAAGCATCCCCGCGGAAGGTAGTGACACAGGAGTTTGTTTATATCCTTTCTGCTTGACACTTGTTCCATCAAAGGGAGGCCTCGCTTGTCCCGTGGAGAGGCTGTGCAGGCAGCATTTAAAATGCAGAGATCTGCTGATTTTTCATATGGAATTATACAAATGGAACCGCTCTTCCATTTTATGATTGAATTAGGTAATGTATTGATGGTGCAGAAAGAACCAAGGTTATGTCCTTGTTTTTCATGATTTATGGGCTTGGAGCATTTCACAGCTCCTGGTTCTGGACACAGTCTCGCTAACGTGCGCCCTGGTGCCCAGAACACTGGCTGTCACAGAGACACAGAATGGCCGCTGGACGGACAGGGTTCTAGGCCATTAGCACGTCCTCCAGAAAAGCCCTGCTTGGAAGAGAAGGTCCGAGAGGCAGGAGGCTGGTTTTGTTTTTTGTCTTTTTTCCTCCTGCCACGGCGACTTATGACAAAGGTGGGAGACAACTGCCAGGGACCAGGTCTGACTCCGTTCTCCGAGGCCCTCAATGGCCAGCAGCCTGGAGGCTGGGGGGAGCTGAGCTCACTGGACCCTCTGATCCAGCCTCTGTTCTGTTCGATCGAGGCACCTACTCACCCGCCATTTACTAGCTGCCCTTGGACAGGCAGCTGTTCCCCCCGCCTCAGGATTCCCACCTGTGAAATGGAGAGATGCGTGTCTGCCTCTAATGGTTAACACGCAGCTCTATTTAGAAGCAGGTGGTGAGCCAGGGGTGCTTGCAAAAATCTTCTCATCCCAGGATTCTACCCAGGAAAGGCAATGGATTTGGAATGCGTGAGGAGCAGGAGAGAGCGAGCTCCCTGGAATGAGGATGAGCTGAGAACTTGCTCAAGTTGCTCCCCTCCCTCCATCCCCACCCGGTTCTCCCACCAGGCACCCAGACAGGCCTGGAGCTGCCCTGGGCCTTGCTCCCCGAACTCTCCCTCCCACAGCTCATTAAGCTGCTGGCTGGGAAAGCAGGCCCTCATAAAGGTGGCCATGTAGTCCCTTGCCCGAGGCTTGAGGGTTGTCTCATGGCCTGTTCCTTCCTGTCTCCTCTGTGAACGCTTAAACCTGCAAGATGTGCTGAGCCAAGAGCAAATGGAACGGAGGACGGCTTCCGTGGAGGAAGATGATCAGCTCCGTCACAACTGCCCCCTGAGCAGCTGGGGGTGCGGTCCTGGCCCTGCACAGGCGAGAGTAGCAAGGTTCTCTGAGCCTCAGGGCTCTGCGGACCGCAGGAAATTAAATCACCGGGGTGAGCCTGCCACGCCCAGCCCTGGCAGCCCCAAGCACCCTACCCTTGCTGGCCTTTTATGGTGTTCCCAGGGGCCTCCTGCCCACCCAGCCTCACGGAGGTTATCCAAGCTCCGAGGCCCGGGCGAGCCGGGGCGGCAGGCGCCCAGCACAGGAAGCCACATCCCCTAAAACGCCTGTCCCCCCACCTCCCAGTTGTCCTAAGTTGGCGAAGTCACACTTGCTTTTCACACACATCAGGGTCACAGAAGATCGGCTGAGACAGGAGGGACGGGCTCAGAGGTTCTCAGAGGGGGTCCCCAGGCCAGCGGCACCGGCATCCCTACCTGGGCACTGGTAGGAAAGGCAACTCTTGGGCCCCGCCCCAGACCCGCAGCGTCCTCAGCCTCTGGGCCCAGGAATCCGCATCCCACAAGCCTTCCGGACGCTGACTCTGAGCTCGGCAGGCCGAGTGGGAATCTCGGCTGACCTTCGCAGAACCCCTGCTACAGGCGGGCTCTGTGCCAGGCACTTACGGCCATAGTCACCCCAATCCCCCCACAGCCCCGAAGGACGAGACGCCGATTCACCCCATTCTACAGATGATGGGAACGGGGCACAGAGAGGGTGAATTATGCACCCAAGGCCACAGAGCAGATAAGAGTCCAGATCTGAGCCTTAGCAGCCTGACTCACCGTTATTCAGAGCGGGGACTCTGGCAGGTGATGCTCTTGCAGCCACAGCCAGGAGCAGGGGGAGTGCTGGGGACCTGGACCCACACAGGGGCTTATCACTACCCTCACCACAGCCGTGTCCAAAACCCCACGAAGGGCCCAGCATGGCTCTGGATGCCATGGGGCCGGGGGTACAGGAGACACGCAGGCAGGGCAGTCCCGGGATTCAGACTGCACAAAGCCAGGCAGACTCTCTACGGGGGCCACAGACCACGGAGAAGGTGAGCCTGGAAGGGCTGATATGTCTCAAGCTAGAGAGCGGAGAAAAGGGTGGAGGCTCAGGTGGACGTAGGCCTGAGTGGGGCTGGAAGGAGGCAGCCGATGGGGGGAAGGCGTCCCTGAGTGTCCCTGAGCAAGGAGACGGGAGCCAGGATGCCCACGGTGGTGATGAGGGCTGCCCAGCTGTGGAGCGCCCCATCCGTGAGCAGCACAGCCCTCCACGTGCCTCAGATTCTAAGACACACGCTGCTGGTACCGTCGGTCTCGCCAAGCTGACAGATGGGGACGTGTTGCCCGTTCCTGGCTTCACAGTCGACCATGGCGTTATCAAGGGACTCTGGGCCAGACTCCCTAGATGCAGCCTGGCCCGGGCACCTCCTGGCTGCGTGGCCTTGTGAACTTACTGACTCTCCTTTGTCTCAGTTTTGTCATCTGTGAAATGGGGATCACCGCAGGGTGCTGAGGATTGCCCAGGGCACGTGTCCAGCACACAGACTAGCACCTGGAACATGCAGGCCTTTGCAGATGGGGAGACCGAGGCAGAGACACTGAGGAAGCTGCCCAAGCTCGCAGAACTGACTCACGTTCCCCACGCGGTCCCTGAGAGCCCAAGCACGCAGCCTTCCTGCACACGGCGGCCCTGGTCTCCGTGGGAGAAGCTGGGAGGTGCAAATCCAGACCACACCTTTTTTTTTTTTTTTTAAGATTTTATTTATTTATTTGACAGAGAGAGACAGCGAGAGAGGGAACACAAGCAGGGGGAATGGGAGAGGGAGTAGCAGGCCTCCCGCAGAGCAGGGAGCCCGATGCGGGACTCGGTCCCAGGACCCTGGGACCATGACCTGAGCCGAAGGCAGACGCTTAAGGACTGAGCCACCCAGGCGCCCCTCAGGCTGCACCATTTCTTAAAGGCCTTGCTTGTCTGGTGCTGTGAGGGACAGGGCGTTGTCAGGAGGAGGAGGGGATTCCTCTGCCCCAGGAGCCGCTGAGCCTGGGCTTGTCCCCTCTGCCCCGGCTGGGCTGGGCTCGTAAGGCGACCAAAAATGCCCAGAATAGACAGAACCCAGCCCAGCCTCCAGCCAGACTCCCAGACTCTGGCCGCAGGCCATTCCCCAGCGCCTGCCTGCCTGCCTGCCTGCCTGCGCATCCTCGCCGAGGCCCGCCCTGGGGCAGGGTGCGGCGGGCGTCCTGGCCCTGCTCCCGCCGGCGTTTGGCCTCCTCTCCTCGGCCTGTGGCTAGCAGACGGGGACACTGAAAGTGTGGTCCAGTTGACACCCCTCTCTGCTGCAAGTCTGTGGCAATTTTGCACACTGTCCGTGCCGCTGAAAACACGGGCTTCTGAAGGGCTCCACCAAACACTGCGGGCATTTAGCGGGCTGTGGGTTAACAGTGGGGCATTTCATCAAACCGTCTGAAATAACACTTGATGTTTGTCCAGTCTAGACAAAGGGATTTTGTATGCGTTTGGCTGTTTAATCTGAAACCTGCACCTGTCTCTTTGATTTATTTAACTCTTCCCTCAGGATTTTCAGCCAATAATGGGTGCTGGAAAACACTCCATTTCAAACAGAACTTGCTCAGAAGTTTATCTTTGCAATATTTCCAAATCCTCCCTCATTCTAATGTCAAAGACCTATTATTTAGCTCATATATCGTGGAGCTTATAAGACACTAGACCATAATCCTGCAGAGAAATGTTCTATTTCTACTCCCCTTCAGCCAAAAGTCCATATAAAAAACACCTCTGGAAAGATGCCGGTGCTGGAATCCAAGCTCCTAAGCAGTAATGCTACACGGAGCTTCACCATTCTTACCGGGATGGAAACAAATTTTAGATGTCTAACATAGAAAAACTCCAGTGCGCCTGAAAACACAGCTATAATTCTCATCCCCGGACAGTTCTCTCTCCCTGGACCCAGGGTGAATTTGCAAGGGAGCAAAATGGACAGCAGTGACCTGAACGGGAGCCAGAGACGAGAGCCAGCAGGACGGTGCTCCCTGCAATCCCAGGCTGGTCATTCACTTGCAAGCATCTACTGACACGGGGCGTCCGGGAATGGAAGAAGGCAAAGTCTGGTGGACCCACAACCCAACTCCTTCCCAGGATTTGCCTCCCGTAGGAAGGTAGTGAGAGGATGGTGTACCCCCAAATTAATGTCCACCTGGAACCTCAAGAGTGACTTTACTTGGAAATAGGGTCTTTTAAGATGTTTAGTTAGGACGAGGTCCTCTTGGATTATGGTGGACCCTCAATCTAATGATTGGTGTGATGGCTAATCTCACGTGTCAGTGGGAATGGACCAACAGGGCCCCCATACAGTTGGGCAAAGGTGATTCTGGGTGTGTCTGTGGGCTGTTTCTGGATGAGGCTAACATTGGAATCGGTAGACTGAGTAAAGCAAGCACCCTCCCTGATGCGGGTGGGCCTCATCCAATCAGTTGAAGAGCCGAACAGAACAACAACAACAACAACAACAATAAAAAACGAAACCCAAAACTCTCCCCTTGACTGCGTTGAGCTGGGACAACGGTCTTTTCCTGCCTCTGGACTCGAACGGAAGCATCAGCTCTTCTCTAGGTCTCCAGCTTGCAGACTGCAGATCTGGAGACTTCTCAGCCTCCATAATCACCTGATCCAATGCCTCCTAATAAATCTATGTTCACTTATGTATATATACACACATCCTACTGGTTCTGCTTCTCCTGGCTAACACACTGAGATGCATGTAGATGCAAGAAGCCTCGCTAAGACAGAGCCAGACACGGCAGAGATGCAGCCACAAGCCAAGGACCACCAAGCATGGCCAGCAGCCACCAGAAACTAGACGAGGCAAGGATGGATTCTTCCCTGGAGCCTTCAGAAGAAGCGTAGCCCCCACCTTGATCTGTGACCTCTGGCCTCTGAGACGGGGAGGTAACAAATTCTCCTTGTCTTAAACCCCCAGGTCTGTGGTATTTTGTCACAGTAGCCCCAGGACACCAGTCAGCCAGGGCCACTTAGGATCTGAGGCCCTTACCAAAGAGTCCAAGACACGAGGATCATGCATGCATTCACTCATTCATTCACTGAGTATTTGAGGGTCTCTGTTCTAGGATCTGGAGACACAGGGTTCAAGTTGCTGTCCTCATGGAGTTGACATTCTAGGAGAAGAGACAGACAAGACAGAAACCAGGCAAAATGCACAGTAGATCAGAGGGTGACAAGGGCTTTCTCGAGAATGCTGTGTCAGGAAGCAGGACATGGTGTGCAGAGCAGGGATGGGGTTTGAAACAGGGCGGTTCCTCTAAGACTTGGGGGAGCTGAGGGTGCCGGGCCAGCACTGTCTCCCAGAGCCCAGGTCCTTGTCAGCAGCTCACCCTTGGTCTCGAGGGTGACAGAGATAAGGGTGTGACAGCTGATCATGGGTTTCAGATCCTCGCTGTGCAGCCTTGGCTGAGTTCCTAAACCTGCCTGTTAACTGGTTTCCTCAGCCGTCGGATGGGATAGTGGCAGGGTCACCCTCGACTGTTCTGAGGGTGAAAGGAGATCTTTCAAGGTAGGTGCATCTGGCCTGTGGTCCTGTTGAGTCTGTAACTGTTAGTGGTTATTTTTCCCCAGGGTCCCTGCCTCCTGGTGTTTACACCTTCTATAATCCATCCACTCCTGAGTGTGCATGGGACCGGACCCACTTCAAACCAACAGGAAACAGCAAAGGGGGTGATGTCCCTCCCGGGATAACCTTGCACAAGATCTCAGCATCCCGTCTTGCTGGGGGGCTCCCTGGCTCACTGATTTGGGGAGGGAAGCTGCCGTGTTGTGAGCCACCATTTGGGGAAGACCCCAGAGCTGGCCCCTCCCAGTCCAGCCTCAGATGAGACCCCAGACCCTGCCGACACCCTGACCGCAGCTTGTGCTGATCCGCTACATCAGGCCCAGGCCCCCGACCCGCAGAAGCTGTAAGGTAATAAATGCGTGTTGTCTTAAGCCCCTGAGTTTGTGGCAGTTTGTTATACAGCAGTCACTAACTAATACAAATGCTGCTCATCTTCAGAGACAGCCCGGCACCACAGGGCACAATCCAGGGCCAGATGGACTGACCTTTCTGTGCCGGGCACCTTCCTAAGTGAGTCACCGATAAACATACTTCCTCAGCTGGACCCGTAGGAATCCTGTGAATTTCAGGCCACAGGGAAGATTCATCGTGGAGTCATTGAACGCGGCCGCCAGTGCTGGACAAAGGGACACTGTGACATTTGCTGGCAGGGCATCCCTACCGGGTCTGCCCCAGAAAGGACCGCTGAGCCTGCCCCTAGCCGGCCGGCCAGCCAGGCTGACCCACGCTCAGTGAGCCGCCGACGGGGACAGAACACACTACCCACGTGAATAACACAGGCTCTGCTCCAGGTGATGTTTATAGGTATCTTTATTTGATATTTACTTTATACATAAATATATTGGTACATTTATACTTCTTAAAATTCAGGAATTGGCATTCCAATGTGAGCCGACAGTCAGCTCCGGGACCACTGGGGTAGAGAAGAGGAGTTCCCTTCCATCAGTGACGGCATATATTTAACCGCTGGCTCTTTTCTTTTTTTTTTTTTTAGAAAGATTTTATTTATTTATTTGACAGAGAAAGCACAAGCAGAGGGAGAAGCAGGCCTCCTGTGGAGCAGGGAGCCCGATGTGGGGCTCAATCCCAGGACCCTGGGACCATGACCTGAGCTGAGGGCAGAAGCCTAACGACTGAGCCACCCAGGTGTCCCTCAACTGCGGGCTCTTAGTGACCTGAACACATAGTCACACGTACACACTTTTTTTGGGGGGGGGGGGGGGGGAACTTCAAGGCATTTTCCTTCGGAGCGCTTTTATGAAGCGACTCTCCCTCCCACCCGGTATGAACGTCAGCGGGTTGGCTTGAAAAGAGTTTCTCGGGCAACCGCGGCCTCACGCCCACTGCACGGCTCGCTTTGGTCTCAATTGTGAGTTGTGTTCTGTTTTGTAAACCCTCCCTTCCATCCCTCACCCCCTCTCTGTCTGCTGCTTGGTGGAGCAGAGCAGGCCAAGAGAGGGTGAGACCCCCGCTGGGAAGGGGAGGGAGAAGCTGCTGGCCAGCTCCCGGCGAGGCCCTCCTCTATCTGAACAGCTCATTTACTACAAATAAAAGCAATTAATCTTAGCAGCATGCTCGGGGGGGCGGCTGCGTACCCGGGGCAGCCTCTCTCTTAGTGGAAGCAGGGTGTGTGAGGCCAGAGGACTCAGCGTCCAGGAGCCCTACAAAGCGGGAATGTGACTCTCCACTGGTGTGTCCCCTCTGCAACACCCCGGCCACCTGTCGCTCAACCCGGGCTTACATGCCTCATCTGGTGGGGAACTCGCTCTCACCACAGGTGGCTCATCTCACCGCAGGACATCCGCAGTCGAGGTCCACACGCACCACTAGACAGCCTTCCTGACCTATGAGCTCAGTTCTCCTGGCTTTGGTATCTTCCTGACGCTCCCAAACCACCTCTCCTTCTGAATGAACAAACAGCTCCAGCATGTCCACACGTGCAGTCCATCCGTCACCCCCTATCCAGCCATGGGGTCAACAAATACTGTCCAGATGCACACTGGGGACGTGCCAGGTCTGTGCCAGCCACTGGGACCCACGGGGAGCCCCCACTCCCCTGGAGCATCTGTCCCAGTGGAAGCAACCAGAGGGTCAACATGACCATTTTAGATGGTCCCAGATGCCATACAAAGAGAGGTGCGGCAGAGTCTCAGGGAGGCCCTTTGAGATAAGATGGCCAGGGGCGAACGTTGGAACAGAGACCTGCAGGGGTGAGAACAAGCGAGCCAAGGGAAACACGGAGCAGTGGAGCACTCCAGAGAGTCATTCCAGCTTCTGGAATGTCCTCCCCATGGCTCCTTGTGGCACTGGTCATCTCTGTAAGGGAACAGAAGGACAGTGGTGGAATGTGGGTCAGGATCTCCATAGTGGTCTTTTGACCTGCCCCTGAGGGCTTCCACAAGCTCCTCACTTCCCGGGTGTGGTCAAGCCCACCACTACGGTTGGCGTCCTCTGCAGAAGGACCAGGCGTCTCCAGTCCAAAGAAGCCAGGACGGGGTAAGAACACAAGTGTGAGCATGCCCCTCTGTGAGCTGGGGAGCTCCTCTTTACCGTACTCCCTTCCGCCCCAGGCTTGGGGAAGGCCCAGCCTTCTACCCACGTCCACCTGACAGCAGCTTTGGAGGTTTTTTTTAACTCCTGGAGCCAATATCATTGCATCTGTGTTTCCCACTCAGAGCAAATCCAATAACACAATAATAGAGAGGCTGAAATTCTCGTGTTACCATTTTTTTGTTGCCTGGTCCCTGGTAGAGAAGACCCATTTGCAGGTCACGTTGCCCCAAAGCCTGGGCACCGGATGAGTGGGGGACCCAATCCTCAGCCTCCCTCACCGTCTGTTCCCACCTCCAGGTCAGCGTCCAGGTGCTTTGCGGGCTGGAGTTCCCAAGGAGCCACCTTCCTTCTCCCTCTCTCTCTCTCTCTCATGTGCATATTATTTGAAAGCTGACTTCACAGAGTCCCTCGGACAGCACTGTCTTCACTAGTCTCTGAAAAGGGCGGTGTAGGAGTGGACATCAGGGGGCCCCAGAGGGACAGCGGCCAGGGACAGGGGCTAACCCAGCCAGTCGCACCACAGCTTCATGTAATGATGATGCAACCAGGCAATTCCAAAAGCCAGTGGCCTCTTCTGGAATCCTTGGCCAAAGCTTGGACGGTTGTAAATAAACTCAGTTTTTACTGCCTTCACACAAATCATCTTTTTTTGGAACTGCTTAAAAAAAGGAAGGGGGGGAAATAAAAAACGAGCAAGTGCATAGGAGATGAGGAAATTGAAGGAGTGTGACTAATACACAGGCACCAAAACTGAAATGAGGAGGTAGACACACGGTACCCACCGATCTTGCTGCAGCCACAAGGGACTGGAAAAGCATCCTCTCCTCAAACACACCGAGTGTCCAGAGGCCACAGGAGGGGAGGCACCGCAGCTGACCTGCAGGACTGGCTGTCCCCACACAAGGACACAGAGCTGGGAACCACAGGGTGGACCTCCTCGCTGGGCAGGTGTCTGGGTCCCGTTGGGCAAAGTGACCCGGATGCTGCTTTGGCAGCAACTTCACTGAACGCCCTGGGGACGTCTTGCTGATTAATGGAGAAACTTCTCTCTACTCGCTCCCATTTTTCTGCCCAGAAGACCTTTGGGGCAGTGTTCTGCCAGCTTTTTAGCGACACCATCATCAATAGTGGGATTGTGCAAGATCCTGGACCGGCGTGCAGGGCATGCAGGGTGGCAAAGAATTTAACCTTGCTCAACATGCAAACGAGTGTATGTGGCCATGTGCCAATAAAACTTCCTGTCTTTGCCCTCGGCTACTAGGAGGTGTGACCAGGCCCATGAATGTCCTGCCCGATAAGAGCGTCTGTATTTTTCTGGCGGCTTTGGCCACAAAACAGTCTAGCAGCGTGACTGATGGTGGGGGCTTTGGGTCACGTGGTATCCGCTTGACCTCACAAGGGGCTAAGTCCGAGGTCGGCCACGGGGCAGTCAACTCGGTCTCTGTGCCCACGCCACAGTGAAAACATTGCACCCAAGACTCCGATGAGCTTCCCTGGCCCTCCATGGGCCCTGCCACACACTGTCGCCAGGAAAGTAAGGTGTCCTGACTCCATGGGGAGCGGATGGCTGGAAGTCTGTGTCTAGGTCCTCCCTGGACCCCACCTCGTGCGTCTCTTCCCTTCACTGATTTTAATCTGTATCCATCCCCTGTAATAAACCCTAGCTGTGAGCATAGGGCTTTTCTGAGTTCTGTGAGTCCTCTCGCAAAATACTGAACCTGAGGGTGGTCCTGAGGTCCCCAAATGCTGCAGCTGGTGTCAGAGCGAGGATACTCCTGGGGGCAGCTCCCTCCGACGTCACCGAGGCATGCTCCCATGGCTCGCCCTTGGGGGGCTTGGGAAGGAGAGGGCGACCCAGGGGAGGAGGGCGCAGGCTGTGTGTGGGTCCCGTCTCCTCCCTCCAGTCCTGATGCTCTGACACCTGGGCCTCCCGGTGAAAGGAGAGCATTCTCCCGCCTGCAGGAAGATGCTCGAGCCAGCACCCAAGACAACTTCTCCAGAGCCACATGGCACTGTGATTCATGCCCTGCACAGAATCTGTGTTTGAAAATGCTGAATGTCGAGAAGGAACAGAAGTACGCAACACGACAGAAATAGGAGGGCACGGATAAAATGAGGCTTTTGTTTGCACAGAACTTTCTGCCAGAGACCCCAAAATATGGAGGCAGGGAGGCAGAGAAGGGTGGAGGCTGCTCACTCTGCTCTGTCCCCGCACCATCCAGAAAGGGAGCTCTGAGAGCCTCCTATGGAACCAGAGCCCCAGGAGTGGGGGCCCCTAGACCAGCAGCCAAGAGCCTCTGCCCACCGCACTAGAAGGCCAGGCCAGTGGCCCTCCAGGTCAGAAGGTGCACCCCCACGTCCGACCGGAGCCCTTCGCTCCACTCCCAGCACTTACACTTTCCTGCTAACTTCTGACCATACAGCAGGGATCGGCCAGCTCTCCCCAGAAAGGCCCAGAGAGCACATGTTTTAGGCTCTGCAGGCTTGGCTGGGGTCTCCGTCACAACCATTCAATTCTGTCTTCTGTAGCACAAAAGCAGTCACAGACAGACTACATGCGAATGAGTGTACAGGGCCATGTGCCAATAAAACTTTATTTATAAGATCAGGCAGACACAGCATTTGCCCCTTGAACCATAGTTAGCTGAGCCCGGACCTTGAGAAGGGTTACTAATCCCACAGCTCCCCCGAACCCTGTCCCCACTGCTCTCTCCCTGTCTACTGCTCTATCTAACCCAGCCTCACAGTCAGTTTGCAATCTCTGGGAACAAGGAAGCCAGATTTAGCAAATAAAAGTACAGGATGCCCAATTACATTTGCATTTCAGAGAAACAAGGACTTTTATTTTATTTTTTTTAGTATAAGAATATCCCATGCAACAGTTGGGACATACTTACAACAAAGAGTATTTGTTATTTGTCTGAAATTAAGTAATAACTGGGCATAAATTAAAATAACTGAGCATCCTGTATTTTTGTCTGGCAGCCTTATCTGAGGGCGATGCAGGTCGACACATTCCACAGAGATCTCAAATTCTCTGCTCCCGCCTCAGGAGCAGAGCCTCCCCTCAGTCAGTAATTCTGATAAAGCCTGGATTGGAGCAGGAAAGGCCAAAACGCCAGTGGCGAGTTCACTCAGTCACTGACGAAGCATGAGGCCGAGCCAGAACTCACACCCGAACTGGTCCGCTCAGAGACTGCGACCCACCAGCGAGCCCGTCTGTGGGGATGGCTGCCAGCTACATCTGTCTCACGGACCCCCCCACACCCCACATCTGGAATATAAAGTGCAGGGAGAGAGGGGGGGAGATAGGGCGAAAACTGGACAACCGGGGCATCTCAGCAACTGGTTTATTTGTACCAGTTGTCTGCGGCTGCGTAACAAGAGACCACAGACTTAGTATCAGCTCACAGTCTGTGGGTCAGAGCGCGGCTCGGCACGGCTGGCCCCCGGCTCAGGGTCACAGAACTCACATCAGGGCACCTCTGGGCTGCGTCCTCTCCCGGGGACCCCAGGAGAGCTGACTCCAGCCCCTCAAGCTTCAGGACCGAGGTCCTGTCTCCTTGACGTGGGGCCCTCTGCCCTCTGCCCTTTGGGACGCATCCCATCCCTGCTGTGTGTGCGGGCTCTGCCCCCACCCCGGCGGCTCTCCATCTTTCTTTTGTCTCTGGGTTTAAGGGCACGTGTGGTCACATTGAGCCTCCTGCATAATCTGGGATAATCTCCCTATTTGGGGATTAACTGATTAGTGACCTTAATTACTTGTGCTTAAGCCCCTGCTGAGTCAGGATGGGGTATCACACCATAGCCACCGCCCAGGAACTAGGGGTAGGACCACTCAGGGTTCACAACCCCCACATCGCCCATGAGGTAGGGACACAGTGAGCCCTGGACAGATGGGACCCCATCCCTGGAAATGACTCTGGAGAGAGCTGGTGTTTGCCAGGGAGGAGCCTCCACTCTGGGTTCTAGTCCCCAGCACTGGCTGCCCTGGGACCTCCTGGGGGGTATGTGCCCGGCATTCTGCCCCCAGGCTCCGAGGCTGAGCGGTGTATCATCATTTAGAAGCACAGTGCAGGGTCCCCGGCGGAAACCTGCTGCATGCCCACAGCACATGGGCGAAACTGGCAGAGACAGCCCTCCATCTGGAATGCACCCGAGACAAAAATATCTGGCTGAGTGTGGCCCTTCGAGGCTCCTGGTGGTTTGGCTCCTTCATTTCTGTTTGATATGCTTGGAGGTCCTTTATGTCCCAGTGATGGGGGTCCAGTAACCTCAGGGACACTGGCAGCCATGAGGTAAGGCCCACATGACCCCCAACGGCTCCCTCCCCCTAGCACGGTGGTGCAGGGGCCCCCGACAACCCCCCGACAACCCCCCGACCAAATCCACACCCTGGGAGAAGCCTGACTGCCTAGCATGGCTGCGCACATCATCACTCGATTCACAAGCAGCCCAGAGACTCCCTGTGCCCAGCCCCACGGAGCCCCGGAACAGAGGGTGAGGGTGCTGTGAGGCCTTCACCAAAGAGGGGAGATCGGGGCTCACTTCTGAAAGTCTCCGCTCTCAGCGGGCACCTGAGCGCAGGTGGGAGGTCCACACCGCAGGTCCCCGGTTAGATCATTACAACGAAAGCAGGTTCTAACCAGCTTCCCTGTGAAATGCTGTGTTCCCATTAATTACATTTTCTGGCTACCCAGGGATGCAGTTTTGTTCAGTCTCTGGATTTACAAAAGCAGGAAAAATAATGGGCCAATATCTTTTAGATTAGAAGCACAGTTAACGAGGTTTCCATGTCATGATGCCATCATCCTTTGAGGAATGGGGATGTGACGGGGCACAGACCAGGAGGGGCGCTCGGAAAGGACAGCAGGACCCGCGGGAGGTCCATTCCCTCAACTCCCAGGGTGCGCTCAGGAGGGCGGACTGTCCTGAACTTGGGACCCCACAGCTGTTAGACGGGGGACCCAGGCTCTGGTGCTCTGGGCGGGCTGACGGATGAAGCGGGAGGGTGTGTGCACACTATGGGATACTCCTCGCTGTGAGGTGCTTTGTTACTTTTTAAAAAAAGATTTTATTTATTTACTTGTCAGAGAGCGGGCGAGCGAGAGGAGCACAAACAGTGGGAGAAGCAGGCTCCCCGCTGAGCAGGGAGCCCAGTGCGGGGCTCAAACCCAGGCCTCGGGGATCGTGACCTGAGCTGAAGGCCGACGCTTTACCGACGGAGCCACCCAGCTGGTGTCACTTGCTGTCCTGCTGCTTTGCTGCTTTCATGAGAACTGTCCTCACAGTGTCAATATGATGATCCTTATTATGCTTTGGGCCTCAGTTTCTTCTAGTATATAAAGTGAGCAAAGTCACCCAAGTCTCCTCACTGCTGTGCAGAAACAATGCATGGGAAGCGTGACACACACTTTAAAATACCAGCAAGTGTTACTACTATCAAGCTCAGGATATTCTCAAATGGTTTGTGTGCCAGGCCATCCCTTAGAAGGTGCTTTCCGGAAACTGAAATCCCCAATGTGGACTCAGCTTGTGGCCATTTTCTTTTCCCCTCCTCCAAAAAAGGGAGAGGGCGAAAGAACGTCCTGGAAAACCGTGTTCCAGTTCATGTGGGTCTGCTCCCGGTCTCACATGATCTCCTGAACAGGTGACCCGGTGGGTTCGTGGGGCAGGAAAACGCAGGGGGGTGAGGCTGATGGTGAGGCCCCGCTCAGGGCCCTGGTGGGTGCTGGAACCCAGGGGCTGCAGCTTTCCGGGAGCCAGAGGCAAGCAACACGGATCGTGCTTCTGTGCCAGCAAGACGCTGTTCTCCGTGAAAAGCGACAGGCCCAACAAGCCGGGCCGTCACCGGAGAAGCTCCAAGTTCATGGCACGCGGCTGGGTCACAGAGGTCCCACGCTCCTGCGGGCTCTGGGCTGGCATCTGGCTAAAAGAATAAACGTCGGCTCAGGTAGTTTTCAACAGACCATACAGCTCAGCTTTGAGGTCCAGGAAGACAGGAAGCAAAAGTCACTGAGAATAAGATTCATCCCAGGGGCAATTGCTTTAATCCATTCCCAAAATGGCTCATAATCCCTCTTTAGTGTAGAGCTTATAAAAAGTGCTGCTTCTCACCCGAGCCTCCTCCCTGGGGACGTGTTAGGAGTAAAGACAGAACAGCTGCTCCTCGACCGGAGCTCCAGCCAGCGCCGGGCCCGCAGGCGAAGCAGAGGCCTGTCCGCTCGGTGCTGGGGTAGGGGGCTGGGCCGGCTGTCACCGAGCCGCCACTGGCGCGCGTCAGGCCCTGGGCTGTGCTTTTCATGCAGTCACCGTCCTCCCAGCCCTGGGCGGGGTGACACCTCCACTCCCCGTCCCTCAGACGGGGAAACCGGGCTAGGAGGGAGGGAGCATGGGAACCGCCCAAGGCCACACACGTGGTGCAGCTGTGGACACACAGCTGTGGCACGCGCCGCAGAGAACCGGAAACAGACCCCCGAGCACCCACGTTCACAGCAGCACCGCGCCCAGCAAGCCAGAAGGCAGAAGCACCCAAACGTCCATCCGTGCACACGTCGAAAACAAAGTGCCGTCCACGCAAGCGAGGGAATAGCACTCGGCCATTCAAAGGAAGGGAACATACATCATGGTGTGGGTGAAGCTCTAAGCAGCGTGCGAACGGACGGAAGCCAGGCACAGAAGGTCACATGCTGCACGTTTCCGTTCATAGGATTATCCAGAATAGGCAAATCCAGACACAGAAAGCCGACTGTGCAGTGGGGAATGACAGCTAACGGATACCAGGCTTCCTGTACGAAGATGAATATATTCTGGAACCAGCGAGTGCTGATGGCTACACCACAGTATTGTGTTTGTATGAAGTGTCACTGACGGGTACACTTTAAGACGGTTAATTTTATGCTATGTGAATTACACCTCAAAGAAAAAAAAATAATTGGTTGAGTCTGGGTCCCTCTTTGTTGGCTGAGTCTAGGTCCCTCCTATTGGCTGAGTCTGAGTCCCACCTGCTGGCTGAGTCTGAGTCCCTCCTGTTGGCTGAGTCTGAGTCTC
>NW_027397080.1:34137521-34169117 GCF_003265705.2 Callorhinus ursinus
GTCCCACTTGCTGGCTGAGTCTGAGTCCCTCCTGCTGGCTGAGTCTGGGTCCCACCTGCTGGCTGATCTGAGTCCCTCCTCTTGGCTGAGTCTGCGTCCCTCCTGTTGGCTAAATCTGGGTCCCTCCTACTGACAGAGTCTGAGCTCCTCCTGCTGGCTGAGTCTGAGTCCCTCCTGCTGGCTGAGTCTGAGTCCCTCCTATTGGCTCCCCTCCCATCAATCTGAGTCCCCGTGAAACCTAAATATGCCCCATGGCCACTGACATGAACTCTACCTGCTGGGACTCAGTAGGACTCTGGAATTCCTACACAAGGCAGAGTCTCAGATTGATGGGATGAGAGAGACTGGGGGAGATTACTGTCCCTGAAAAATAAGTAAGGGATAATAAAGTGCAGGCAGAGCCCAGCCAGAAGACCCACCAGTGAAGGCTGTGCTCCAGAGACATCAGCCCTGGACACAGGCCATCTCCCAGGCAGAGGCGCCTGGTGCCAGGACACACACCACATGCAGAACACGGGAAGGATATGCCCGTGCTCCCCAGGCATCCCCGCTCAGGACTGTGGCAGGAGAGAAGGCCACCTGGGGGTCTGGTCAGACTCCTCTGGAAGTCCTTGGGTGCCCCTCTGCTGACCATTCATGGCCTTAGAAACACTGCTGAACCCTGCAATGCCTCAGTTTACCCACCTGTGAAATAAGGCTAATGACATTTCCTGACGTGGGAGGGCTTTCAAGAGATTTTGTTAATTGAGGGTCTGAACTACTTGGCAGCTGATGGGTGAACAGGGTACAGATTTATTAATTGGTGATTTTCAAGTCCACTGATGCCCCAGTCCACTTCACAACAGACACGGACACACACACCTGCACACACTCCACATACACACACCCCCAAACAACAGCAACACCCAGACACCCAGACACAGAAACTGACACATACACACTTCCATTTACAGAGACGCACACACACACCCTACAACACAGAGACCCAGTCACTGACACACACACACACACCTGCATGTACGTACCCTCCCACAGACTCCATACACGCACACACACGTGCATGCACACGTGCACACACACATGCACACACAGCTCTCTTCCTAAGCTACTTTAGCTTCACGACCGTACACGTTTGGACCCAGAGGTGACAGAGGAAGCTGCCACCCTGATCATATTATTTGGACAGGAAACAAAGCCCCCCCCCCAAAGTTGAAACTTCTACTGCTCGAAACTTCCACATTGACTTGATGGCGTTGCTTGATCACCTTGCATCTTGGGGTCCTTTCTCGAAATGTAAACGTGCCTTTCAAGGGTGGGCAGGATGAGCTGAGCATAGCCTGTGTGGGGGCTGGGCTTCTCCAAGCGGAGGGCTGGGAGGGGTCTCTAAGGGTGGAAAAAAAACACAGAAAAGGGGACAGAAAGAGAGGTGAGGTGGGTGGAGGGGGTTGTGCACTGTCCCCGTGTGGTCTCAAGTCAGCACTTCGCCTAAGAGTAATTTGGAGTGAGAACCGGCTGGAAGATTGCCGGGCAGCCACATCTCTGACAGGGATGTGGCCAGGCTGTCTTCCTGGCCTGAGCCCCTCACCACCTGGGGTCTCCTGGGGCCTTCACATGGCTGGCACAGGACCCCACTGACCAGCTAGGGCAGCAGGTTCTGCTGATGGGGGTCTCCTGCAGGCGGCTCACTCCCCTGCCTCTCAGTGGCCACTCTCCTCCTCACCTCACTCCCCAGGGTCTGTCTTTCCCCTTTCCCCCCGAACACACCGGAGCATTGGAGCAGCAACCCCCCAGGACCTCCTGAGGCTCCCAGCCTGCGGACAGAAGCCCGAGTCCTGGGCTTAGCGTTTAAGGTCCCTACACTCTAGCCCTCCTGGCCTGTCCAGGCTCCTCCTTCTGATACTCCACGTGCGCCTCCCTCCTTAGCTGTGCAAAACCTGCAGACTGATCCAAATGCACCTGCTGTGCCCACACCTCACACCTGGGCCCCCCCGAGCCAGGAGGCGGGAAGTCTGCAGCAAGTCACTTAGCTGCTGGGTGCCTCCACGCCCCTGTGAAGCACAAGCACTAGAAGCACTCGATAAACAGAAGCCACCCTGCTGCCTCCACCTAGCCTCCTTCCACTCGTCCTTCCTAATGGGGGTCGAGTGTCACCTCCTCCAGGAAGCCCTCCCACTTGCTTCAGGTAGAAGTACATGCTTCTTCCTCTTGGCTCCTGAAATTTCATTTGCACCTCTGCCCCCACTCCCCTTAAAAGTTCCTGCAGGGCCATCAAAAGGAATGAGATCTTGCCATTTGCAACGACATGGATGGAACTGGAGGGTGTTATGCTGAGTGAAATAAGTCAGTCAGAGAAAGACATGTATCATATGACCTCACTGATATGAGGAATTCTTAATCTCAGGAACAAACTGAGTGTTGCTGGAGTGGTGGGGGGTGGGAAGGATGGGGTGGCTGGGTGATAGGCATTGGGGAGGGTATGTGCTATGGTGAGCGCTGTGAATTGTGCAAGACTGATGAATCACGGTTCTGTACTTCTGAAACAAATAATGCAATATATGTTAAGAAAAAAGAAAAAGAAGAAGATAGCAGGAGGGGAAGAATGAAGGGGAGTCAGTCGGAGGGGGAGACGAACCATGAGAGACGATGGACTCTGAAAAACAAACTGAGGGTTCTAGAGGGGAGGGGGGGGGGGGATGGGTTAGCCTGGTGATAGGTATTAAAGAGGGCACATACTGCGTGGAGCACTGGGTGTTATGCACAAACAATGAATCATGGAACACTACATCCAAACTAATGATGTAATGTATGATGATTAACATAACAATAAAAAAATTTAAAGAAAAAAAAAAGTTCCTGCAGGGCCAGGATAGGGTTCTCCTGTCTCCACATGGGCCCAGCACAGCACCTGCACGCAGTGGGTGCGCCATCTTTGTCTGCTGAGCAGAGGTATCAGAAGGGACTCTTCCTCAGCCCTACCAGGCCCAGAGCCAGCCTCGGCTGCAATCCTGAGGACCCTCCGGCCATAGCCCTGACCTCCCCTGCTGCCCTGGACAGGAGAACCTGAGGGGCAGATGCCATCGGAGTAAGCCTGGGGCTCTGGGTTTCTGAGCATCAGGCTTCTGTGAAGAGAATCAAATTAGCCTGGAAAATGCTGAGGGAAGAAGGAACCTGGGTCTGTGGGAGCTAAAAGAGACCTCTGGGGTAGTAACGGGCAGTAAATTAGCCCAGCGTGGAGCTTTAACCGCGAGCCTGCAAATGCCCCCCTGCAAACCTGCAGGGTGTAATGCCACAGCATCGGGGGGGACCCGGGTGCTTAATGGGGCCATTCCATCAACATTTTCTGGGATTTTGAAATGCGGTGTCATAAAAATAAACATGCTTACTCTTGTCTTGCATAATTGGCTCCCTAAAGAATCCTTGCATTCTGAAAGCCACCATGTCCCTCGGCAGGAAGTACAGCTTTTTTCAGCATCTGGGTACAGTCCTGCATTTTTTCTGTGCAAAACAGAGGGGATGGGGGGCAGTGAGGGAAAGCAGACTCCTAGGTGGGCTCTTTTCCTCCTCATTATTATGTGCTCCTTGCCAAGTGCCGGAACATGGTTTTCAGCGGGTCCGGAGGCTGAGGCCTTTGTCACAAGACTGGCCTTGGGGTTTCGGGAGGTTCACTGCAATATGCGAGATAGAATGCCCCTGCCTGGCAACCGACTGTTTTAGAAAAGTCCGTTTTAAAAAATAGTAGCTGTGCGTCAATGAAGCCTATCAGCTGTCCCTGGGCAATTGCTTCACCTTTGCCTAATATGGCTTTTTGCAACAATTTGGGAGATGGAATCCAGAGCGGAAGGTTTATTTCTGATCACAGGTCCAGGAGGGCAGGGACAGGGCTCTCGTGAAAGGTGAGCTACGTGATTTAGGTGCCCGAGCGCAAGCACAGCGAGCTAAGTGGGTGTCACCAGAGGTTTTCTAGGAATAGAGAAGCAGGCGTGGACCTGAGCTGCTCCCTCCCCAAAACTGCCCCTTATCTCCCAGGGCCAACTGTGGGGCAGACCCGATGGGCTGCACTCCTTCCTCTGTGGCTACCCAGCCGGTCGCCAGGCAGGCCCGACTTTGGGGGCCCTGGGCCCCCAACCCCATGGACGGACCTCTGTTGGTGCCTGGGCACTCCACAACCATCATCTTTCCTAGCAGGACACCTGAAGGTCAGGACATGTCATTTTCAGCTCTGTATTCTGGGACCCATGTGTGTTCCACACTGAGCCAGGTCGGTAGGACCCTGGCCCCCCATGCTGGGCTCCTACCCCCCGCCTTGCTGCCTGCCTGGGCCTGGTGGACATCCCGCTCCTTACATACACCCAACACCCATGCGTGGTCTTCTAGCCCAGGAAGAGCAGGGTGTAATGCACAGACACCGGAGCCCCACTGCTTGGGTGTGAGTCCCAGCTCTGCCATTTCCTTGCTGTGTGACTCCGACAAATCACTCAACCTCTCTGAGCCTCCTCGGGGATGAGGACATCATTAAATGCCTACATCACAGCAGTGTCGTAGGGATGAGTTAAGACGCGTCCGCGTTAGGGCCGTGCTGGGGAATGCTGTGACCACGAGTGCTCACTAATGTCCGCATGCCTCGGTGAAGGTGTTCAGCCCATGACCACTCTCAAGTCCTGTCATCCGTCCCCCTGGGGGAGGAGGCGAGTTCTCTGACACGGCTATCCCATGCCCAGCGCAGATAGGACAAATGGTCTAGGACACTTTTTCTCTCTAAGTCTCGGGAGAACTCAGAACCCTCCTCAAACGGAGCTGGAGGAAGCAACCCCCCATCAGCACTGGTCCCCGGAGGGGAGGTCTGCTCACCAGCCCCAGGTCTGGGAAGCCCCTGCTCTCGACCCCAGCTGCTAAGTTGGCACCTGGGAGCAAAGACCCTGTAGGGCCGGCTGGGCCATGATTCTTGTCCATGCGCTCGGGACCAGCCCAGGAGGGCTCCCAGGAGCCCACCCTCCTCCTGCCCCCAGCCCGAAACGCAGGCTCGGGGATGACTGGCAAATGTGTTGTCTCCCCACATAATGGTAAATACTTGCTTCATTTTTTTCCTTTTAGCAAATCAGTTTCTTCAAAGCTCTGGGCTCCCCCCGGAACTAACCCCACCTTGGAACCTGCACACGGTATCTTCCATTCGGTTTACCCCCTCCCCCGGGGAAGCTTCCTGTGAGCACTGCCTTGTGCTCATGGACTCGGCGCTGTCTCCTTTCATCTAAAAAGACATTCTAAAGCCCTTGGCTATAAGGCACTCTGTGAGTGTGGAGTTCCCTAACCTGGCACCACGGTCCCATTGTCCCCTGGAAGGAAGCCCCCGGTCAGAGATATGCACAGCGGCCCCCCTGAGGCTCCACGGGCCACGCCACCCAGCAGCAGGAGAAGGCTCAGGGGCCGGGGGAGTGTCTGCAGGACCACCTGCCAGCCCCCTCTGCTCCAGTCCCCAGCCATGCGCTGCCCTCCTCCTGCCTGGGGACCATGCCCAGGTCAGCCGGAGCCCTCCTAATGAGTCCACTGTCCCCTGTCGCAGTATCTTTGCACCAGGGCAGAACGGAAAGCTTTGTACTCCTCTGTATCTCACCACGACGCAGCACCATGGCGAGACATCGCTGACACTCAGTCAATGTTTATCAAATGAAAAATGAACCAATAAACAACGGCTTGTGTGTCGTCAGCTTTTCCTTTAAAGCGAAGAGAAGGAGCCAATCCAAAACCAGAGGTGGAATCGTGGACGCCTGCCCCGTGCATCCCCACGAGCTTCATAACACAAGGGGCTTCTCTGACCATCTGTGGCTACAGAGGCCATGGGGAGGCAGCTGCACTACCTGTAGGAACGGCGAAGTTGAAAGAAAGCCAAGTGTCCACCAACCAGTGAACCACAGACCGACTGTGGTACGTCCAAAAATGCAGTGCCCCCCAGAAATAACGCAGAGACCTGGAGAGGCCTCAAGGACGTGAGGCCAACTGAAGAAAGCCACCCAAACCGATGGCACAGTATATGGTCCCGCCTCCAGGGAGTGCCCAGAATGGCAAAACCATGGAGACGAGGGTACATCAGTGGTTGCGTGAGTCTGAGGGTAGAAATAGGGGTCAACTGTAAACAGCATCAGGGATCTTAGTGGGGGCGATGAAAATGTTTGCACACACAGCACGTTTACTGAAAATCACTGGATCCTACACTTAAAATGGGTGAATGTCATGGACTATAAATTATCCTCCCGTAAGTAAGCACATGCACACACACACACACACACACACACACACACACACACGGGCGTGCCCACGGTCGACAAGCCTTCCACCCAGACTTGTGTCACGTGAACCCAGCCTCGTCAATGTGCTCATTCATTAACTTCCACGGTGTAATCTCACAAGCGCTCCCAAGAGGAGCCTCCGTGGATTTGGTGACACATTTATTTTTAATTATTAAGTAGACTGAATAACAGTATCTGTGTCACAGACATGTTTTCATCCCTTCATGACATTTCATCAATTCTTTGCTACAAAATAATCTCTGCTTGAGACTATAGAGCTTCCACCTAAAACTCTGGTTGCCAGAAGGACCTGTGATTCCAGCATCAGCTGGACTCAAGGACTAGATCCTCAAAGTGCTGGTCTGACGTCACGCAGACGGGTCCTTCTAGTTTTGTTGTTTTTTGTTTGTTTGTTTGTTTGTTTGTTTTTCCCAAAAGGGCAATGTGTAACTTAACCAAAGGAGTGAGAAGGAGATTTTATATAAAACATGGTAGCCATAAAGAGCAGTGGGAAGAGCACGAATGGACCTGGGAGTCCATGAAACCTGGGTCCACATCTCAGCTCTCCCACGACTAGCTGTGTGACATTGGGCAGATCACTTAACCTCTCTGAGCCCCAGTTTCCTCCTTTGCAAAATCAGAGCCATGATAGCCACTCCACAGGGTCATTATGAGGATCATGAGGATCGACTGAGAGGATGCACACTGGCTGGGTCACCTAGCACAAAGCCTGGGTTACAAGAGGGTCAGGAACTACCGTGGCCCAGCACCTCCCAGCCGGACCTGAAAGGACGGGAAGACAGAATTAGCGGGTCTAGAAGCTCACAGCCAAATCCACGCAGAGCTTCCCACTGCAGTAACCAACTCCATTCAACGAGCATTCATAGAGCGTGCATGTTCATGCACGCACACACACACACACACACACACACACACATGCAGTTCTTTTTATCATAAAGACCAAAAGGAAATGAAAACAGCAAAGCCACAAGCCAATGCCCTGCCTTCACGAACTTGAGGCTCATGTCTTACTGATCTAGAAACAAGAAGCCAACTGTTTCTGCATTTGACTTAAAATCCTCAAGCACGGTCTTGAAGCCACCCTATGTGCCGGGGTAGGAAAGTGGGACTGTCCCCAAAAAGGCTGCTCTATTTTCAGAGCTGACCTGATTTATATAAGGATCTGGACAGCTCTTCTTATCCAATAATTATGCACCAGGTCATTTATTACTGTCACTGATGATGGATCTGGTAACATTAGCAACACCATACGTTCATATGCATTCTAAAAAATGTGGCAGAACCACAGCACAGCAAATTCCATAAAGTCATGTTTTTACCCCTTTCCCCACTTCCGCGGTGCCCGACTGTCATTAAATCCCAATACACGGTGCCTAAGAACTACACACACACCCCAAACAATCAGATGCTAATCTTTGGCAGATAACTAGAGAATATCCATTTTTTAATCAAATTTTTATTTTGTTAATTGTAGATTCACAAGCCCTGTAATATGTAACACAGAAAGATCCTGCACCTGGTTCCCCAGCAGTAACATCTTACAAAATTAGGGTACAGTGATATAAGCAGGATACCGGCACCGACGCGATCAAGATAGAAAGCATCCCCATCATCGCCAAGAGCCCTTGTGCTGCCATGACATCCCCGCATCATCTCCCCTTACGCTCCCCACGCTATCGCTCACCAGCCTGTTCGCTTCTGTAATTTTACCATTTGAAGCATGCTATGGAGCGGTCATAAGCACACTTCCAGACTGTCTTTTTTGCTTAGCATTGTTCTCCGGATACTCGTACAGGTTGTTGGGTGTCGCAATGGTCCTTTCATTGCTATTGCTGGGCACCACTCATTCCATGGTGTGAAGGTACCAGGGTTTGCTACGCCATTCACCCACTGAAGGGCATCTGGGTTCTTTCCGATTTGAGACTATGACAAATAAAGCTGCTATAAAACATGTGTGCACATGTGTGCACATGTTGGGTGAACATGTCTGCATTTCTCTGGCAGAAATGCCCAGGAGTGTGAAGCTCCACTACATGGTCCCATTTTACCTTCCCAACAGCAGCGTGTGAGGGACCCAGTTCTCCACATCCTTGCCAGCACTCAGTGTTGTCAGCATTGTTCATTTTTGCCGCTCTCATAGATGAGTGGTGATGGTTGTGGTTTTAATCTGCATTTCTCTAATGAGTAATGATGCTGACCATCCTTCCATGTGTTTTCTGACTACCCGACTACCCTCTTTGGTGAAATGTCCTTCATGGTTTTCACCTACCTCTAGTTGGGTTGTGTTTTGAGAGGTGTTTGTTTTTTGGATACTAGCCTTCATCAGGTATGTGGTTTGCAAATATTCTCTCCCACTCTGTAGTGTCTTTTTACCCTCTTGGATGAGTCTTTCACAGAAAAAAATTATAAATTCTTGATGAGGTCCAATTTATCAGTTTCTTCCTTTTATGGATCGTACCTTTGGTGGCAAGTCAAAGAGCTCCCTGCCTGGCCGCACAACTTGAATACCTTCTACTTAGTTTTTTTTTTTTTTTTTCTTTTCTAAAATCTTTCTAGTTTTACATTTTACATTTAATTACGTGACCAATTTCGAGCTAATTTTGTATTAGGTATGAGATTTAACATTGAGGTTCTTGTTTGTTTGCTCTTGGCTATGAATGTCTTATTGTTCCAGTACAATTTGTTGAAAAGGCTATCCTTCCTCCACTGGATTAGCACCTTTATCCAAAATCAGCTGGGCATATTTGTGGGAGTCTGTATATGGATTCTCTGCTCTGTTTTGTTGATCTGTCTACCCTTCCATCAATGTGACACAGTCTCAATATGACAGCTACATAATGTTTGATCATCAGACTGATTCCTCTCGTTTTATTATTCTTCTATTATTTTATCAAAACTGTTTTAGTATTTCTAGTCCCTTTCCCTTCACATATGCATTTTAGAATAACCTTACCTATGCATGCAAATATTTTGCTGGGATGTTGACTAGAATTGTGTTAAACTTCTGTATCAGGTTGAGAAGTGATCTCCTTCCTTGAGTCTTCCCATCCACGAATATGGTATGGCTTTCCATCACGTAGACCTTCTTTCATCTCCTCCACCAGCACCACGTACCTCCAAGCATGCGAGTCATCAGCATAACACAATTTGTTAGGTTTACACTGAAATATTTCACTTTCATTCAGATCGTAAATGGCACTGCATTTTTTAAATTTCAGTGTCCATGTGTTCATTACTAACAGATGGATACAGAATTCATTTTTATACATTTATCTTGTATCCTCCAACCTCCCTGAACTCACTCATTAGTTCTAGAAGGTTTTTTGTTTTTGTTTTTGTTTTTTAATAGATTACATGAGATTTTCCATGTAGACAATCACATCATCTGCAAACAGGGACAGTTTTATTTCTTCCTTTCTGGATGTCTTTTATCGTTTTTTTCATCCTGTGTCATCCATGGCTTGCTCCTGATCTCGGGGGGAGAAGTTTCTAGTTCTCAGCAGCTTCAGCGTGAACGTAGTCGTAGGCTTTTGTCCTATTCTTTGTTAAGCTGAGGAAATGCCCCTCTGTTCCTGCTTTTCTGGCAGTCCTTCTCATGGATAGGTGTTGAATTTAACAAATGCAGAGGATCCTATGATATTTCTTCTTTAGTCTTTCATTTGATAGATTGCCGTGATTGATTTTCAAATATTGAACCATCCCTGCATCCATGGAGTAAACCCCACTTGGCCATGGTATATGCTTCCTTGTATATATTGTTGAATTTTGTGTGCTAATATTTTGTTAAGTTTTTTTGTTTTTTGTTTGTTTGTCAGCAGCCAAGCTCAGATGTGGTGTGCTCCATCCTTTCTTATTTAGACTCTCAATTGTGTGAACACTCCTTCTGCAGCAGGAGTTTTGTTTTAAAAACTGGTCTCTTCACCTGGAGCTGGAGCTCCTAATATAGGTGCTTTGATACCCACTGGTCCCCAAAGTGTCCACCACACACACGTACACACTCGTACACACAGGCACACACACCTATGCCTGGAACAATATTCCTAAATGTTTCCATTGGAATCAGACCTTAGCAATTACCACCTCTCCTCCTCCCACGAGGCCCAGGGTAGCACAGACACTCAGCATCGCGCTGCTGATAAGTGCTGAGTGCAGGGGAGAGGAAGAAGGCCCTGCCCTCAGGTCAGATGCGGTGCATGTCTGCTGCCAGAGGAGCCCCAGACAGAGGTCTGTCCCAGGGTGCTGGCTCCGGGGCACACCGGGGCAGGACCCCGGAACCGTCCCTCTAGGAGGTCAGCTCTCCCTTCTGGAAGGTGACCTGGCTTCTGTCTTGTTCTTCCATGTGCCGGTCTTCCCCCTCCACTGACTGTCCCCCCGGCCTCGGACACCTCTGCTCTAAGTGAACAGGTTCTGTCCCTCCCCCCTCAAGTCCCCCAAGGTGCTTCATTACAACCCAGCGTGGGAACCGCTCTGGAAGGTGTGAACAACCTGCTTGCAGGCCAGCCATCTCCTGCCTTGAGACAACTGGCCCCTGAAGGAGGCAGCTGCTGCCCCCATCCTGGCTCGATGTTCCACCTCTGGAACCGGCATGACCAGGCACAGGTCTGGCACTCGGCAAATGTCACATGTCCACTGTTGACTGAGGAGGAGCGCTGGCCAGCCTGGTCCTTCTCAGAGCTCATACTAACCAGCAACGGTGCCAAGCTTGACACTGGTTGGGAGGAGGGGTGGCAGACTCTGAAACATTTACTTTTCTCACTTCTGTGCTTCCCCAGGAAAGTGTCCAATATGACAATCAGCAGCCCCATGAGGCTACTGAGCACCCCAAATGTGGCCCATGTTATATTTCGATTGGACACTGCTGGTCTCCACTCTTGATAACAGTATTTTTATCCCCACACATAACCCCCCTCCATTACTGGAGGGCAGGGTCTTCAAGGGCAGAAACCCACTCATTTCTGGGTCTGCATGGCATCTGCTCAGGGTCAGCCATCCCCAGGCATGCAAGAATTGAGCAGTGAGTTAAAGGTGTGGATGAAATGAATGAAATCAGAGATCAGAGCATCCTCTCTACGTGACGCAGACATTTAAAGTGGACATGTGTGATTAACTAGAATCGCCACGCTGCACCTGATAACCCCATGACTTACTTGTTTTATAACTGCAAATCTACCTTTTGACCTCCTTCACCCCTTTTGCCAAACCCCCACCCTCCCATGCCAGCAACCCCCAGCCTGCTGCCTATTTTGCATACTTGAAAGTCGCTAAGAGAGCAGATATTAAAAGTTCTTATCACACACACACACAAATTCTGTAACTGCGTGAAGGGATGGATGCTAAGTACACGCTACCGAGGCGATCCTCTCGCAAATCGTTACGCTATATGCCTGAAACTAATACAATGTTGTATGTCAGTTACACCTCGACGTGTATAAAAAGCAGACATGTTTTATCTGACTACCGTGCAAATTCTGTGGCTCACATCTGGGACAGGAGCAACGGTGTCAGAGGTGTGGATGTCTCACTGCTTGTCCTCAGCACTCGTATATTGACCGGAACTTTCTCCTGCAAATGAACTGGCTCTGTCTCGAGTTAACCTTTTCCGAGTCCCGGGTAGGTGTATGAACTGTCCCAGTCACCGGGAAAGCCAAAGGGAAGGGAGAACTCAGTCCAACGGTGAGGCCAAAAGTCTGCATTTGGCCCCAAGCCACCCTCACCCCCATCTCCTTGTCCTGCCTTGATGGTACCTTTTCCCCTCAATCCCATGACCACACCTGTGCCCCTGGCTTCACGTTCTCTTCCCATCCATACCCATTCTTCCTCCGAGACACTTAAAACTCAGATACTTTCACTCCTATTGAACTGAGAATGACTGAAAGAGCTCAACAGGATTGTTTTTCCTAAACACGTCTGCATTCCAGTTGGGACTAAATCTCACAGCAAAGGAAAGAGTCTCTAATGGTGGAACCGTGAGCACCAGCAGTCAGGTGGAAGAAGTGGTATATCTATTTGGAGCAGGACAGGGCCTAAACATAGGGTGGGCCCCAGTGGGGAATTCCTTTCCTAAGCCTCAGTGTGGAGTTAAGGACGAGTAACCACAGGGCAAGACTTGACGAAGCCAGGGCACTGGCCAGGCAGACACATCTACTCGTGCACACACGTATCTCCTGAGCATTGACTGCGCCACACACTCTTCTCAAGAGCTGATGAAGAATATGAGACTCAGTCCCTGCCCTCATGAGCCCACAGTCCAGAGACCAGGGCTCCTCTTCGGGGTCAAACAGGAAGCCTAAACACCGGTTTCTGGTGGACACACCCCCTGGGTCTCCACTGCCAGCTACAAGGTCTTGATGCGGCCCCGTTCCAGAAGCCCCTGAGGTCATGCACAGGGAGGGCAGGCAACACGGCCCAGGCAACTGCCCCCATGGGCAGTTGCAAACGGTGGGAGAGGGCAGAGCGGCAGTGGGCCCTGCCATTTCAGCCCTCCCTGGCTGGCCACACAAGGGAAAGTGCAACAAATGGCAGGCGTCCCAGTGAGCGGACAGAACGAGCACAGTGAAGGGCAGGCTGGGAAGGCTGACGCACAGATGGGCCCAGCATGGCTGCCACCAACCTTTCCTTGGGGGGAGCGGAGGGGATGAGGAAATAAAGTGACACCCTTCTGTAGAGCGCATGCAGGGGATGGAAAAGCAAATACGAGCCCCAGCCCCTCCCCCGCCATCACCAGGTCCCCTTGGTCCAGCTGCAGGACCCTGGCCTCTGCCAGCACGCGACTCCCCATATGCCGCCCCTGCTCTGGGCTCTCTTTCAGCCATGTCAGAGATCCTCATAACAATGAAGACCCCCACCGAGGAATGTTGGGTTTCTGGCTTCCCACTGTCCCCGGGGCCCTTGTACAGCTCACCCAGCCACTTCTCCGCACCTGCCAGGCGTCCCAATTATTAACTCGGCCTGTTCAGAGGCTGCTGGGAGACAATGAGGCAGCTGCCCTCACCCCCAGCAGCAGCAGGGAATGAATCCTGCACCCTCTTCTGGAAGGGGCACTGGGGACCTGGCATTGAAGAAATATCCCACTGTTTCTCGTTGATTGCTGGAGTACAGGGTCCTGCCCCAGGGGAGGGGGCTGGAGAAGCCAGGCCTCCCCCAGGCAACCAGCTCTGCTGCAACCCTGATGTGGATAAGGAACTCGGGGAGCCAGGCCCCCCCCACACACACCAGGGCTCCCGAAGCTCTGACATGGGCACGCTGCAGCCTCTGACTTTCTATTAACTGAGAGTTAATCTGAGTTACGTAAGTGCCACTCCCCACTCGGCGGCCTTATGACTCACCGACTCCTTTGAATTCCTGGAAGGGGGTCTTAGAGAAAGAGAGTCAGTGGGCCCCACGGCTTGTCTGCTCCAGCTCCAGCAAGCCCCGGCTCCTGCCTCCCCCTCATGTCTGACTGGCATCGGGCAGGAGAAACCCTCTCGAGCCAGACTTCAAACATGAAAATCTAGATCAAGGATATATTTGGCTTTCCAAGCTAATCTTTTCATCAATTTGGTCTCTACTGACTTGTAGCCCTTTGAAGAAAACTTGGCAACCACGCGTATGGAAAGCAGATGACTCTTACGTAACCCCAGAGAGGAGACCCTGGGCTCTGGAAGGCCCAGCAGTCATGGGTGGGTTGGGGTTTGCTGTTTACCCACTTCATCATGACCTAAGGGGCAGCTTTTATCCACATGGCTGGGCAGTGGAGTTTTCCCACATGAAGCCCGGGGAGATAAAAGCGTCAGGAAGCACGCCGGACCCACTTGTGCCAGACATCTTGATGGCACCCAGGCCAGTGGGCTGGGGGATGACGAGGCTGGGCTGGGCTGCCACCACGGCCCCAGCTAAGAGGATGCAGGGTGCAGTGGGGAAGCAGGCTGTCCCCCTCCGGAGACAGACATCTCGGGGAGGTGTGGAGCTGTCTCCGCTTGCGAGCTGGCTTGCCCTGCTCCCTACTTACCACTCTCTTGGATGCACAGAAGAGAAAGAAGCAGGTGATCACAATAAATCAACGGAAGGGACCGACTAGGAGGGGCCCACCAGCCCCTCCTCCGCTTGGACAGTGGATTCCCTGGGTGGGCGTGGCCTGAGGGGAGGGGGTCGCGTCCCAGTGGTGGAAAGATTTGAGCTGCCTCTCAGAACGGCATTTACTCCAGCATCACTGTCCCTGATGAGCATCCCAGTCGCTAACCCTCGATGGATTCGGGCTGCAATCAATTTGGTAGCAGCCGTCGGAAATGGGCACGAGCCAGGCTTCACCAGGAGGGCGATGTCTGTGGACAGAGCGTCTGACTCCGTCTGTCCTCTTAAAGCCTCCACACAGCCCCAGCTGCTGGACTCTAGAGGCAGGGATGGTGACAGCCCACCCCCTGGGTCCATGTGGTAAGGCCCAAACATGGTACCACGTGCATGGCCCAAGCTTGGGGGACTGCGAAGCACCCGCGAAGAAAGAGAGTCCCAGCACTTTGTCACACACCTACCCCCGAGCAGACACACACAGCCAGGGCCCTGGTGGGTGGGAGAACAGACAGAGCGAACCCCAGGAGCACGGCCTGGGAAGAAGCCGTGGCGTTGGCCAGCCACGGCACGCCTGAGCACGCCTAGCAAATGCCTTGCACACTCCCAGCCCCTGACAAAGCTGCGGCCTCCAAGGCCACTTACAACAACGAGGCAGCCACACTCTCTGCTGCGTGCTGAGTAAGCACCCCTCCAAGCTGGGCTCGGGGCTCATTTATGTCTGAGCTCCAAACCAGCTGGTCAAGCTACTGGGCTGCCTTCGAGAGATACCTTTATCCGTGGTTGGAGCTTTGATACAACTACCACCAAAAAGGCATGAAAACAGCTCAATAAGACTCAGTCTGTCTCTGCCTCATGAGAAGAAAAGGGCTCCATGCACGGTTCCAGTCAAACGCAGAAGCAAAAAACCAAGCCCAGATTTTGCCTCAGGAGCCTGAGCGGAGGGCTTCTCACTCCGGTGATGCTCAGAGCTGCCCTCCACAGACCCGGGCTCTAGGTTCGGTGTCTGTCTGATAAACCAGGTTGGAAGTCGGGCAGCAGGATGTGCAGGGCTCACCTGGGGAGCCACCGAGTGGCTTGTAAGCAAAGCTGACAGGCTTTCTTCAAGGAAGAAGTGCGTTTCCAGGTCTGGAGCAAGCAGTCCCGGCTTAGTTACAGTTACCCTTGCCTGGTGTGATGGGAAAACAACACAGACCCTCCCAGCAAGACACCTGTGCTGGCCAGGGGATGGCCCTCACAGATATGACAGATCTCTCTCCTGTCAGCCTCCTAGATAGGTGACAGCTCGTCCTTAGAGGCACACTCACAGAAAATCTCTTGTGCTAACACTTAAGGAAAAAAAAAAAAAGCAAAAGGTCAGACTTCAAAATCACCAACAGAACTATTTCCTACAGCAAAATCCCAAGGAGATCTCACTTGGGGATGCTTTAGAGGAACTGTTTTAGTGAATTTTGAACCAACAGAGAGGTTTCTTTCCATAGCGTTTACTCTTCTCTTCCCCTTATCAAAATGTACTAATCTTTCGATCCAGCAACTTAGTAATAAAAAAAAGAAAAACCGGTAACTTGCCAGCAGTCAGTCAGGAACCAAGTAGCCAGACAGTAGCTCAGGAAGCATCTGGGAGCCAAAGGTGCACCCAGAACCAGGGCTGGGACCTCCTGATCTTTCCAGAGGGCCTCCGGGGCTGGCTGAGCCTTGACAGGCGCCATGGCAGGGCACCTGGAGGGGTCACCAGGCAAGGCTGCCCTCGCTCCATTTTGTCTGCGTCCCAGAACAGGGAGCCTAAACCTTATCTAGTCCAAGCACACTGTATCGATTCAGGCCACGCCAATAACCCAACAGGATCCGCTTCACCATTAACCTTTTAAAGCCCACACTTGGCAAATAAGACCCAGCCACCAGGAGAAAGAATGCCGCTTTCCAGAAAAAGGAGGATAATAACATTTGACAATTTTCACTAGATATTTTAAACAGCCTTTACCCCGGGCATGGGGGATTGTCTCATAAATCAAAGGTAGCTAGAGAACGCGTGGCGTGCTCTGTCCTCTTCTGATTTCTCAAAATCAGGACGCGCACTTGAGTCTCCTTTCGGCTCACTGCCCCCAGCTCTGATGGGGCGGCGATGGGGACGGCTCAGGCAGCCGCTCCGGCACCTAGCGGCCCTTTTCTCCCCAGCGCGGGAGCGCAGTGCATCCCAGTGGACAAACTCGAGAACCGCACCGCTTTCTCCGCCTCCGCCTATGTCCTCCTTGCTTTCGGTTGCAACCCGGGACCCAAAAACGCACCAGTTCCGCGAAGCCCCCTGGCAGGCGGGCGACGGTTTGGAGGCAGCCTGCCCCGCCAAGGAGACAACCATGCACTACTGAGCTTTACGCCGCCCCAGGCACGGGTTGAAAGCCCGAGCGCCACAGCAAGCGGGCAAAGTTTGCCGGAAAGGGTCTTCCTGTGTACCCCTGGCGCCGAGTTCCGGGCTCGACCCCCTGGTTCCAGGGGCCCGGGAGTCCGGACTCAGACAAGCCCCGGGGCGCTCCCGCGGGTGTTTGCGTGAGTGAGTGGGTGGGTGGGGGGTGCCCGCCCGCGCTCCCCCAGAGCCCCAGCGTCTCCCGCCCCAGCTGCCCGCCAGCTGTGCGCGCCCGTCGGGCCCGGAGGTCACCGGCAAACAGCTGGATCGGCAGCTGAGAGCCCGGGAGGCCCCTGCTCAGCCCTGGGGCCCCGAGGAAGGGGAAGGGAGGGCGGAGTGGCTGTTTGATTTTGGTTTCCTCCAACTCCGCCTTCTAAGCTCTCGCCGGGAGCCGGGAGCCGGGAGCCGGGAGCCGGGGAGAAGGCTTGCCGAGGCGGCAGGCCAGGACACAGCGCTGCTGGTGCCGGGAGCCGCGGGCTTGCCCGGCCAGCCCCGCTGCACGGGGAGCTGGGGCGGGCGCCGCTGGCCCGACCCAGACGCGCGCAGCCCGGGAGAGCCGGCCGCTCCCTGCGGGGCCGCGGAGCTCCGAGCTCCCGGGGCCCCTTCTGGCAGCTAGCGGGGAGCGGGGAGGGGTCCCTTTATTTGCAACGTTGAGGAGAGCGCCGCTTCAGCCCAGCCCGGCACCCACGCACCCACGCACCCACACGCACACCGGCGCTGGCCGGGTCGCTCACCTGAGTCCTAAAAGCTGTTGAATCCACATGGTCACGTTTCGGGGAGCGGAGCCTCAGACCTTGCTCGCCCCGGCCATCTGCGCGGCGCCCGCGCCCGCTCGCTTCCGTCCCGCGGCGCCGGTCTCTGGCTCTCGGTCCGCCGCCGCCCGCCGCCCGCCGGCCGCGGGGCGCTGAGCGAGTCAGAGCGCGGCCGCGCGGGGCTCCATGCCGGCCGGCGCGCCGCCGCCGTTGGGGCGCATGGCTCAGGCGGGGCGGCCCGCGGGGGCGCACATCCTCCGGCCGGGGCGCGGGGCTCGTCGCCCCTCCGGGGGCGAGCCAGCGAAGGCGGCAGCGAGGCGGGAGCGCCCACGGCCGGCCCGGGAGGGGCGCGCTCCGGCGCTGCGGCCGTGCGGTGAGAGTCGGAGGAGACGCGGCTTCGCCCTCCGGGGCGGTGGGGAGGGAGGCCGGGCGGCGCCGCCGCGCACGGTGCGTGTCTCGTGGCGCGGCTCTCGCCTCCGGTCCGAGCCCCGCGCCGAGGGGGCGGCGCGGTCCGGGGGTGCGGGCGGCGGCGACGCGGAAGGACGAGGGTCGCCTCCGCGCGCCGCCAGGTCAGGGGGCTCTGCCGGGGGTGCGCCGCCGGCCGGCACCGCTCAAGTTGGCCGGGGGCTCCGTCTGAGCGCTCGCTCTGCAGACGGCCGCGGCGCCGGAGGCCGGCAGGAGGCGGGCGCGGGAGGCGCGCGGGGCGAGGGCGCCGTGGAGCGCGGGGCGTGGGGACGCGCGGCGGCGGCGCCGCGCCGAGGAGGCGCGCGGGGATCCCGGGGCCCCGCCGCCCGCGCCCACCGCGCCCGCCGCAGAGCCGCCCGCGCCGCTCGGCCGCCTCCCTCCGCGCGTCTGCCTCTCCGCGCGCTCGCCCCCGCCTCCCCGAGCGGGTCCCAACTCCGCCCGCCCGCCCGGCCCGGCTCACGTCACCCGCCTTCCCCGCCCCTCGAACTGGAGCCCGAGCCCCCTGCCCGGCGCCGGCTGCCGCTCTCTGCCCTGCCTCACCGCGCGGGGCTGTGCCCGGCCCCGGCGACACATCAGGAATGGTCCCCGGCCGCCCCTTCCCCACCCCCGGCCTCGTCCCAGTCCCCACCTTGGGAAAGGCTCGAGAGAGGCCGCGGGCTCGGATTGGACCGCCGGGCGCCGCCGGATGGTGTTGCCACGGTAACCGGATGGCCTGCGAAGCAGTTCGAGGTTCCGACCCATTTACGGGTGCGCGGGGTGGACCTGAAGCGCTAATTTGGGGAGGGGGCGTTCCCGAGGGAGCACTGGTGGGGGGCGCCCGGAGCGAGAGGCTGCGCAGAAAGTTTCCTCCAGGCGGAGCTGCACCAGAGGCGCCGCCAGAGTCTGGGAAGCCGGAGGGTCCGCTTCTAGGGGTCCCTCTTTTCGCGCCTGCCCGGCCCCCCGCCTGGGGCCCTGGCGGAAGAAGCCCCGGCGTCCCAGGTCAGAGCTTAGCACCTTCTGCCCCAACCCAGCCCGGACCTGAACGTCCAGGCTCCCACAGCCCCCAGGGTTGAGCGTCAGGCAGCAGCCGCTGCCCGGCCGGGCCCCCGCTCCCGAGGAGTCGCTGAGTTCCGAGTCCTCGGCCTTCCAGACTCCCGCCACAGCCGATTCCCATGCCAACACTTCCCCTTGCCTTCCGGGTGAGGCTGTATTTGCAGGACAGTGGCTGGAGGAGGAAGGGCCCTCCAAGCCGGCCTCTCTCTGAAAGAAGTGACCTACAGCGAACCGCTCTGCCCACCAGGGAAAAAGCCCGCAAAGGCCCGGCTGTCCACTCGGTGCCCTCGAGGGCGCTAAACAATCGCAGGCCTTGGGGATCACCTGGCGCAGCTCTTCTGTGGCAAGCTCGGAATCGGGCCCAGGATTGGAAGGAAAGTTAACTAACGCCAGATCTGACCCATGCAGCGGCCTCCCTTAGCCAAGCACTGGAATCACCCCAGTCTTGTGAGGTCAGCACGAAGACCCCACTTGGCTGGTCAGGCCTCCCTGAGAAGGGGCAGTTTGTGGTGGGGCGGATCCAGGCCCTGCGTGGCTGGGACTTGGACTCCCAGGCAGGCCCTTCATCCCTGGGCTTCGGGTCTTTGAGAGCCATAGGGGTCTACTCCACCCAGACAGCAGGTGCGGGTGACCTGCCTCCCCAGGAAGAGGGCAAAGACAGGAGGCGAGGAAGCATGGTGGCAAGAACCCAAGGTCTGCCGCGAGCCGACGATCCTGTGCTGTTTACTGCCTGAGGGGGCCTGGGTGCCTGATCTAACTTCTCTGACCCTGTTTCCTTCTCTGTAAAATGGGTTTCATTTTTGTGGGGAGTAAATGAGCTGGCCTCACGCACAGCGTCACTATTAGGGTTCAAAGAAGCACCAGGCTGAGTCAGCACTTTGCCTGCCTGGCCCTTCCTGGATGATGGCCCCCCCCCCGCCCCGGAGCCTACTCCCTGTGGAGTTTGGCGGAACAGAGTCCACCACGGGGGGCCGGGGGGGGGGGACCAGGAGGTACTGGAACAACAGGCTGGGCCCAGGATAGTCGGGAGAAGGGGGTGCGCACTGTGCTGCCACCTAGCGGGACAAAGTGGGGGTGCTGCAGGAGGGAGGCCCTTTCAGGAGCCAGAACAACCCTCTAGTAGGCCCCTGGCCAGGTGGGGTTGGGGTGTGGGGGGACTTCCTGATCCCCTCGGTTCTAGGGACCCCTTCAGCAACTGTGTGCAAAGTGGGGACCTTGTCTCATAACGTTTATAAATGCATACGCTAAAGGGCACTAGGAAGAGTTATTAGGGAGTCACTTATATTGCAATGCATCATCAAACTATTAAAACCAATTTTTGAAATAGCAATGTTTGTTCTTTAATGTTATGTCAAGTAATGAGTGGGTGGATCTAAAACATAGCGCCATTTAGAAGTGAAGATATGCAGCAATGGTATTTTGAGACAGCTGAAATGTCGGTCCCGTGATGGGGGGGGTACCTGCAGGTTCCGGGTTTGAGAGCAGGTCACAGGGGCTTCGTGCCCCTGGGGCCTGTTGCCTACACTTGTGATGGAAGGAAATGCTGGATTTCAGTTGGAATTTGCAAGAAGAAACATATCATTTTTCCCCACCCATGTATAAAGACGCCTTGGGTTCTACCCACATACCCTGGGGGTCCCTGGACCCCAGGTATGAGCCCCTGGCTAGGCTAGAAAGGAGTGTGTCCTGGAAGCAGCAAGGGAGTAAGCTGGCAGAAGTAACAGGAGAGGTCAGAGTCTGAAAAACACAGTAGTTGTTCACCAAGTGAGTACAGGCCTCTGTCATCTCTGGGGGCGGGGGCCTGCCCTCCGTCCCGCCCAGACCGGAGCGCATCAGTAAGGACTAGGGCACACTAGAGTTCCCTTTTTCCTCTGGGTGCTGATAACTACAGCACAGCTCCCTCCGGAGAAAGCACCCACCTGGTATTCTGTTTGTTTTTATATTTTTCTCTTGATGAAAACATTGTCGTTTTTTACATGCTGTAAAATAATAAAACCAGGACTTCTATTTCACCATTAATGTAATTGATTTCCTGTACTTTGAGGCCATCTCACATTTCTGACCTTTTCATTTGCCTCCTCTCTTGGGAATTGGGAGGGTGGGCGGATGTCATCCCAACACATGGACTGTCACACACACACACACACACACACACACACTCACACACACACACACTCACACACACAGGCCTCCCAGCTTCAGCAAGTGCAAAAGGGAAGTTTTCAGAGGTAGCCTCTATAGAAATCTCTCCCAGGCCCCTCCCCACTTCTGGTTGCCACCCCCCAGTCAGGAGCAAGCCGCACCCTGAAACTCTAGAATCAGCGTGCAGCACACTGGTCTCTCTGAGGCCTCTCGCCTCTGCCCTGCCCTATTTTCCCAACCAAGGAGTCTGCTGACCCCCTGCAGGTGGTCCTTTCTGAAGCTCTCTTAGGCCATTTACCTAATGGCCTTCACAGAGTCGACTATTTTTAAAACCCATCCAAAGCCAAATTGAACTGCCATTGTTCATTTTTCTCCCAAGGAGGTAAATGTGTCTTAAGCATGACATTTGATTAAGTAGCTAAGTTTGTGATTTTAAATGGAAGGAAAAATGCTGATTAAAATTATTATAAGTTTCTTTAAAGCATTCACACTACTATCTTCTCTGCCCCCGCCTTACTAACACCCCCACACAAGAAAACTTGTTTGTGATGGGGTGGGGGTGGGGAATGAACTCCAAGTCACTTTTCCTTTGTGGGTGGGGGAGGTTAAGTGCCCAGACTTTGGAATCCCTCTCCTGTCTTCTGAGCTGCAAACTCCAGCTGGGTGCTGGAGCGAGGCTGCCCTGTCAGGGGCCAGAGAGAAGCCGAGACTCCCCCAGACAAAGTGACTCACAAGACAGTCAGCCCACAGCCCAGGGCCAGCAAGAGAAAATGCTGGGTCTCTCCTGTCCATTCAAACAGGCTCGTGCATCTGAAAGAGGAAAAGTTGCTCCATCCACTTGGTCTGAGCAAGTGATGGACTCTGAAGACAGGCGGGAAAAGGGCCACCTAAGAACTTGAGCTGGCCTGGGATAGAGGAAAAAAAAACCATTTCAAGGCTTTTAGGGATTCAATGTGATGACAGGTTTGCTTCTTCTATTTAGATGGGCAAGAATGACGAGAAAGAGAATTAATTTGCATTGCAAAATAAAGTGACAATTTGAACACAGTCCCTTGGCAGTGTGGAGTCTGGAGGTTTGGGGCCTGCAGCTGGAGAGAAGAGGAGAAGGTCCAGAGGTGGGCAGAGGCATGCAGGGAAGCCGGTCAGGAGCTGGGATGCCCCTGGGAGGGGCCACGGTGCCCAGTTGTGCCCCCACATTTTCTCGTAACCATGGCTGAGACCAAAGTCTGAGGGTCTTGTCTCACATTGTGGTTCTGCTCCAAGGCAGTTGTGATCCTGTAAAAGTATGTCAGGGAGTGATGAAGGGGGTGGTGTCTGCTGTGGGGCAGGTCAGGGTGGGGGAGAGGCAGTGGGCGGAGCCGGCGGAGCCAGAAGATGGGAGGAAGATCCCCTTCCTCTCTCATACTCCAGAAGACACTGGACCTTGAGAGGTAGAGGGGAGGGGTGCTGGACTTCACAAAGTACTCGGGATGGGGCTCATTTGGATATTAAGGAAGAGAGGGGAGGGGAGACCGGGGACATGGGAGATCAGACCCTCGGTTGTTCTGGGGGATGAGCCTCTCTCTGGCACCCAAAGTTCCAACACCTGGTAGTGTAGGAGGTTGAGAGGATGGGTTCATCCTGTTGAATGAGCCCTTAGCACATACAGAAAGGACCAGTGGGTGAGGCTCCCTGGAAGTAAACGTGCCTTGCTGGAGAAGCTCCTGAAACGGGGACAACTGCACAGGGAAGGAGGTCTGACCTGGGAGCGGTTGCTGCCACTGGCTGGTCTCTGGATGCCAGCGTATCTCCACTGTTGATGTCGCTTCCCAATTGATTCATAAGCCACATCAGTCAGTGAAGACCAGATTATGTTGTGTCAAAGACAACCCCCAGAGAGCTCCACGGCTGAACCCAACAACGGAGGTCAATTTCTTGTTCTTGTTCATGATCATCAACAGTTGCCATCAGCTTTGCTGTACACGTTGTCTTCATTCTGGGACCCAATCTGAAGGAGCTGCTCTTACCTGAACATCCCCAGTCACATACCACAGGGCAGAGTCATGGTGGAAGCTCACCGTGGCCCTTAAAGCTTCTGCGGGGAAAGAACACATGTCACTTCTGTGCACATTTCACTGGCCAAAACAAGTAATGTGGCCACGCTGACAACAGAGGCTGAGGACACAAAGAGCTCACACAGGAAGGGAAGGTGACACCTTGGATACTCACACAGTCCCCTAAATTTACCAATCTATGTCAATGATTCAAGAAGATAGTTTGTATTTCAATTTCACAGAGACCCTAAACTTGACAATGCCAGAATCTGTTCAAAGGAAGGAGCATGTTTTCTGGCAGGCATGCTGAGTTTGCATACCTTTCCTATCTCCAAACTCTACAGAGATTCTTGACTTTGAAGGCTGGGAGGACTCTGGACCTGATTGCATCACCCATCCAAGAGTCAGGCACCTGACTAATGCTGGAAACACAGAGGCAGACACTTGTCAACTGCAATTGGGTCGTGGGGGTGATTTGCTTACCCATAGCGATAGCCATGGTCAGATAATGCATCTTTGGAAGCTATGCTTCTGTCTAGAGGAGAGAGCTGTGATTAGTCAAGAAAAATCACCATCATCACGGGCATCATTTCATTATAGTCACCATCACCACCATCACCATCAGAGGAAAAGTTGCTCCCTCCACTTGGTCTGAGCAAGTGATGAGCATAGTCAAGCATAGTCACCATCACCATCATCACCATCATCGTCACCATAACCATCAACTTCAAGAGTTTTATTAGTAGTTAGGATCTACTAAGAGACCCCTTCTTAGCACACCAAAAAGCATCTGACCCTCCTATGACCCCTTTTTTGGCCAGGGATCATCAGGCCCCTTTTCCCCAAGCAGAAGTTCAGGTGACGTCAGGGATGCTCACAGCCAATCTCGAGAGTAATCAAGCAGAAAAGCCACTTCCTCTAACGATGCCTTGTCCAAGCTGTTATTCTCAGGCTTGAAGAGGCTTCCGGAACATGCCAAGGAGGGAGGAAGACATGTCACTTATTGAGTGTCCTGATGCAGAGCAAATACCCAGCTGGCTTGCTCCAGTGTGGCCTGAAATTCACCCCAGTCTATAAGCATCAGCCACCATGATGAAGTTTACATTTCTAATCTCATTTAACCACCACAACAATGCAGAAAGGTTGATAATATCATCCTAGCTGAGCCGAACATTTAAAATATTAAGCACTATGCAGCTTGAACACTGGAATGGAGGCTGGCTTATGGCCATGGAGCCAAGCAGGGGTTCTGGGTGAGGGGCTGAAGCAATATGAGGTGGTGCTAGGAAAGTTCAGGGGCTGTTTCCAACTGGCATGTAGAGATTTCAGTATTGTAATATTGTAATATTTGGGCACTCTGCCTAAATCTCAGGCCTGATTACATAGGTATGTACATAGAAGTAGTTCAAAGAGGACTGTCCAAGATCACCGAGTAGGGAAGGGATGGCTCTGTGATCCAGACCCAGCTGGTCAAAGCCAACACTCTCTTTAGTGGATCACATGGACGACCCTTCAGGCAAAACCCTTCTCCCCCATTCTATTCCCCACTGTCTGAATATGTCAAAAAGCAGAACCTGGTAGGTAGCATGGTTCAGGACAGCAATATCCAAAGAGTACCAGTCATTGCTCTGGGCCATTATATTCTTAAAGATAGTATAGGTGGTCCCCGGATCGCACCTTTGAAACTGCTTGTATGAAATGTGCACTTTTGTTTAGTCTTCTGGGGAGTGTGGCTGCAATTACATGCTGCTGACCCTCCGATATCCATTCTCCCTTTCATCCTTAACTAACAGAACTTATGGTGGTGGTTGGGGGGGGGGGGGGTGACAAATATGCCAGGCCAGAAATGCATCTATCCCAGCCTCTCTGGTATCTGGGGTAGCCCGTGACAAAGTCCTGGCCAGCAACACGCAGGCAGACATTGCTTGATAGGACTTCCCGCAAAGTTCTCTGGGAGAGGGCTGACCCTCTAGCACACAACTTTTGCCTTCCTTCTTCTCCTTACTCCTGCCTGGAATGCAGATGGGATGCAGGAGATGCAGCAGCCATGTTGTCAACCTGAGGTGGCAGGTATGTGGGTGGAAGCTACAAGCCGAGAACGCCAGAGTGAATGGACAGAAGCACTCTGGGCCCCCGCAGCATCGTGGACATCCATATGAACCTACCTACAGACTCTCTAGTAGGCAAGAAAGATAAATCAGTCTTAGTTCAAGCTACAGTTTATTACAGTTTTCTACAAGTTTTGGACAAATGTAATGGAGCAGGTCAATGCTTCCCTTCAAGGCTGGGAAACCCCAAGCACAGGCCAAGCTTCTTCTCAATGGTCTGGGGAGGAATTTTACTATCCCCACTAAATGTTCTAGTCAAAGAGGGGGACAGAAATCTGGAATCAGCAGGCTGAACAGAGACATACCACGTGGGTTTCATGTCCCCCACTGTGCATCCTGAGCCATGCCTACCTCACCAATGCCTAACGGGCATCTCTGGTTGAGTTCTGACCTGGGGTGGGGGTGGGGTGGAGCCACGGATTCCTCGGCTTTTTGTTCCAGGGTTTCTGAAGTCTTCACTGAGAGAGCAGACAAATGCCGAGTCTCCTGGGAGACAGCGACTCCTGGCTCTGGGCTTGACGTCTGGTGCTCCCGAGCTCTCCTTTGTTGCAGGAGCCAACAAAAGGCTCTGGAGAAGGCAGCACAGATCTGCCGTGTCTGGAGCAGGTGTTTAAAAGCTGAATCAGGCCCACGGCTTCCCAAATGAGCTTGAGGAGTTTCATTTCTCCCGGCTATATAAAGTGAGGGTAGCAATCCAGGATCTCTTTTCGTGGAGCAACTGTACTAGAATTCCTCTCCCCACCACCCCCGGCAGCCCCTCCCACTCACTCATGGCAGAGATCTACAAAATCAGCATGGACACTTGTATCCAACAAGAGGAAGCCCATGGTCGTCAGAAGAACACCGTGTTTGTTTAAGAAACAAGGAATTCAGGTCCTGCCTCCAACACTTAGCCATTGTATGAAGTCAGACCAGTTACGTCACTTCCCAGACTGGTTCTCACATCTTGAAAGTGGGAAGTAAAGGGGTATGCCTTGGTAGGTTAAATTAGATGAGCTCTGGAATGCTCCTCTGTGTTGGGCGCTCATGGTTGCCACTATTAGGAAGAGGCCCACGGTCAGCATCAACTACTCATTAACCTTTTCTTCATGCAACAAGCATTTATTGTGCAAGGTCCCAGCTGCCAGTTTGTTTGTTAAGTTAAACACACCTGATCTCCACCTTCATAGGACTTATAGCTCAGGATGGGACTCAGATGATAAACAGGTGCACAAGACACAAATGCGTGACTATCCTTCGACAACCTTCTGAAGGCCATCTGCTGGCCCCTGTCTGGTGCTCAGCCCCAACCCTGTTCTAAGCTCTGTCCGCTCTCAGGGGCTACAGCCTGAAGCTATATTCCCAGACTTTCTTCCTGCAGGAGCATATGATCCTGTGAATGGCTGTGGGGGGATCGTGTCCAGGTCTCAGAAGAGAGTCAGCAGAATAATACTGCAGGAGAACAGGTGCTACGTCCACGCGTGTCCATAAGCGTGATACCTTCCTCAACAGGAATTGAGTGCCCGCCTACTGCAGACAAGAATCTGCTAAGAGCTGCGGGGGGTGTCAGTCCACCTGTGCCCTGAGAGCTTGGTGGGAAGAGCATGACGCATGCACATGTGGGTCAGCTTCCCTTCAGGCAGAATGCCCAGCAGCTTAGGGTCAGTCATTCTTAAATCCATCCGCTCGCTTAGCCAGAATGTATTCTGTAACTGCTGGATCAGGCAAGTGAGGTCTGCTCAGGAGGCTCTTTATTTCATTCCAGCAAGTTCCAGAAAACCTGGACTAGACAAACATGCCTTTGGAACCCGGACTTGGGATTAGGGGCTGGTGAGGTTTGACATTTGCCATGCCCAGATTCCCCGGGGCCAAATCTCAAGCCCCAAACATCCAGGGGGGATGTTGTCGTTAAACCCTCTGATTGGACCATCCCCTATTAAAGGTTGCTTGAAAATGGGGAGAGGGGCAGCCAGCCTCATCTGGGGGAGGTGGGCATTGCAGAGGGAGGCTCTCAGCTCTCAGGGCTGCTGTCCCGGAGTAATTGTCCACCGTGCCCCATCTCCCCCTCCAAGTGTCCCAGTTTGGACTGTATATTTTGTGCTGACCCAATCAATCAAGCATTCCCACATCAAAAGCTATCAGGCATGGGGAGAGCCCACCTGGAGGATATAAACTACCAGGGGTCTTAAGAATGAGGAGGGAAGTCCACACAGAAACTTGCACATGCATATTCATGTCAGCATGATTCACAGTAGCCAAAAGGTGGACACAACCCCAATGTCCATCAACAGGCAAGTGGGTAACAAACGTGGTCCACACAGTGGAATAGTATTTAGCCGTAAAAAGGAATGAAGCTCTGACTCAGGCCACAACATGGATGAACCTTGCAAACATTATGCTAGAGAAAGAAGTCCACGTGCTATTTATTGATGCGAACTGTCCAGAGTAGGGAAATCTAGAGAGACAGAGAGCACTTTGCTGATTGCTTAGGGCTATGGGGGCTGGTGCCGAGGAAGACAGGAGAGAGACAGCTAAAGGGAACAATTTCTTTTGGGGGTAATGAAAATGTTCTAAAATCCCCTGTGGTGACTGTTGCCCATATCTGTGGATATTCCAAAAACCACCGGATCGCACACATTAAATGGCTGAATTATATGGCATGGGAATTATATCTCAATAAAGCTGTTATATGTTAATTCTACTGGAATTAAAATTAAAAAGTTAATAAAAAAATCATGCATGGGTGAAAGAGCCATCCAAAGTAAGATAAACCAACATATTTTAATTTAATACAGGGCAAAAGGTGTGGATATGGACTTTCTCATTACAACTAACGTTTAGGAAACTACCACTTTTCAAATTTTAGTGTAGTATCAAACAAGAAGCTCACGATTGTCTGAAAAGGCTATTTCCTGACTACATATATGTCTGAGGCCAGGTTTTCTTTATAAACTTTAACCAAAGCAATCATAAAGCTGAATAAGGACACAGATATGAGAATCCAGATGTCTTATGCAATTTATTTTTAATTTGGAATTTTCACTCTTAAAAAATGTTCTTTACATCATCATTTTTTTTTTTTTTTAAGGAAGAAGGAGATGGAGACCCAGTGGCAGGCTACTGGCCTTGGCTATAAAATGGGCACAGTATGATCACTGACCTTACACAGCTGTTCATTCATTCCTTCATTCGTTCATTCAGAAAATCACTGAATGCCCACTCTCTGCCAGACTGATGATGAAGATGATTATAAACATACTAATTCTAGCTAATATTATAACCTAGTTACTATGTGTCAAGTGATCTATGAATTTGAGCTATTTATTCCCCACAGCGGTCCTGTAATGTGAGAATATTATCAGCCCCGGAGGCAGCCCAGGATAAGTCCTGGGTAGGAGGCATAGCTCTCTGCCACTATGGTTAACACCCAGACCCTCCCCGTGGGGTATGTACATTGGTGGCTGTCACAACCTTAGCAGGGTCTGGATTAGGTATGCAGGGGATGTTTGCGATCATCAATACCGCGGAACATTAGCCCCCTCCCCAGGCTTCCAGATGGGACTTCCAGTGCAAAAACGTAGTTCTGGGGACAGAGTTAGAAAGTCCACTTGACTGCCCACCTCGTCCACATCCTGACACATTGGTTTTGCACCTGCCTGCTTCCTGGTCAGCCTATGGGGTAGGGTAGCCCAATGGTTAAGAGCCAGCTGCTAGACCCAGATCTTGGCCGAACTTCAGGCCAGTGACATCACCCCGGCTCCCCATCTGCAAAATCAGGATAATGGTTGCATCTGCCTCATGATTGTTGGGAGGTCTTAGGGACTGAGTGTTTGTGCCCCCCCAAACTCATATGTTGGAGCCCTAACCCCCACAGTGTGATGGTATTTGGAGGCTGGGCCTTTGAGAGATGATTGGCATTAGATGAAGTTATGAAGGAGGTGTACTACAAGGAGGGAAGAGACCCCAGAGCTCATTCTCTCCGCCATGTGAGGACCCAGCAAGAAGCCAGGAAGAGGGTCCTTGCCAGGAACGGAGTGCTGGACTCCCCGCTCCAGGCCGTGAGAGCTGCCGTTCTGTTGTCCAAGCCCCCAGCGGGTGGTGTTTGCTGCAGCAGTCCGAGGGACCAGGACAGGACCCAGGGAGTCCACCCAGCCCCCTCAGGTGCTACCTGCTCCTCAGGCTGCCTCTCGCAGATTCAGAACCCATCAGGATGGGGCACTTATTCTGAAAGGCATAGGGTGAAGGGCCATCCTGCTTGTTCTGTCCAGAGTTTTCCCCACGGTGGGCATGTCTCCGTGCATTTCCCGGCTGGAGATCATATCCCACTTTGGAAGGCTCCGTTCCTTCTCCTTTGGCTAAGATTCCCCTTGCTTTTCTGTAGCTCTACGGGGATGACCCACTGATGTGAGCATCTTGCGACGTCTGTCTCTCACCACCTAGCCTGCCCTGCAGGCAACCCCCTGTGCTCCCAGTGAGCCGTGGAGGCAGACATCAGGGAGAGGAGGGTGGTGCGGCCGATAGCGTCCGGTGTGATTGGCCTGACTGGTCCTCTAGGGATGGGGGTCACTTTTCCCCTTTGTCCCACCCCACGTATGGGTGGCTCTGAGTCCTTGTGCACACACTACTTTCAGAGGCTCTTACTGACCTGCCCAAGGTGAGGGATTTCCCTGGATTTGGGGCAGAGCAGAAATCACCGTGTCCCGAGGCCAGCAGTGCAGGATAGACACGTGACCCTGAGCTGCTACGGAATTTGTCCTGGATTCTAACGCATTGAAGTCCCTAGTGGTCCCAGGGGCTCCTGTGTGGCATTAATGCATTTTTGCTGGATCTTCAAAAGGCCTCGGGCCAGGAAGAGACAGATCAAGGTGAGAGCATTAATTCTCCAAAGCCCTATTTCTGCGTGAGCCACCTTCCTCGGCCTGATAGTATTCCGGCTTTTAGGAAGGGCATGGCACGGGGTTTGAGCATAAAGTCAGAGAGCACTAATTAGCCCTCCCTAACTTCAAAAATAAAATCACTGTGCAGTATGATGATCATGATTATTGTTCCCATTACTACCACCACTCCAATCACTGGTGCTCCAGCCCTTTCATCCCAGAATTTCAAAGCAGAATGCTTTATAAGGAGATGGCTATTCATTTGTACAATGAGAAGCATCTTTTGAAAATGGAGCTTTCAGACTCTTGATGGAAAAAGACCTCTGATTTCTACCCAGCATGATTAATAGGATGACGGAGTCCCTGAGGATGAATGTGTCTGGTAAGTGAGGTCCAGGCACCAATGTCAGAGGCAAAAGGTCCCCACATGCTACAGGACAGGGGACCTTGGGTGTCTAAACTTCTGAAATCCTCTCCAGCCAACTCTGTCCCTGTCGTGCCCACTCCTTCCCAGGAGCCGTGGCATCCATTGAAGATCAAGGGCAAACCAGCTCCATGTTGCGATGGAGAGGCATGGCTGAGGTGCCGCTCTGGCCTGACGCTTGAGTTCCCACTCTGGCTTTGCATAGGAAATTTCACTTGTGCATCCTTGGGCAGGTTGCTTAACCTTTCTGTGCTTCTGTAAAATAAGATGAACACTAGTTTCTACCTCTTGGGAGTTCTCAGTAGCATATGGAGTCACCATAGGTCCAGCCCTTGGAATGGTGTTTGGCACAAAGTAGGTACTTGCAAAGTTCTGGGGACGTGGATGATGGTCATGGTGATGCTACTTCCTGGCTAAAAATTCAACAGTGGCTCCCTACTGCTCTGATACAATGCAGACCCTCAGCATGGCACACGAGGCTCCTTAGGGCCTGGGCCTTCTCTCTCATCTAGGCATGTTCCTGGTTGTTCATCCCACCTCCCACCTGGCCCAGCCCCTCCACTGCCCCTCATCATCCCACTTGTCCTTAGGCCTCTATATTGGCCAGTGGTCCACAGTGGAGACTTCCTCCTCCTTGTGCTCATATTCCTTGGCCAGCTTGCCCTGGTCCTGAAGGACTCAGTTCAGTGTCATTTCCTCTGGAACGTTTCCCCAACTTCTCTGTGGGATGAGATGTGCCACCTATGTGCCCATGTGTCCTCTTCCTAGACACAACCCGTGGCTGGGTCTCCCCCTTCCTGTCCCTCTCTTCCAACTTCTCCCACATCCCCATCATCATCATCATCATCATCATCACTATCACCAACATCATCACCATCATCACCATCACCACCACCACCACCATCACCATCATCATCATCATTATCACCACCATCATCATCATTATCATCACCATCACCATCATCATCATCACCATCACCATCACCACCACCACCATCACCACCATCACCATCATCATCCTCATCACCATCATCACCA
>NW_027397080.1:34169217-34237287 GCF_003265705.2 Callorhinus ursinus
CATCATCATCATCATCCTCATCACCATCACCACCACCACCACCACCATCACCATCATCCTCATCACCACCACCATCATCATCATTATCATCACCATCATCATCATCATCATCCTCATCACCATCATCACCATCACCACCACCACCACCACCATCATCATCATCACCATCACCACCACCATCATCATCATCACCATCACCACCACCACCACCACCATCACCATCATCATCATCTGCTATTCCTCCCACTGGCCCATCCTTTCAGGGCAGAACTTGAACTGGCAATCTTAGTAGCTGGTCCTTGCAAATGCCCTTCCCAGCTCTACCAGGAACACACAAGCCTCAACGTGGAGTTTGGTGTCTGTGAACAAAGGTGATGTCCACACCTCTTGGGAAGCCCCTCCCCCTTCATTGGGTGTCTCAGAGGTCATGGGGAGATGGCATGGAAGCACCACTCATGGCCTGGCTCACTGAGGGTGCTGAGTGGTGGTGCACTGGATGCCTGGATGGATGAGTGCGGTGGTGAACAGGTGGGTAAGTGTTCAGGTGGGAGCACGGGTCATTCCAGCAAAGGCTGGGGGAGGACTGCTTCCATCTTTTTCTGTCCTGCAAGAAAGGCCCCCTGGGTCACCTAGCAGACTCACTCTTCTATGTCATCATAAGACCCTCCGACAAATTAATGGAAGTCCTTTCTAGGGAGGCCCCCAACAAGCAGACATCTTCTTTCATTGTTGTTAAATATCATAAAGAGCTAATGCATTCTGGAAGCATATGACACACAGGGATTTTGCTAAACATCAGGCTCTTGGCTGCACTTTGGGAATGACTGGCTGAGAACAAGACGCTGGTTTAACCAAGAGGAGACGTTGGATAGGGTTGCTTGCAGACAGGATCTCCAAGTGGCTCTGCCTCTCTGACACTGGTATTGTAGAAACAGGCAAATCCTCAGAAATTGCCTTTATGTGCCTAAGAAAGATTATGCTATTTTGGGCTCTGGAGACTTTTAAAAACAAATGAAAAGCAAAGCACAATAGCTCAAGATGTCTGACTCACTCCGAAGGAAAGCAAGCCTAACTTCCAGGAGAGGGGAGACCAAGGGTGCAGAGAAACAGGGGTCCCTTTGGGAGGTACAGGCCATGGGGGCTCAGCCACAGAGAAGTAGTGGACACAGCTGTTTATCTTGAACTAACACCATCTTCCCCACTACTGTCCATGCTTCTCTCCCAACTCAAGGTCACGTGGGTGACAATGAGCAATGAAGCCAGACCTTCTGGAAACTGAGAGAAGGCTGATGGGACAGTGGGGGCTGGCACCCTTAAACCCTCAGATGCAGAGGGAATGTTGGGGGACCCAAGTCCTGCTTGGTCTCTTCCTGCTACAAGGCTGTAGGAGGGGGCTGGACACCTCAAAGTCAGAACCCTTCCCAGAGTTCCAGGTAATCCATGTCTCACAGATTCCTGGCTAGAATAGCAACCCCGGGGGCGGTGGGACAGCCAGAGAGGGGAAGTAGCTCTGTGTTCCGTGTTGTGGGGACAGGGTGGGAGAACCAACTTCCATGACGGACTGCAGTCTACTGCCCCTCCCTGGGACCACCTGTCCACGCTTCTCAGAAGCAGTGCTGAGCATGTCCAGCCTCCAGGGTATGACCCTCCAGCCACCCTGGCCGGTATCCTCGGTGGGTGCGCTGCATCTGCTCAGCTGCATGGAGCAAAGTTTCAGCCCTCCCTGGGGTCCAGTCTCTACCTTCCCTCTGCACGTCACCGAGAAGCTCTATGTCAGGCATGCAGCAAGCACACCTGGATCCCTCCCTTCATGCATCTGAATGGATTCCCCCGCCTCAGGAGCCATCTAGTCTGGTGTGGCGGTGGGTAGCAGACAGTGAGGGAAGATAATGAATAGGTACCTTATAGACATAGATGGTAGGTTGAGTGATGGCCCCAAACATGCCCATGTCCTAACCCCCAGAACCCAGGAATACATGACCTTACATGCCCCACACCCTGGTCACCAGACTGCGCAGGTGATTTCTCTGATTGTCCTGAGATGTCTCCTGGACTCAGGGTCCCTTAGAGAGGGTGTGACCTGGTCTTGGCAGGGGATCCCGTGGAGTCCTGTGTAGTAAAGAATTTATCCTTGCCCTAAGAGTGGCCTGGCCCTTGACCTGTGTCATCCTACTAGGAGGGCTTTGTGTAAGGTGGGGCTGGCCATGTCAGAAAGACCAACATGGGACCGGGTTGGGGAGGGCTTGGGTCATACAGTATCACCCAACCCGGTGACTGAGAACGTCGTGGGCATCATCACCAATCCCTCAATCATAGATCGGTTGTGCCCATGCCATGGAGCCCTGAGAAAGCCCCAGGCTCAGGTGAGGCTGCCTGGTTGGTGACATTCGGTGTATCTTGTCACACCTTGGTGCTGAAAGGGGGGGGGTGTGTTCTGCCTCCATGGGGAGAGGGAAATGCCAGCTTCGTGTTCAGAGACTGCTCAGTCTGTGCGCCACATGCCTCTGTCCTGGGCTGGTTCTCACCCACACCCCTGCCGTGTAGAGCATGGCTGTGAGTGCACCACTGTACTGGGTTCAGAGTCTTTCTAGCAAGTTATCCAACCAAGGGTGGTTTGGGGATTCCCTCTGCTACTGGGGCCAGTGCCAGAAGTGGGGTCAATCATGCCCTACCCAAGACTGGGGTTCTCCAATCCAGCAGTCTGGCTGACTTCAGGTACCCTCCCCAGTGTGGAAAGCCACAGCCTTCCTGGAGGGATACCCAACATTAACCCCAGGCCCCAAGCACCAGCCTCCTCATGCAGGGCAGATTGTCCCAAGAGGCCTCAGTGTCCCCCGTTCCCAAAAAGGGATCTAACAGCTGCTTCCAAGTTGTGGGTCCTCTGCTGCTCATTAGGGATTATGACTGAGTCTTCTCTCTAAGAAATGTGAATTAGAAATAGCTCCAGTGGCTGACCACCTCAAAAATGCAAATCAGTATAATTTCAATCAATACATGCAGCACTGAGCATTAAAAATGCAAATTTCCTGCTGTGCAGGGAGCAAGAAAGAACAGTGCCTTATTTAGACAGAAAACTTGGTGGCAGGAGGACCTTTCTGGATCCCAGCATAAACTCGATCCTTAACTGGGACAGAGGAAGAAGGTGTGGCACAACCAGGGCATCTTGCTGCAGCAGCCAGGCTGGCGCTGTTATAAAAAGGGGCTTCCTTGGCAGGCCAGAGCACGCCTCCCGTCCCTCGCAGTTAGAGGGAAGAGGGCACACCTTCCTACGCCCTGGTCGGCCTGCCTATTCTTTATTGTTCTCCACCCCCTCTCCTTCCTCAAGTGGGAAGGCTTGCCTCCATCCTCTCTGGGTCAACACACCCAACCCACGATGCTAATTTCTCTAAGCCCCAAGCTGCGTCTTCCTCATCTTCCTCTGGGAAGCCCCCCTCCCCCCGTCCCTGCATTGCAGGCCTTGTTCTGCAGCACACTGCCGTTGGCCCGTGTCCAGGGGTTGAAGTCTAGTCTTCCCACCTGTGTCTAGCTCCTGGAGGGCAGGCATCACCCAGGTTTTGGCTTTAACATGTGCTTTGCCCAAAATGTATGGAAACTAATGAATGAGGCCCATTGGGTCTGTCTAGGAACTTAGAAGAACAGATTCCAGGTTCCAAGGTGAGCAGTCCGGTGCACTGTTGCGGGCAAACACAACACCTGCTGGAGAGCTACCTGGCTGCTCCCTGAGCTCTTGCAGGAGGGCAGGAAGCTAAGTGTCTGCATTACTACCGGTGCTGCATAGCAAACCACCACCAGGTTGAACAGCACCCGCTTATTATCTCATACTCGCCGTGGGTCAGGAGTCCAGGCTGGTCCTCTGGGAGGGTCTCACAAGGCTGTAATCAAGGTATCAGTGGGGCCTGGGGGTCTCATCTGAGCTCCCCCAATTGTTGGGAGAATTCAGTTCCTTTCTGCTCTAGAAGTCCTTCCTCAGAGCCCGCAGAAGGGAGGGTTCCAGATTCAGGAAGGGCCTCGGAGCCTCTTACAAGAACCTTCACCTGATTAGACCAGGCCCAGCCAGGATAACCTCCCTTTTAATGAGCTTGAGCTCAAATGATCAGGGACCTCCACGACACCCACAAAAGCCCTATAGCCTATAGGTGAGAAGCAGGTCACAGGTTCCAACCGCACTCAGAGTGTACCCCCATCGTGGGGCCATCTTAGAATTCTGCCGACACAGCATGTCCCGAGGCAGCCCATTCCTTGGGCTGTGACCCTGTAGTTTTCCTTCCCATGTTTGGACCCCACATCACTGTTGGCAACCTTGGAGGTTCTGGCCTGACCCCTCCTCTGCCCCTTTGCTCCCTGACTCAGGACACCCCCCAGACACAGTTGTCTACACTCCTCTCAGGTCAGCCCAGGTCCCCCCCCACCCCGCCCCCGAGGCACCTCCCCAGCACACCTCCGGCCTCCCCACCGACTGCATTCCCAGCTGCCTTCAAGGCCCCAATCCCAGGGCACCCCCAGGGCCTTGCTTCCCTCACTTCCTGTCCACTCTGAAAACCAAAGCAGAGGCGTCCCCACGCTGAGCTTGCTCCTCTGTGTCCGGCCCGAGCACTGCAGACACTGTCCTGTCCAGGCTTGGACTCCAGACTCCCCTCTGCTTCCAGAGCCGCTCTCAGCCCCTGTATCTGCTCCTGTCCAGCCCACCTCTCACCCCCCAGAGCCGCGCTCTGGTTGGCCCGGCCCAACAGTGGCAGCACCGTCCTGCAGCCCTCGCATGGCTGTTGGGGACACTGGGAGCGCAACCAAGACTCAACACTAGCCTGAGAGGCCGTCGCTGGGGTCTGCGCCCCCGTCACCAGGGATCATCCCGTCCTGTCAAGTGGACATTGTTTGGGGATGAGGAACCCGAGAAATTGAGAGACACTGAGGACCACCTTGGTCCAGGATTGCAAGATAACACACAGGATGCTCAGTTAAATTTAAATTGCAGAAAGACAACAAATATTTTTTTATAAATATATCCCAAATATTCCATGGGCTATAACTCCAGCAGAATGTACTCCTGGTTTATCTGCGATTCCAGTTGAACCGGGCGTCCTGTATCACACGGCTGGTGACAAACAAGGGAGCAGGACCTGGAGCCCAGGTCCGTCTCTAGAGGCCGGGCTCTCCTCTGCCTGCAAGTGGGGTCCTTGGCCACCACCCTGGGCGACCTGGAGGGAGGAGCCAAATGCCTGTGGATGAGTTGGACGAGACAGCAGCTTTTAGTTGCTGGGGGTTGTAGGATGACATTCTCGCAAATGTTGTCCCGGTGACCTGCTGCGGGCTTGTGTCCCCCGTTTATATATCAAACCCCTAATCCCCAGTGTGGTGCTGTTAGGCGGTGGAGACTTTGGGAGGTCCTGAGGGTGGGGCTCTTGGGAATTGGGTTAGTGCCCCTATAGGATGAGATGGGAGAGAGGGTCTCTCTCTGCCGTGCGAAGGCACAGCAAGATGGGGTACCTGTCTGTAAGCCGGGACGTGGGCCCTCGGAGGGAACAAACATGCCGGTGCCTTGGTCTTGGAGCTTCCTGACCTCCAGAGCTGTGAGCAATAAATGTCAGTCGCTTCAGCCCCCGGTGTGTGGGGTTCTGCCACAGCGGCCCAGCAGACTAGAACTATTGCCCCCATGCCCCAGCTCCCTGCAGAGGCCGGCCCTCTCCCTTCCAAGCCCACGGCCTTGTTCTCTGCCCGAGCTGTTCATCAGTGCGGAGCAGGCCTGTTCCATGAAACCCTCCAGTGGAAAGTTATGGAGTTATGGGGCACTGTTGTTTCCGTGGTCTGTCTCTGCCGGGAGTGGAGCACCTTCTAGTCTCCGGCTCATCACCGTCCATCTTGAGACGTCGTATTTAAATGATTAAGCCGACAGTTTTATATCCTCCAGCCACTGACAATTCCACAAAATGGAGAGGTTTTAATTTGAAGTGGCACGATAAAAATCCTTCCCCGTTACTTCGGAACTCAGCGAGGAGGCTCCGTCGAAGCCCCAGGAGCCGGTTGCTCGGGAAGGAGGGAGGCGGCTGCCCTCCCTCTCCCCACCCCAGCAGGGAGGGGCCCGCCCGGAGCCCTGAGCCTGCTTTCAGAGAGGGTGCCGCGGGCCACACACATGTGACCACAGGCCAGTCTCCCCACACGCCGCACCCAGCGACTTCTCGCCCCGGAACATCTCCAAAGGCACGTTGTTTCGCAACACAGAGCTTTCTTCGGAGTGTCTTCCGTGTGCGTGTAGGTGGTGGGACAGTCAGCCTTTCCGTGTGGGGCTGGTCCAGGCATCCACGCTGACCTGTCCCCAGCACAACCATGAGGACACCGACTCCTCTGTGTCCGGTGGACTCCTCTGCGTCCTCCTGCACAGGGGAGGCCCCGGGTGCTGCTTCTCCTGGTTCCATCCCGGCGGGATGAGCACCCTCTGCGAGCCTGCAGGACCCATGGCGGGGCAGCATGCGGGTCTGCAGGAAGGGGAGACTGGAGCTGCCTCCCTGCCACAGCCATCCGTCCGGCCTCTCTTGCCAGCCATCCCCCAGATTTACCAGGAGAACCGTCCTGGGCAGCTGTGCCCCGCTCCCATCCTGCCTGCCCCGGGAAACCGGCTCCTGGGAAAGATGAAGGTAAAGAGAAGCCCTGCTTTGCAGCTTTGCCGAGGCTCACGATGACAACTTCCATCTGCACTGATTCCAGCTCCCAGCTGCGGACAACATGCTCCCAAATGTGGATACCTGACAGTAGGCTCTGCAAGCCCATGTGAGCTGCGTCCAACCACTGTCCCTGGATTGGCAGGTTCCCGGAGTGGAGCAAGCCGGACCCTGGAGGGGGGCGCTGCATCTTCTCTACTCTCCTGGCCCCCACAGCACCAGGATGTGGACCTGCAGCAAATGTGCCCCCCCCAGGGTGATGCAGACGGGTCTGCCGACCCCCAGACTCCACCCTCGCCTGGCACACCTACCTTGGGCTCCATGCTCCAGCACACACAGCCAGCTGTCTGTGGCCCCCACACCTTCCGGAGTCAGTCCTCCACCTGGCCTAGCTGCTATCCATCCTGCTCCCAGCAGCCTCAGCACGGGGGGCTTTGGCCAAATTAAAGAACACCCCCCTGCCCCCCGCAAACCCCGCACAGGTGTCAGCACATTCCCTGTACTCTAATTCTCTGTCCATTTCTCCTACATGAGTGGTCTCAGCAGCAGTTCCGTATCTCTAAACACGTGCCTGGCAGCATGGTGTCCGGAGCGTGAGGGCTCAGTGGAGGACGGTGTCTTCCCACATGCTTGACGTGAGGGGTAGCAGGGCCCAGTGGCAGGAAATCCCCCAAAGCCACTTGATCACCCCCTTCCCCGGGATCAGCTCTAGTCCTTCTGTTCTCTCCCCAGACCCACTTGGGCAGGCCCCCAAACACTGACTGCATGTGGCTCTGCCGGGCACATAGTAGGTGCTCAATCAAAGCACAATCAGCGAGAGAATGAAGGGCAGGCTCCTGTGAGACAGTTCAGTTTATATGGACCCGATGGCCACAGAGAGAAGGGACTGCAGACTTTTTGCGTGTCTGCTCCTCTCCTCACAGAAGTGCACAGAATTAAATCAGTCCGTTAATTGCCGTGGACTTGTCTGGAAAGTCCTCCTGTTTATAATTTGGACAAATGGCCCTGTACGCTCTCTCAATGCATGTGTGCATGCAATGTGCCTTGGGGAGGTATTGACTGATTTTCTGTGGTGAGACTAGCACCCTGTGAGCGGCTGCTTCACATAGGTGCAAAGATGTGGCCTCCCTGGAGCCGTGGAGGGGTCTCAAGGGCATTCCCTCTCCAGATGGGACTTCTGTGCTCTCCCACGTGAGCAGGGGAGCCTGGAGGGAGACACATACTCTTCAGGTCCCCTGGTTGTGCCTCAGGAGGGAGGGAGCAGCATTTTAAGGGGAAGCAAGACAAATAAACAGAAATGTTAGTCATGGGGGTTGGGGGGCACCAAGAGCTCAATGCAGAGGGCAGAAGCTGCCCCAGGGGTAACCTCCAAGTGAGCCAAGTAAGGGGCAGCAGGTGCAGTTGAAAGGTCACCTGGATGTGGGTTCTGGAGTCAGACACACCTGGGTTTAAGGCTCTACCCTTGTGGGCCCAGGCAGAGACAGAGAAAGCCTCTGGGCCTCAATTTGCCCACCTGCAAAACCTGGGGGCTGGGGGGTGTAACCTGCCCAAAGGGGGTGGTATTTGTACAGCATCCCTCCTAGGGAACCATGCCCCTGAACACACTGTGGGTCCTGATGAGGGTGTCCCTCAAGCTGCATCTTCGAAGCCCATCCTTCCACCAGGAGGAGGAGGAGGAGATGTAACCAGAGCAGGACCAGCCTGAGACGACCTGCCTATGCACGTGGGCCAGGAGGAGCGGGCTCCAGTGGATGCTGCTGTGTATTCACAGGGCCCTCCTTCCTTTCCTTCTGCACACATAGCCAGCCAGATTTCCTGGCCTCCCTTTCTGTAGATGAGGTCACGTGTCTGCCAGCCAGCAGACGGTGGGCAGAGAGATGGACTCCATGTCCAGGCCTGGCTGCCATCAAACCTTCCCAAAGAAGTCCCTCCGTGGGCTTCCCCATTCTGGTGGTTGGGGTGGAGAAGGTCCCTGGGTGACCTCAGGGGCAATGTGTTGAAAAGGGAAAAGCCACACACTGAAAGAGTCTGGGTCCATGGGACAAGGCTATGAAAAACTCCAGAAGAGCAACTCCCCAATCGAGCCAGGAGAGCAGGCTCTGACATTTGGGGTTAAACAGGGGGAGCCATGGGCACAGAGAGCAAACCCGGCCTGCCTGTGCAAAGAGCCCATGAAGATGAAGACCCTATAGCGAGAAGCACATGGTCAAGAGGAGCCCCGGACACAAGATTTGGGTTCAGGGACCTGGCCTGTTGGGGGCCAGCGGCACCCCAGGCCACAAAGACACAGGGTGAGGATTGCTCTGTGCCTTCATGGAGTGTGGGTTGCTTCTCTTCCAGGGAACTCACTGATCGTGGATATAAAGCACACAGCGCCGCAGGTAAGTCCTGTTTTGTCCCCCTGCAGCTCCATCTTCTCTTGGGCCTGGTTCAAGGTCAAGAAAGCATGGCTTCTGAGCTCATGGGAGATGGACACCCCGGGCAGGAGTGACTGATTATCCCCCAGGAGGATGGCTGCCTCGGTCCACTCAGGCTGCTATCACAGGACCCCATAGGCGGGGAGGCCCACACACAACAGGCTTTAATTGCTTGTAGTTCTGGAGGCTAGAGTCCAAGATCAAGGCTCGTGGCATCCGGTGAGGACCGACTTCCTGGTGAAAGGGGCCAAGGAGCTCTCTTTTATCAGGGCACTAATCCCACTCATGAGGGACCCACCCTTATGACCTTATTACCTCCCAAAGGCCCCACCTCCAAATACCAAAACACTGGGGCTTAGAATTTTAACGTATGGATGTGGGGGCCACACACACATGCAGTCACAACAGTGACCTTAGTCTCCGTCCACACCTGTTGCCACTGCAACTTGTCAGCTTGGCATTTGTGCCGGATTTTTCACTTTCTAACCAAGCATCACAGTGAACGTTCGCATTAAAATAAGCAATGAAATAAAAATAAATAAAAAAAGGTGTTCTGGTAAAGCCACCTTTTGGTCCTTGGCTTCTGTGATGGTCTTGTCTGCTGGCGCAAGCCATGTGTGCCCTGAGCAGTTTTGGATTAACGTGGTTCAGCGTGAAAGGCCAGCACGGGAGATAGCGGGTCCTCGACCCTCTCCTGACCCACTGTCTGCCTCCCCTGCCTGCCAGCAAGGGCAACACGTGGGGGACAGCCCATGCCCCTGCCACCACCCAAAGCCCCTGAAAGCCCCCAGTTGGCAGTCAGTGGGACCGGGGGGCAGGGTACATTATAAGCCAAACGTGAAGATCGAAGCAAAGCCGTCCTGCCGTAGAAAATACAGACAGGGAGCAGCAGGCCCGCTCTCGCTATGAACGATCCTTTCCTTACGGCAGGGGAAAAGACACAACCAAGTATTTATTTTATCGTTTGCTAATGTTTTTTAAAATTTTGCCGTAAACCCGTTTGGCAGCAATGAGCTAAAATAATGGAAGTACACGTTTATTGGAAACCAAGTACAGAACTTCTCACGGTCATTACAATTATGCTGAAGCTGGAGTTTCTACAAAATGCTCATTCATGGTGTCCACAGGCCCTCGAAAGGACACTGATTACACAGCACCTTCCACGTGCAACATTAGTGGTCGCTTTATGAGGACTTGGCCCAAAAGATGGGATTCTACCACTTGTGGATGCAGAAGGTCTCTCGCACGTCCTTGCCTTGAAGCATCATTTTTCTTTTAGATGACGCGCTGTGCTTCCAAACTCAGGCTGCTCATTTCAGAGTCTAATTTTCCTGGTGCACGTGTGAAAGGTAAGCAGTTAGCTGCTCGTATGTCAGTGCCACCAGCAGGAGAAGGACTCTGTGAGCTCGTCAAGGAAGCCCATCTTCAACAATGACAGCAGATACTTGCAGATGGGAAATCAGTGAACTCCGAGAATGGTTCAGCGTTTTCAATCCCATTCATGAAGGAAAAATACAGCTTTCAGAATTTCAACCTGTTGGAGGCAAAACACCTGAGGCTATTGTGAGCACCATTGCAAATTCACTTGAAAAGTTCCCCATTGAAGATTAACTTATTTGTTTTATCGTGGTGATAATATGCCTGCATCTGTGGTAAAAGCTTCAGGATAAAAGCCATGTGCTTATAGTAAGCATCTTGGGGAAGAGATGTGAAGGAGGGACAGGTTGCTGGTACACACATAATTCAAAATCGTGTCCAATGAGTTGAGACAATCTAACAATCAAATCATGTAAGTTGTGGCTGACAAATTTACAGATACTTATATGCATTCAGTAAAGTAACTAAATAGCGACATGTTATAACAAGCAGATACTGAACTAAAATGAATTTTTAAAAAAAACCCTTCCACGTGGCAGTGTGTGCTCTTCTTTGCTGCTTGCCACGAAGAAGATTGTGGAAATGTTTGAGACTTTGGAGAGCTTCTTTGTAAATCGATCTGAGTGTCCTGTGGTGGCACAAAAACTTTTGTAAATAAATCCTCTGAATTCTTGGTTGCATCAAACGACTTAACAACAATGACAATCATAACAAAAACTCCAGCTTTGGAGGCTTTGAGAAAATTATAATTATTGAAAACAAAGCTTGCAAACAGGAAGACACTATCAACATACATACAAGTGGGTGGGTGGGGGGAGAAAAATGAAACAAGACAAGGCCTGGCAGCATATAGGATTTGGTGTAGAAATGATAGGATGGTGCTTTGGAATAGCTCAACTGGTAGACAGCCTCTTTTAATAAAGCCCTAATTTTAATTAAGCAAATTAGTATCCTGTACTGAAATGGAACAAAATTAAAATATCTACAAGTTTGCTGCATCTAAATGTAAAGAAACATTCAAGACAATCCTATATGAGAACAACTGCAAAACAGACAATTTATTTGATGAGTTTGTAAGAATATTTGTCAAAGAAAGCTTCTCAAGATGGAAGCAAGAAGCCAGACTCTGTAGATGCCTTTGGGTGAAATATTTACACATTTCAATGTGGAGGAAAAAAAATAACTGTGAGCATATCCTCTGTGGAGCCGAATTTGCTCTGAGCTTACCAGGTACCCCTGCACCTGCAGAGACAAAATTATCTCAATTAAAAATGTTATGGTCTAACAGAGAGGAGTCATCTTAAGGTGTCAACAATTTCAAACGTACTAACAAAAAATTACAGCTTTGAGGAAGGGCATAAGCAGTTTTATGGAAAAATTTTAAATGTTAAAATTCTAATGAAAAATGCTATCTTTTAGAAAAATTCCGGTGGGTCCATGGGTATAAGAAGACCCACTTAATAAAAAAAAAAAAAAAATACTTCAAAAAAATATACCTGTAATTATGTTTAGTGCCCCCCCCACTCTGAAACATGCCCGTTTGGGTGGCAGACTGAACAATCAGCCTGCGTGTCTGCCACAGATTTTCAGACTTCAGAATCTTCCTGGCAGTTTACTTCACTCTGACACAAGCCGTCTGAGATGAGACCTATGTTGTTGCTGTGTCTTACTCGAGGTGTAATTTACAACACCGTGAGATGCAAAGATCTTAGGTGTACAATTCAGCAAGCCTTGATGTCTGTGTACACCTGTATGACCAATACCCAACCAAGATATGGAATGTTTCCATCGCTCTGGAAAATTCTTTGTGCCCCTTTGCTGTTAATCCCCTACTCCGCAGGTGACTACTCTTCTTATTATCTGAACTCAGAAGGAGCTGGGTCTGGACCCTGGCTCAGTCACGGGCCAGCTGTGCGTGGTAACTTGGGTAGATGCTCAAGCTTTCCAAATGTTACCCCTCCATCCATGGAATAGAGCCTAAGGGTTGTTGAGAGATGCCATGAGTTAAGGTGTTGGCACAGTGCTGGGCATACAGTTGGCGCTGAGTAAAACCAGTGGTGATTGAGGCTGGGGGAGCATAGCTCCCCACCAGGGCAGGATTCCACCACCATGGAGGGTCTGAGGGAATGCGATTCCACAGGCAGTTCTGTCAGGGTGTTCTGCTCTGCCCTACCTGTCTCCCAGGTGTCCCGCCTGTCTGCCCCTACCTGCCCAAACCCCCTACAGCCTCCCTTCTTGAGACAGACCTGTGACCATGTCCACTGCCTGGATTTCTATCCTCTCCCTGAAATCTCTTCTCCCTCAACGCTGCAAGAGGGAATCGGGTCGCCGCCCCCCATACACACGTCCCCCTCCTCCATCTCCTTCCCATGGCCCTTCGCACCCCCGGCACTAGTCGCCCTGTGAAGATAAGCCCGATGTCCCTGTTGCGTGCTGCCCTTGGTGTTCGAGCCATCTGACACAAACAAGAACAGCCAAGACAAGTTGAGCCTCAGCGCGAGGGACCTACTGATCCACGTCTCAGTGGAGAGCAAAGCTCTCACGTTCTCCACGGCGATTAGTTCATCAGAACGCGGGGATTGTGAGGGCCCGTGAAGGGCTGTTCTACAACCTGAATGTTACACACCCTACATGGGAAACGGGAAGCCTTATTATGCCCATTTTATGGATGATAAAACAGGGTCCCACCCCCAGCTAGAAGGTGCTGGAACAGGACTTCGAGGTCGGCTCTTCTGCCTCTGCCTCCCGGCTCTGTCCTGCCCGGCCTGCTGGAGATGTGGGTGTGCACATCCTGCCTGCTTCTCATCCTTCACTGGGCTTCACAACCCCCTGGGAGTGTTCCCTGGCCTGCTTCCCAGACACCCAAATTCAGCAGGTCTGCCTGCGACAGTCTGCCTGTTTGGAAGTCCCAAGGAGATTCTAAGGCAAGCGATGCAGGTACCACCAGCCCTGGGGCCCCCCACCCTTGACTGCTTGGGAGTCGTGTCCCATCTCAGTGGCTTGACCTCAAGCTCAGTTCCTGCAAGAGCCTGAGACCACAAAGGGGACAAGGAATGGGGGGCTCACACTTCCTGGCTTTCTGAGCCCCTGTCCTCTAGACCCAGACCCTTGGGAAGACCCAGGCCCTTGTTCCCCACCGCCCCCAGCCCCCCGGGAAGAGGCGATGCAAAACAGTGAGCGACTCACCAAAATTCAGTCTCACATCTGTGTCCCTCCATGCAAATGCCAAGGGAATTATTTTTACTTTGCAAGGAAGGGCTTGTTGAACGTGTCTGATAATGTATTTATAACGGCCCGAGGAACTCAGCGAGTAACAACCGCCCTGAGTGACAAGGAAAATTGTTAGAAATTGTTCCCTGTAAAAATAACGAGCCCCGCTGAAATGAGCCAATCAAAACAGCCTTCTGATGGCTTCCTGCACAGACAGGTGTGGCGGGATGGGGAACCCTTCTTCGAATGCTGGAATGTGGGCCCCTGTTTCTGATACAGGATCTGGGTGGGCAGGGGGGTTGGGGCTGCTCTGTTTCTTAACGCCCACGGCAGCTGTGTCCCCCGGGCGTGGCACTGGGAGAGCCAGGAACAGCAGGGTGGCCCAGAGGGAGATGCAGAGTGTGTACCACCGCCTGTAGGATGACTCGGGTCCATGTCCGCACTAGCCACTTGGAGCCCCCAGCACCTGGGCCAGCCCACTGGGAGAATGCCCACCTCATGCTCTCCCTCAGAGGGAGCTCAGGCTCCCTCTAGCCAGTGTGGTAGAAGCCACTGCCACCTCACCCACTTCTCCTGCCCCATCCACCGCTCCTTCCCCAGGGCTGTGCCTGCACCCCCCCCCACCTGGCTGTTGGCTTCCTCCCAGGTCCCTGCCCAGCGGGGACCCCGATAGAGCCAGCCCAGGATGTGACCAGAACTCACTACTGGGTCTGTGGACACCTGTCTGCTTATGTTTCCTCTGCTAGAACAGGATCTTCTGGGGCCCGTGGGCTATGCCTTCATCTCCAAGGTTCCTGGGATTGAGTGAGGTTGAGAATAGATGCCCAAAACTTGAGCAGTGGATGAACAGGTGAATGAGTGAATGAATGAATGAATGAATGCACGCATGCAGCGGAGCTTGTGTTTGCATAACTGCACCCTGTGTTTGCATAACTGCTCTTTTTCTGGGCCCAGATAACTGGGGGTGTCCTCAAGCCCCGAGCCAGCAACCCCGCAGTGGGCGAGGGGAGCGAGTCAGGGACCCGCGTGAGGAGGGTCAGCCCCGGGCTGACTTCAGAAGCCACTCTCTTTCGCTGCAGCAGATCCCAAACCCAGTGGAATAAAAGCCTTTTCTCTGCTGCTGCCAAATGACCAGTGTGAAAGTGACAGTGTCTATGTCAGCTCTTGGTTCAAACTGAGTCCGGGATGAGGCAAATTGGATCATTATTCATTTTATCGGTTACTTATTTTTAGAGCAATCTAACAATTACATGTAAAGTGCAAAGCATAAACCTGATTTACAGCGAAACTCTTCATTTACTGCCCCCACTTGGGCACCTGACCATCATGTTTCCACTTAGCATCCCCACCTCTCCACCCCTCCTCCCTGCCTGGGTTCAGCGTTCTGCCCGTTTATTTGCAGGAGAACCTTCCAGACGATGAGTTGACACGGAGCAGGGATGAATGCCACTGACAAGTGAAACAGTCCACATTCCGTCGTCCGGGGACCTGTGTAGACGCCTCAGAGCCACCACGGGGTGTAGCTGAGGCCGTGGGGTGAGGAGGGGGCCAGAAACAGCAGGAGGCCAGCTGGAGGGACCCTCATGGGACTGGCTCCGGCATCACTGCCCCCGCTAAGTCCCTGGTCACCTGGACCCTCTAGCACCCTCACCCCCCTGATATGGCATCTGGAGAATGGGCTCCCCCAAACAGGAATGGGATTGGTCCAGGCATAACCTTATTATCTGCTCTGCTCAGGAGCTCCCCCCATTCTCAGGGATGTCCCAGTGTGAGCAGCTGGGCTCTGGATGTGAATCTGATCCCCCTGGATGGTCCATCTGCAGAGCACAGCCTCCCATGGCCCGGGAGCACCCAGGGGTCCTGCTGTGCACGACCCAGAGAGGACTTTTGACCTTGGTAGTCAAAGCGGGGCTGTCACTGTGCGCTGATCCCCAGACAGATGAGCCGCTGGGCAGAGGGAAGTTGAGGCAGGGGCGAGCGGCAGGAGCAGGGGGAGGGAGGGTCAGGCAGCCCACCTGTGTGCAGGGCCACAAGAACCCCCAGCCTAGGCCACAGACCCCACAGCCGGCCTTCCTGGGTTCCAACCCGCTTCGTCCTGGCCATGGGGAACAGGAGGCTGGAGGGAGAAGGCGCCCCAACCCCAGTCCGGGCAGGCAACTCTCCTCTAATTGAACGAGGGTGAAATGACGATTCATTGCTGTGGATTTTTGTTTATTTGAAAACAAAGAAAAGTACCTCAGATTGAGAAGGGAACAAAGCCGGTTGATAATAAAAAGCTGCCTCCGGCCCTTGGAAAGCCAAAGCCAGGCCCTGGATTAGGCCTGGGGGTGAGGCGGGAGAAGGGCCCGGGGTCTGCAGGGTTTTGTTGTCTGTGTTGACAGAGCTCCTCTTAATTGTCATTTAAATTATTCAGGCAGTATTGCCCGGCCTGTCAGCAGGGAGGGGCCTCCTTTTCAACCTGGCAGCTGATGGATGCCCCCTTGCCCTGGTGTCCTCAATATTTCTCAGGGCGGTCACCTTTCCTCTCTCCAGGGGGCACCTAATTTTTGTTGCCTCTCAGGGAGAGAATGCCCTCCTTTCCTTTGGGAAGTCCCACCCCATGCTCTTTCAGGGGTCCTGTGGGGCCTTGATTGGCTCCAGCCAGGTGGCAAGTCTCACCTCCCCAGCCACAGGGACCTGCTCTCGGGAGAGCACAAGAGTGAAGCTGGCCTGGTCCTGTGACCTCCGGCCATCTTCTGGGAAAGGTGAGGCAGAGACCAGACTCCAGTGTCTCCCACAGGACGAGCTAAGGAAGGGCGGACCCTCGTGGCCACTGGCCGGGCCGTCGTCCGGCAACGATGACTCAAAGAAGTTAGGCTCCCGTCCCTCCAAATTCATGCCCACCTGGAACCTCTGAATATGAGGATTTTACAGATCTGATTGGTTAAATGAGGTCACACTGGATCCAATATGACTGGTGTCCTCATAAGAAGAGAAGACAGACAGACAGGGAAGGAGGCCACACGACCAACAGGCAGAGACTGGAAAGATGAATGAGCAAGCCTAGGAAAAGCAAGGATTGTGGAAGCCCCTAGAAGCCAGGAGAGACGCAGGGAGGGACCCTCCGCTAGAGCGTCCAGAGACCCTCCCCTCTCACGTCCAGACAGCATGGCCCTGCGGACACCTTCATGTCAGACTTCCAGCTGCTGGCTCTCTGACAACAAATCCCTGCACTGGAGTCACTCCGTGGGAGGAGTTCTGTTAGAGCAGCCCCAGGGAGCTGGTTACAAAGTATCATGGAGCCGTTGGGTATGCAGGCTTTTCCAACTCTGGACCATGGAGTCAGGAGAGCCTTTGAATGCTCTTGGCTTGGCCAGTGTGACGTGGGGTTTGGTGATTTGTGACTGGAGGGTTTCTAATGGACACAGTGTCTGTAATGAATGAAGGGGCAGGACTGTCTGGGCAAAAGCAAGGGGTGTGTGTGTTTTCCCCGAAGGACACGTGCTCCGGCCACACCACCCACACGTGGCCAGGTGCCACGACCTCAGGCACCCTCATAATCCCAAAGATGACCAAAGAAGACCCTGCCTTCAAAGAGCTCAGTGCTACAGGAGAAAGGAATAACCGAAACACGGTTCACTACAGAAGGGCCACAGTAAGAATTTACAGATGGCTCGATCCTTTCTGTCTGGCTTGATTGTCAAAGGCTCTATTTAGAGGGTGACATTTAAAATGCCTCACCTTAAATGGTAGGGGGGAAATGTGTTATTTCTGAGCAACATTTTAATGTGCTACATATTCCTCTAACTTTGATTACTAAAGTTCATAAAAGTTGAGTGCCTGTTGATGGAGAAGAAAATATTTAGCTCCTGAGTATGAAGAGCACGGATCACTCCTCATGGACAGCTCACCTTCACCGTTTAAATTCTATTTCACTCCAGGAGGAGGAAAGAAAGCCATGTTTCAGTGTTTGTGGGACAGGGTTTGGACAATGCATTTTTAGATTTGGTGTTCGTAACAACCTGATGAGGAACATATCCCCCATTTATTTCAGCTCAGGAAATAGTTAAATAATATTACGCAATCACATGATTGGGTAGTGTTGGAATGCACTTCTGTCGGTTTCTAAAGCTCATGCATTTTTTTTTTTTTTTACTGGATCACTCTTCATCTCTACGGGTTTGTTTTTTTGTTTGTTTGTTTGTTTTAAGATTTTATTTATTTGACAGAGAGAGAGAGACAGCGAGAGAGGGAACACAAGCAGGGGGAGTAGGAGAGGGAGAAGCACGCTCTCCGCAGAGAAGGGAGCCCAATGGGGGGCTCGATCCCAGGACCCCGGGATCGTGATGTGAGCCGAAGGTAGACGCTTAACGACTGAGCCACCCAGGCGCCTCATCTCTATGGGTTTTAAAGGAAGAGAGGCCCAGTGTGGCCACGGCCTGAGCTGTGGTTGTGCAGAAGGTCTGGGGCAGAGTGGCGGACTTGCCTGGTTAATCCCCAGTTCACCATCTGTGCATCCTTCCGTCTTCCCTGTGTGTTCAAGAACGTGACCCAAAAATCTTAATATGAAGAAGTGCTTCTCAGAGGACTTATTTGCATTTTGCTTTTCCAGCAAGAAAAAGGAAGTGAGCATTCACCTCCTCCCTGCTTTGGAGGAGCAGAATGGATCTGCATTTGGACTGCTGAGGGTCCGCTCCTCCTGACTCCATAGCACGATAAACTGACTTGCATTCTTCCTGTCTCTAATGTAGGCTTTGCCCCTAAGGACAATCTGAGCACAGCACAGCTGGACATGGAGGGGCACTAAGAGGGACCCCGAGTCCCAAGAGAGTGAACCCCTGAGTGGCATACTGACATGCCAGGGAGCCAACCCAGGAGGATCTCAGGCAAGGGAAAACACCCCCTGCCTCTTTCCCCAGCTGCCCCACTCAAGGGAGACCTGGAAGTAATTGTTATTGGTTGGGCGGGGCAGGGGGTGTCAATGTATCCCACTCCAGATGAAGGAAGAAGAGGACCCACTGACCCACTGCATTTCCTTGCCCATGAAACTTCCTGTGGTTTCCATTCAGATGCTGCTTTGCTGCCCCCCACCCCGCCCTCTTCTTCCCCAGCTCCCCAGTTTCCCCAGCTCATCCCATCTGGGAAAGATCACCCCATCCAGCAGGTGTGCCTGCACAGGGCACCTGCCACCTCCCTTTCTGCTGAGCACAGGGCTGCCCTCCTGCCCTGAAAGACAGAAGTGTTGTTTGCTAAACAAACACCACAGTCTTATCTTTTCATATGGAGGATATTCCTGCAACGGGCAGAAAAGCTACCTCAAATGTCATGCTGCTAAAATGGCTGGCTTGATGAGGCTGTAAGATATGCATGGGACCTTCCCTTTATCCTCACAGGAAGGTGTTCCTGTTTATTTAAGTAACTCATAAAGGAGAGTGTAGGGGGCCAAATACTGGACCCAAAGATATGTCTGCATCTCAATCCCCAGAACCTGTGAATGTGACCTTCTCTGGCAGAAGGATCCTGAGAGGAGAGGTTATCCCAAATTATTCAGGTGGATCCTAAATGCCATTGTGTGCATCTTTATGGGAGAGAGGCAGAGGGAATTTTAAGACAGACACATAGTATGGAGAAGGCCATCTGAAGACTTAAGAGCTATGGGACACCCAGAGCCCCCAGAAGCTGAAAAAGGCAGGAAAGATCCTCCCCTAGAGCCTGCAGAAAGCCCTGCCAGCACCTAGATTTCAGACTTCTGGCCCCGAGACTGTGAGCGAAGACATTTTTGTTGTTTAAGCTAAGCACCCCGCATTGGTGGCACTTTGTTATGGTCACCAGAGCAAACTAATAAACAGGCATAAGAACAAAATGCCCCCTTTAGAGGGGGTTTTCATGAGAGGGCAATAATAAAGACCCCCTCCCCCGAGGAGCCTGGAATGCCCCGAGGCTAGGGGCCAGTGCCCTGGGGAAGGAGCAGAGACCAGCCCACCGGGGTCAGGTTGGCACACTTCAGGGTTTAGTTTTTATTCCAAGCACTCAGGACATTATTGAAGTATTTTAATGAGGAAAGTGCTGGATCTGACTTACATTAAAAACAAACAAGTTAACAAAGGCTGCCAGGGAGGCTGCTGACGGAGAACAGACCAGTATGGGGAAGCCAGCAGAGGAGAACTCTAGGATAGCAGGGGAAGAAAGCTGACCCCTGGAACCCTCCTACACTGTTGGTGGGAATGCAAGCTGGTGCAACCACTCTGGAAAACAGTATAGAGGTTCCTCAAACAGTTGAAAATAGAGCTACCAGACAATCCAGCAATTGCACTACTGGGTATTTACCCCAAAGATACAAATGTAGGGATCCGAAGGGGTATGTGCACCCCAATGTTTATAGCAGCAATGTCCACAATAGCCAAACTGTGGAAAGAGCCAAGATGTCCATCGACAGAGGAATGGATAAAGAAGAGGTGGTATATATACACAATGGAATATTATGCAGCCATCCGAAGGAATGAGATCTTGCCATTGGCAACGACGTGGATGGAACCGGAGGGTGTTATGCTGAGTGAAATAAGTCAATCAGAGAAAGACATGTATCATATGACCTCACTGATATGGGGAATTCTTAATCTCAGGAAACCAACTGAGGGTTGCTGGAGTGGTGGGGGGTGAGAGGGATGGGGTGGCTGGGTGACAGACACTGGGGAGGGTATGTGCTACGGTGAGCGCTGTGAATTGTGCAAGACTGTTGAATCACAGATCTGTACCTCTGAAACAAATAATGCAACATATGTTAAGGAAAAAAAAAAGAAGAAGAAGATAGCAGGAGCGGAAGAATGAAGGGGGGGAAATCAGAGGGGGAGACCAACCGTGAGAGACGATGGACTCTGAAAAACAAACAGGATTCTAGAGGGGAGGGGGTGGGGGGATGGGTTAGCCTGGTGATGGGTATTAAAGAGGGCACGTTCTGCGTGGAGCACTGGGTGTTATGCACAAACAATGAATCATGGAACACTACATCAAAAACTAATGATGTAATGTATGGTGATTAACATAACAATAAAAAATGTAAAGAAAAAAAAAAAGAAAGCTGACCCCTGTCTGGGCTTGTTGGGCTTGAGACGCTTGGTATATTTTCAAGTGGGGAAGTCAAACAGGCAGCTGGATGTGTGTCGTCTGGAGCCCTGGGGAAAAGATAGACTCTTGTGGATCATTCACAGCCACGGGGCCGGGTGACACACACAGGGTGGGTGCAGATGGAAACATGGGGTGCTCCGACCCTTACAGATTGGGCCAAGGAACAGGAGACAGGATGGAGAAGATCCTGGAAATCCCAGGAAAGAGGATCAGGAAGAGTGGGTGGTGAGGTGGGAAGTGTCCAGGGGAGGGTGGAAGCAGGGGTGTTTCAGGGAGGAAGGGGTCCAAGAAATACACCAACAGCTCTCATGTGATGGAGACAGATGGGTTCCTTGCATGCAGCAGCGTGGACGTCCTTGGCAACCTTGAGAAGGTTAGGTCTTAGTCGTGAGGATGGAATTGACCATGTGCCAGACAGGTTGCTGCTGATGAGAAGCTGAAGCAGTTCCTGGAATCCACTTAACCCGACACAAAGCATCAGTCATAGCCGCCACCCTTCCCGAGAGTAAGTTATTAGGGAGTCATGCTTGAGATTCTCCTAGCCTGGAGGTCGGCAGAAGTGCTGGCAGGTGCACAGGGACCTCTCCCTCCAGTGGCAGAGGTCCTCAGTGTTACCAAGCAGCTGTTGGGCACTCACTCAGTAAACCCACCGGGGCATACGGGAGCCACCCAGTTGATACCCTCTTTCTTCCTTTACAGTGGCCTGCTTAGCACTTGCGTTCAGAGAGGAGACTCTTTTAAAACACTGATAACTAAAAAAAAAAAAAAACAAAAAAAAAAAAACACTGATAACTGAGGTCGCCATGTCCCAATGTTGGGGTCTTGTCATGTTGTGAAGGTCCTCTAAATGGCACATCTGATGAAGGACTGTGATCCAAAATATACAAAGCACTATTAAAATTCAACAATAGGGTAACAAACCACCAGATTAAAAAAAAATGGGCAAACATTCTGGGCAGGCACCTCATCAAAAAAGATAGAGAGATGGGAAACAAGCATATTAAAAGATATTTCACATCACATGCCATCAGGGAAATGCAAATTAAAAGAATCAAGAGAGACGATGGACTCCAAGAAACAAACTGAGGGTTCTAGAGGGGAGGGAGGTGGGGGGATGGGCTAGCCCGGTGGTGGGTATTAAGGAGGGCACGTTCTGCGTGGAGCACTGGGTGTTATATGAAAACAATGAATCATGGATCACCACATCAAACTAATGATGTATGGTATGGTGACTAACATAACATAATAAAATTAAATTAAATTTAAAAGAAAAGAATGAGATGTCACTGGACACGTATCAGAAGGGCCAAAATCCGGAACACCAACAACACCAGATCCTGGGAGTTCCAACTCCCATACTGGGAGCATATGGAGCAGCAGGGATGCTCACTCACTCCTGGTGGGGATGCAAAATGGTGCAGCCACTTTGGAAGACAGGTTGGTGTTTTGGGGTTTTTTGTTTGTTTGTTTTTTACAAAACTAAACATACACTTACCATGTAATCCATTAACTACTCTCCTTGGTATTTATCCAATGAGTGGAAAACTTATGCCCACACAAAAACTGCATATGAATGTTGATAGCAGCTTTCTTCATACTTGTCAAAGCTTAAACACAATCGAGATGCCCTTCAGTAGGTGAATGGATCAATAAACCACAGTCCATGCGGACAATGGACTATTATTCCTCACTGAAAGAGAAATGAGGTACCTAGCCATGAAAAGATATGGAGGAACATTAAATGTATATCACTAGGTGAAAGAAGCCAATCAGAAGGCTACCTACTGCATGATTCTAACTACCTAATGTTCTGGAAAAGGCAAAACTAGGGAGATAGTAAAAAAGATCAGTGGCTGTGGGGTCTGCTAGGGGAGAGGAGGGATGAATAGGTGGGCAGCACAGAGGATGTTTAGGGCAGTGAAACTACTCTGTACGACGCTGTAATGGTGGACATATATCATTATACGTTTGTCCAAACCTGTAGAACATACAACACCGAGAACGAACCATGATGTAAACTATAGATTCTGGGTGATGACGACATGTTGACGTAGCTTCATGGGTTTTAACGGAGGTACCACTCTGGTGGGGATGCTGATAGTGGGGGAGATTATGCAGATTCCTGGCTTTGTCCATGTGGTGGGGCCAGGTGTCGTATGGGAACTCTCTGTACCTTCCCCTCTATTTTTCTGTGGACCTAAAACTTCTCGAAAAAAGAAAACCTACATGTAAAAAAAATACCCTAAACGCATCAGGATGGCTGGACTTGCTCCTGCACCCCCATTAGTTGCATTAGAGGCTCAAGATCAGGTACACAAACTGCAGCCTGTAAGTAAAAACCCCCAAATTCCTAAGTTCTCTTCCAAGGCACTCCTGACAGTCATTAAATGAAGATTAGAGGGTAGACCAGCTGGCTCAATCGATTCCTCACCCTGCTTTAGCATGGCTACTAAATATTATATATACCTGTGCTATGCTAATGTAATTATACACCTATTAATTTGCAGATTCCTGATTTTGTCCCTGTGTCGTAACTAACTTCAAAACCAAAGCTGCCTCATGTTCTCTTATATGACTCCTCTAAACCTGAAAATTTTCTCAAACTCATTCCAAGAGCATGTCCCCAAAATACAGCTGGAATTGAACAATTAATTCTGACATTCTCCTGTCCACAGCAGATGATAGAACTTTCAAAAACATGAAAACCAACTCCTCCAGAGGATGGTGCCAACATGGCGCCAAATGGGTACTTGGAATATGGGAACCGTCCCTGGTAAAAGCTGGGGTTCCCCTCACTGCAGCCAAATTCCATTCACCTGGCAGTGCCCCAGGGTCTCATGGGCACAGCTGACACCAAGCAGGATTGGGATCGTTCCCGAAACAATAACCCTCTTTGCCCCTGTAAGACTTGATGACCACACTTCTGACCTCTACTCAGAAAACTGATTCCTATAATCCTGCCAACAGGACATGAACCTCCCGGTGTCCCTGAATTTGCTAGAGCAGAAAACAGACAAGTGTGAAATCAGGGTCTTGCCTTGGTGTAGTATGGTGTTTCCCATCCTCTGTCTCTGCAGAGATCCGGCCCCTGTTAAAGCATCACAGATGTGAAGAATATGGCAGGAAGTGGGAATTGAGATTCTTTGCCAAACAGCCCTCTGGAGACAAGCCTGGTCTGATGTATGGGGTGGTGTTTACTATTCCCCCCCCCTTTTCCTTCTCCTCCCAGTGTGTTCGTGGCTATGCCCCAGCTGTGCTCCGTGGGGGCAGGGCTCCCCACTTCACCTCGTGTCGCTTGTGCTGGGGTAGAAACTCACAAGCAAGAGGCCTTTGGTAATCATCACCCAGTGACTCAATTATTTAATATAAAATTTGCAAGGGCATCGATCTGGCCTGCTCCGTACTCTGCCATTTGTCAGAACGCAGGTGCCATTAAAAGAGACACGCTCATGTCCGAGGTTCTGACGGGGAAGGCTCTCCTGTCACTGGGGATTTGGCGTCTGTTTCCCGGCAAAGGCCACCAGAAGGGCAGCTCCAGTCCACCTTCCCTTTTCCGCATCCACATTCAGAGAGTCTCTTTCATTACACAAATCTCTCTCTTGCCGTCTTCGTCTGCGTACTTTTATCTTTGAAGGGTCTGCCATGAGCTATCTAGAAAATCTTAATTCTTAGGCTTTAAAAGGAATTATGCTTTGCCAGCTGATAGCTGGGTTTTATGACACTGTTGGGTGCAGTCCCTTTTCTTTCAAACAGAAGATTGCTAAAAACAATTGGAAACCTGCCCGGATGACAAGTGTGAAAACAAACAAAGCAGAGGCAAGGCCGGGCGGAAGGATGAAGTGTCCTCAGAGACAGGGTGGGTGTGGGATGGCCCCAGAGGGAAGCAGACGCACCCGGCCTGGCCTTTTGTGTGATGCGCCCTGGCTGCTGGGGGAGGGAAACCACTCTCTGGGGAGCTCTTTGACGGAGCCCTGGGTCCACCGGGACACGACCCAGTTAGGGGGAAAGACTGCAGGTGGGGACGGGGCCCGGGAGCTTGGGGAGCTGCCTGCAGGGAAGGATGGAGCTGGCCAGCGGCTGGAAAGGCTGCTTCTTTGTGGCCAATCTTTCCGGCCCCTGAGTCCTACGAGATTCTACTCTTTGGGGGAATTAATGTGGAAATACATGCCTGTTGGAGGGGTTACTATTGTGGCGATCTGGTAGCCCTTGTTTTCAGAGTGTGAGACAATTCCGGGGTTTTTGGAACTCTCTGGGGGAGAACAATGTGTTCATTCAGGCAGAGGTGCGTTACCACGCCCGCCAGGAAGAAGCAGCCCCACAGGGACAGTGCCCAACTGCAGGGGACCCAGGGAGTGTCCCCACAGCCTGCACACCCACCCTGAGCTGCACAGCTTTTACTGAGACCCTCCAAACGCCAGGTTGAATGCAGTTAGGGAGAAGGAGTGAGCCTGTCCCACAAATACACCTGCTCCCCCCTCTCTTGCCCTGGCCACAAACGAGAACTCGCTGACGCTCGATTCTGCTTGGCTTTTCTCAGTGCTGACCGTGACAGCCACCCCGCAGCATGTTTCCCTCAGCAGCCACCTCACCTGACCAGGAGGAATGGGGACACATGGCAATCATCCCGTTAGCACTGGAGGGTCCAGTGGATCAGAAGCATGGGGGGAGCAACTTCACCTATGTGCTTCAGGACAGAAAGGAGGAGGCAGGACAGGGTGAGCCGATTTGTGGAGCAGCCGCATGGGAAGGGGGCTGCAGGCTCTGAGTTCCAGGCGGCATTTGTTTTCATGAGCTGGCTGGGGCAGGAGGAAGGAGGGTACTGGAAGGGCACTGTGCCCACCTTACGGAGTTCCAAAGTGACTCGGGCACCTCACAGCCATCGTGCTGGTGCATGGAAGTGACGATCTGGGCAGACGGTGGGGGTGGAGACATGTTCCTTGGCCGCCTCCTGCCAGGTCCTGTGTTTGCTGTGACAGGTCATAAACATCACAGTCCTAGGCTCCAAGGGGCCATGGACTCCCCCACCCAGGACAGCAGGAGCCCAGGCAGCACACACTCCAACATCAGGATGGGACTCTCAGAGGTCTGCCTGGAGAGGGGGGAAGGGCGGACATAGCAGGCGTGTGTCCAGGAGGAGGGAGGAATGGGAGGTGCGTTTGCAAGTTCTCGGTCAAATGCTTCACGAGCACCTTCCCATCCTGATGCTTCGTGTGTGAGAAAGTCAGATTACAGTGTGCACCCAGCTTCCGCCTCTACTGCACAGGAACTCCGCTGCCCGTGCGGTAATCTTCGGGGACTCTGTGAATTAGATGAGGTGGCGGTGGACTCTGGACCCACTGAGGCGCCCTGGAACATGCAAGGTACTGCAGGCTCACCTCTGCACCCGGAGCCCCCACCCCACTCAAGGCCTTTCTAGACCACCATCAATGCGTCCTAATAATAAGATATGGGGTCGCCGGCTGCAAACCTGCTCTGTCCCTTCATGGTTCCATTTTACAGATGGGGAAACCGAGGCTCAGGGAGATTAAGCCATTAGTCCAGGGCACACAGCTGGCTATGAATGATGTCCACGCCAGACTCCCTGAGCCTCCCCTGCCGCCCGGTCCCTGCTCCTCTTCGGCCAAACTCATCTTGCTCTAGCAGAGCTGCTGGAATTCCTGCCTGTCCAGCAATACCCGACCACATCATCTCCAGTCCCAAAGCTGCCCAGGATAGCCCTCTGCCTCCAGCTAAACGATCTCTGCCGTCTCAGTGCCTGGCTCAGCAGACCCATGGCAGATATGGGCCAAAAAAACCCACAGGTCACTGAAGTTTACTGGAATTTTGTTAGGATTTGGAAGTTAGAGACCATGAGGTAGGTGTGGGAAAGTAAATCACTTAGCTAAGAAGTGAGCCTAGCCGTCCACCAAGCACTCACATGTTTGTTGCTGTTCATGTGTTACCCGTGGTATGCGTGCTGGGTAATGTGTGATTTCCTAGGTAGTAAGTAGGTAAGTACCTGGTGGGCACAACATAAATGCCTGCTATTTCAATATTAGGCATACCTACTCTACCTAATCGAGGTATACCTAGTTGTTTAATAGCTATTAAACTATGAAACAATTTAGCAAGTATCACTTACAAAATCCTGGCTTCAACATGATTGAGCTCAGAGGGGGCTCAGAGGGGGCTCAGAGGGGGGCTGCTTGTCTGGTGCCAGGTGAGGGGCAGATTCCAAAGGTCAGGAAACCAAGCCCAGCGATGCTGAAGGCACTAAGATGAACAGCGACTCCACTTCACCCCCATCCTCTGAACTTGGGGTGCTGGCCAGGACACATACCCCAAGGCCCACCCAGCCTGGTTCAGCCTGTCGTGGATAGCTGAGATGTCCAACTGTGGGGGAGAAGTCTGGCAACACTCATTTATCACATGTGTTGAGGTGGGAGGAAGCCCCAGACCCTTTCCAGACGCCGTTCCAGGGAGCGGCGGCCAGAGAAGTGGACGAAGCATCCGTCCTATACCCATGGGCGTCCCCAAGACCATCAAGGGCAGCTCTGCACAGCGCAGCCTCCCACGCTCCTGGGATTTGGAGGGATGGGTGACAGCCACGCCCACACTCCGTATGGAGTCCACTTGGTCCTTGCAGGGAAGGTCCTTGCCCGGCCCCTCCAGGTGAGGCCCTGCCTTGCTCATCCTTGTAACCAGCATCACGGACTCCTGAAAACTGTGCCCAGCAACAAACACTGGTGCTCACTCTGTGCTGTAAACTGAAATTCTGCCACGTAGCCCCTGTAATTTCCTCAATGTTTGGTAACTCTTTTTGCAAATGCATGCATCCATGAGTGTAAGCTCCATTTTGCAGAAGAGAAATCTGAGGTCCAGAGAAACTATCAGTGGAAAGAGGTTACGTGGCCCACGGGAGCCAGAGATTTCCACGGTGAGATTCCAGGATGGTGTTGAAGCCTGGCCCCTGGCAGTGCCACAGCCTTGTCCGGAGCACATGAGACATTTGGTCCAAAAATATATCAGCGGAGGGCCCACTGCGTGCCAGGAGAGAGCAGTGAGCAAGCACACAGATGTCGCGCCCTCCCGGGGCTCACGCTCTAGCGAGGCGGCCTCTTCTTTAATTGGAGGATTATGCTTGCATGTGGGGTAAAGAGGGACATGCCTTTTAAAGTTCAATTCCAGACACCTTTGCCCATTATTCTCCAAATTCCAAAATATGCAGGTGACCACATGTGCACCAACTTGTGAGCTTTTCTATTTTATTTTGTTTTGCTTTGTTTTATTCTTAAATGAACATCTTGCCTCCCAGTAAGACCGTGTGTCCTCAGGTGTCTTCAGGCCCTGCCGACTGGCTGAGAACCAGCAGACAGCCGTGGGGTGCAGGCCACTCTGTTACTGGGTATGCCCAGGCCCCTGCTCGGTGAGAGGAGCCGTGGCCCCCCGGGGCTGGGACACATCCGTGTAGCGGTGCCCAGACGTGGTCCCTGGGATTGGGGGATGGGTTGAGTCCCTGTCTCCCCCCGAGATGCCAGAGCTGTGTCTGCTCCAGAGTGGGAGGTAGTGGGGTTCCCTTACTCCCTGCCCAGCCTAGGACTCCCTGCGAAAGTGACCAGGAGCAGGGGAGCAGACAGCAGTGAGAGGGTGAGGCACACTCTGGGCTGGATGGCCCGCGTTGCCACTAGAGGGCTCAGGCTCGCATGCAGGCCGCCCCAGCCCCCAGAGAGGCCAGGTCGCCTGGCAGCCCCTGCTCCCCTGGGGGGCTGAGTGAGGGTCCTGGCTGCCCTAAGTGCCCTCAAGCTGTCTCCAAAGGCACTCGGGGCACCTACAAGGCCCCACTTCTATGTTCACTGGATGCACCCCAAGTGCATCACGTCGGGGTTCTTTTAATGCATGTTTGTCCTCTGTCTTTTCCTTTCTTCAAATACTTGAGGCTGTTTGTCACCTACAGGGCTGCTTCGGGAGCCCTCTGCTTGCTCTTGTCTCACTGGGCTGGGGCACCAGCGATAGGGAAGAGCATGCAGGGGAGTGGCTGGAGGCTGGGTCCCTGCTGCCCCTTCAGCCGCAGACCAGGACCGCCACCTCCATGACACATCAGCACTGGGGGGGTCCCCAAAAGCCATCCTCCGAGACACTCACAAACTCATCCGATGGAGGGATCAGAGGATAATTTGTCCGTGGTCTTTGGAATAACAGCAGCTTCTCCTGGAATGGAAGATCAAGAGTGGATTCTGTAGCAGGCTGGCTGGCTTCCCCCAAGGTGTCCACGTCCCAATCCTGGGAAGCTATGGATATGTCGCTTTATATGGAAAATGGGTCTCTGCAGTTGTGATTAAATTAAGGATCTTGACATGAGGAGATTATCCTGGCCTGCCAGGTGGACGCTGAATACACCACAAGCGTCCCTACAAACAGGAGGCAGCGGGCGATCTGACACAGACGAGCCCAGGGGACACCTGAAGATGCTGTCCTGCTGGCTACAAGGGGGAGGGAGGCCACAAGAAGCCAGGACGTGAGGGGAATGCAGTTCTAGAAGGTGGGTGAGGCGGGAACAGATTCTCCCCAGAGCTTCCGGAGCCTCCGGAGCAAGGACGGCCCTGCCAAGACCTCAAGTTCAGACCGCTGACCTCCTGACTGTGAGAGAGGCAGTGAGTAGCTTTAAACCGTCATGTTTAACTTGTTAGAGTGGCCATAGGACCTGATGGGGGCCAACTCCCTCTTGTTCTTTCTAGCTCAGCTCGGACCTCACCTCCTCTAGGGAGCCCTCCCTGCCCACCTGCCCACCTGCCCACCTAGCTCCGTTCCCCCAGCAGTCTGCATGCCCAGTGCCCTGTTCTCTCCAACCGGCCCTGTTCCTATCCGCCTCTCTGATCGGCTGTGAGCTCTGAGCAGGCGCCTAGCGTTCAGTAACTGACTTACCTGAGGGCATAATGGGACCATCCTGTGCCTTGCAAAACCTCCAAAGACTCTAGCTTCTAAAACCTGATTATTGCACCAGCGACAGAGTGCAGGGAGAAACGTACTGGACACCCTGCAGGGTGGTGGGAGGGGTTTTCTCCTTCCTGGCATCCCTGTGGGGCATTCAGTCCCACCCAGCAGTGCCCCTTCTCTCTGCCCCTCCTTCCCTGGAGACCTGAGAGGGAAGTTGGATCTCCTCTCCGTGTCCTTAGGGCGGGCCTTGCTCGCACTCCCCAGCGGGGGAGGACAGGGTAGTAGTAATGGTAGAACTAGCTGTTCTCGGACGTATGCGTCCACAACTTCTCGGCAGTGCCGGTCTCCCAGGGAGGAGAGAAAGCCCTTAGCACTACAGGGCCACTGGTGGCCTCAAAACTGGCCATCACCTCTGGAGTCAGAGAAAAGGGCTCAGACTTGTTAACACGTTAACTTATTAACTTGCAGGATGGCTGAGCCTCGAAGGAACGGCCAGGCTCTTCAGAGTTCCCCGCGGAGGCTCTCCGGTCAGCTTCCGGACAGAGGACCCAGGACGCCCGTGGGCAGAGTGGATGTTCTGGGCCCATGCTGGACGGCCCCATCCCACCTGTGCACATAGAGTCTGTGGCCTTGGGGCCAAGGGTGGCAGGAAACTGGGAGCACCAGCAAAGGCGTGGTGGCCAGAGAAACCAGAAATCTGTTCATCTCACCAACAGATATTCACCGCATGACAGCTGTGTGCGGGCAGACTTCTGGGCAGGAGAGAGGCAGCAAGGACTAGGCCAGTCAAACTGCCCTCCCGGAGCTCGCATTCCAGCGGAGGAAGCCAGACCAGACACAAGAAAAGAACCCAAGTGAGTCTGGAGCATGTTAGCCAGGAATAGTAAGACAAGGTGGAGGGCCAACTGGGGGAAGGTGCGTGAGGGTATGGCTGGTGGGGCAGGCCTGGGAGAATTTCCAAGTTGAGGGTGAGGGGGAGGCCTCCTCTGAGCAATGACCAGAGGTTGCAGCTGAGGATATGAGCTGCAGAGCTGTCTGGGGCCAGGGGCATGGCCAGTGAGAAGGCTCTGAGGTGGGAGAAAGCCCCGTGTCCCAGGAATGTTCAAGAGCAAAGTGAAGAGGACACGCTTTGGCTTGGGGCTCTGCAGCCGCCCTGCCAGGAGGACGGAATCACGGGGCTTCCCGAAAACCAGGTGGCTGGCTGGTTTCGCTTTCACGGCCCGACAGACTGAGAGCAGGTCCGGGTAGAATTTACAGAGCAGGGATTGTCCAACCCTCAGGACGCCTCTGTCCCTGTACGAGCCGGCAGCTTCCGGTGCTGTGAGTAGATGGGGCGGAGGGGTGCTCGCACAAACACAATCCCCAACTTAAAAGAAAGCCTTCCATGCGTGTGAGACAATTTCAGGGCATGGACTGAGGATCTCCCCCATCTCTCACTGCTCCTTTTTTTTTTTTTAAAGAGGATTCACTCAAAGCCTGCTTGATGCATGTGGATGGCAGAACCACAGATCCTGTCCAACCAGGAGAGAGGGCGTGTTTCAAATGAAGCATTTCCAGGACCCCGTGCCCAGAGAAACGAGCAAAGCCAGACCTGACTCTGGGGGAGGGAGGCCCCTGGTGTTCAGGGAGCACCTGGTGCTCCTCCAAGAAACCTACTTGCTGCAATGCAGAGACGCCGTTTGGGAATCGGCACCTACTTCGTGCTTGCTTGGTCTTAGATGCACCCACAGGTGGAGGGATTGGGATTTCCCTGCTGAGATGATGCTCGGAAGAGCATCAGAGTTAGAGGGATGTGCTTTTGTTCTTGACATGAAAGCACCGCTGGGAGCCACAACCCCATCTGACCCCAGTAGCATGTGTCGGGGATTTGAGGAGCACTGCTCTTCTGGGCTAAGCTGAGGTAGGCAGGTAGATGGAGGGGACCCCGACAATCTGGACCTTAAGATCCTGGCTTTTGGCAGCTTCAACGCGGCGAGTCAGAACTCACTCCAAAGCCACACCGTTTCCCCTCAGCTTGTCCCGGTGGCCCGAGGCCACACATCCTGCTGCCTTCACAAGGTGATGGAGGACAAGGCAAGGAAGGGAAGGGGAGAGTATGTTTTCTGCACTGTAGGATCAAGGTCTTTGTCCTGGGACAAAGCCCTTTGTCCAAGGCCAGAGCCCTTGCAGGGGCTGGTACCCCAGACCATGCTGGCTGCGTGCAGGACAAGGTGGATGCTTCTCACCTGAGTGTGGACGCCTCAAGCTGGCCTGCTTGCAAGAGGAGAGGTGCTAATAGTCAAGATCACCCTGGAAAATCTAAAACACACCTAAAGCCCCATATATGTGGCTTTGCGTCAACACAGAGTAGGTGGCATGCATGTGGGGAGCGTGAGGGAAGATGTGAATCTGTGAACAAGAGAGTCTCTCCCAACGCAATGAGGTGTGAGATGCTGGAGCTTATGCCTTTTCATGGGACGGTGGGCAGGGTCCCATCTCTGCCCAGACGGCCATGCACCTTAGCTTCTCACCCTCCTACTGAGCACACACAGCTGAATTCCTTTGAAGGTAAATAAATGTGGATCTGATGGGATGATGAATTAATGAAGGGGTGAATGATGAACCAAGTCGCGTGCCCCCTTCTGAGCCTGCTCTATCTGCTGAGGTGGCCAATGGCTCCAGGCTTCTCGCAGTCCAGTGCTGGGAACACAGGGGCTCGTGCCCAGGACAGGGGTCAATGCCCAGCTCCATTCTCCTCCTCTGGCATGAACCCAGGTCTGCGTTTGGAGCCAGCCCAACCATCAAGTGCACACCCAGCTCTGTGCCAAGGTTAGTGTCTTCATACAAGGTTTTCTCCTCCTGCCTCCAAATTACTTCTCCACCTTCATCTCCTGCTGGTCCCGTTCACCCCCCTCCCCTGAACCTTTGCCAGTGTGTCTCCCTATCCCCCACTTGCCCCCACACCTCATACCCTCTGGCACCCAGTCCTAATGCCACTCCGCCCAGAGCCTTCCCTGGCACTGTCTTGCAACAGTGCACACCCCTGCCCCCACTCCATTTTCCCACAGTGTATTTTTCGTTTCCTTTTTACTTCACTAATGACAACAAACGTGTATATGTTTTCTTTGCAAAGCCATGTTCTCCTTAGAAAGAGGGACATAATTTATCCTCAAGTGGCTGGTACCTACATCATGCCTGACTCATGGTAGGTGCTCAAGTCCCCTGTTGATGTAATTGAATAGTTTGCTTCTCGGGTAAGAACACCCAAAGGCCAGGTGACTGGAAGGAAGTCCTTGTCCTGCGCCCAGAGAGAGGAAGAGCAAGGGTGAAGGGAGGGGGACATGCAGCCGCCTGACTCCCCTTCCAGAACCCCTTCGCTGTTGACGAGTTTGGTCTCAAGGGGCAGCAATCCCCTCCATTGCATCCTCTGTACGTTTAACGTAAAAAATCTGATCTTATGGGGGCGCCTGGGTGTCGTAGTCGGTTGGGCGTCTGACTCGATTTCAGCTCAGGTCGTGATCTGAATGATCAGGGTCATGGGATGGAGCCCCGCGTCAGACTCTGCTCTCAGCGGGGAGTCTACCTGGGATCCTCTCTCTCTCCCTCTCCATCTGCCTCTCCCCACCCTCACACGTGTGTGCGCGCGTTCTCTCTCTCTCTCTCTCTCTCAAATAAATAAACATTTTTTAAAAAGATCTGATCTTATGTTTTTGTGGATAATGGGAGAATCTGTCGCAGTCCCCTCCCCCCGCCCCACCCGGGGAAGAAGAATCTGAATAATCTCGCAGTGTCTTTAAGCGGCTCGTATAAGCAATCCTTGGTTTGGTCTTCTGTCTCAGCCAGGACCAGGCTGTCCTTGTCCCTGTTGCTGTCCCGGGTCTGGCCAGACCTTCCTTTGGAAATTTCCTGGAGGATTCCCAGACTGTGGAGAAAAGAGGACTGGTAGAACAGGCAGGGACAACCTGCAGAGGCAGTCCCGAGATGTGCCACCAGGGGCAGGAGACCAGGCAGGTCACACAGACAGGGATCAGAAGCTCAGCACAGCCGTCTATCTGTGTGTGAGCCTTCGGATTCCTACTACCGTGCATGTACGCACCCTGCAGACCCTAACACGGAGCAGAAACAGCCCGTCTGCCCTCCTGCCCCATGGCTACGTCTCCTTCCCTTCCTGCCAACGCCAAGCACCTACGTGGAAAGACAACGTCATTTCTTCCATGGGCTCCTATACATACCTGAGGGAACTTCCTTCCTCTCCCTGAATTGAATAGATGCATCTCCAACTTCTATTTCTTCAAAACTGGAAAATTACATTTTAAATCTCTTTCCATCATCCGATATTCACTTTGGTTTTTGAAGGTGGGTTCAGGGAAGGGGGAGGTTGGGAGGGTCCTGTGGAAACATTTGTTTCAGGCCAGATTGTGCAATTGGTGAAAGTAAAATATTTATATTCTTTGTACCCGGCTTGTTTTTCCTGTTTTCCTTCAAAATAAGAGGTCAGGGCCCCCATGAGTGAACAGATTGTTGACTTCTGCCTGAAAACACCCAAAATATCTCCCATTAAGGCCCCCAGTTCTACTCTTTTTGTTCTGCCTAGGCGGAAGAAACTGTCTGTGTTCCAGAAACAGAATTTCAAATTAGATTATTTGAATGAAATCAGCAGCTGTTGATTCAGAAGAAGTGAAGGGCCGGTGTCATCAAATCCTTTATCAAGAGAACATCTGCCCTGGTCTCCTACATACGCCGACGGGCGCCCGGGCTAAACCCAGCAGGACAGATGGTCTGCTTGCTCTCCCTGAAGGTCCCTAGGGACAGATGCCACGACTTCCCAGGCACCTATGTCTGGCTGGCTGGCTATTTATAGAAACATTTATTTGCCTTGAGCTCCTACTCCTGGGAGTAAGAGCTTTCAGGAACTACTGTGTGCAAGGAAAGGGAGGTGGTTCCAGCCCAATTCCTGGAAATGGCTCACGATCCACAGCAAGGCATTAGTACAAGGGGCCCTGTAAGTGAGCCCAGGGCCCTGCAGGTGGTTCTCAGAGGTGTTCACAGTCAGGGTTCAGGAGCAGACCTGTGATGGTTAACTCTGCGTGTCAGCTTGCCTCGGCCAGTGCCTGGATATGTGGTCAAACATTATTCTGGATGCTTCCACGGGGGTGTTTGGGGATGAGATTAACATTCACATCAGTGGACTTGAGTAAAACACATTGCCTTCCATAAGGTGGGTGGGCCTCATCCAATCAGCTGAAGGCCTGAAGAGAACAAAAGGCTGACTTCTGCTGAGCAAGAGGGAATTCTGCAGCACACTGCCCTCAGATTCCATCTGCAGCATGGGCTCCTCCCTGTCGTCCCACAGACCAGCAGACCATCCTTCCGACTCAAACTGCACCTGTTTCCTGCATCTCCAGCTTACCAGCCTCCTCCATCAGATTTTCTCCAGCCTACCAGCCTCCTCCATCAGATTTTGGACTTGCCAACCTCTGCCATCGCATGGGCCAAATCCTTAAAATAGATCTTTATCTCTACCCGTACACATCCTATCATTTCTGTTTCTCTGGAGAACTCTGACTAATACAAGTCCCAAGTAATGGGTCTGAAAAAAATGAGGGGAGGATGGGTGAAAAACCCAAACCAGGGTATTTTATATGTCCCAGAAAGGAATCCTTTGGTTTGAAAGGTGACTTATATTTTTATATTTCAGCCTCAGCATTTCCCTCTTCTTCTGATATTTGAGAATGCAGCGTGACTGCAGGATGATCCACTCAGTTCTTCCTCTGGGAGGTCCTGCCACCGTCCTCGCTCTGGGCTCTCCGCGAATGGTCCCCCCCCCCATCTCTTGCTCTGACTGCCACAGTGTGTCCTGGGGTCTTCACAGTTACTTCCACAATCCCTCCTCCTCTGACAGCCAGGAGATTTTTCTCCCCCTAAAGTTGAAATCTAATCATGCCTGAGCTTACCAGCCAGATCACAAAGTCTGGCGGGAGGATGGGGAGCCGGTGACATGGATTCTGTTCAGGCTTGTACTCCAAAGCCTCCAAGAAACCCTGCGAAGAATGTTCCTATTACCTCCCTTATGTTATATCTGAGGTCCGAGCTCCAGCCCCAGCCCTGCTATGTGTCTCTCCACCTTGCTCACTATGCTTTCGACACTCAAGTCCAATTTCTCCAAGAGCTTACAGAACTTCTTCTTACCTTAGGGGTATAGACACACTTTGTCCCCTCAGTGGGCCATTACCCTCTGTCTCCAAACTTCTCCCACAGAGTGCTGGGTGCTGAGCCCCAGACAAATTCCTATTTCTGTTTTATTAGTCTCATATCACCATGTACTTTTTCTTCATTGTTCTTATGATATTCATTTTTTTTTGTTTTTATGTTATTTACTTGTTATGTGTCTTCCCCATTAAAGGGTAATCTAGTGGACTTGGGACAGTTTCTGGCTCAATTATTACTGTATTCTCAGGCCTGCAGGGTAATTGCCGTGTAGTTAATGCTCAAAAAATAAGTGCTTGAGTTGAAAATCATGAACCTCGAGCTCTCTAAGGGCCTCATCACCATCGTGACCAAATAAATCAGGATTTTCCCACTAAACTTTAATATTTTATATTTTTTTCATTAGAATTTTAAAACTGTGGCACGTGGGGGACTCAGTCGGTTGAGCATCTGACTCTTGATTTTGGCTCATGTCACAATCTCAGGGTCACGAGATTGAGCCCTGCATCAGGCTCTGCACTTAGTGGGGAGCCTACTTGAGATCCTCTCTCTGCCCTTCCCCCTGCTCACACTCTCTCTCTAAAAATAAATAAAATAAATCTTCAAAAAATTAAAAATTTTGGAACTGATTTTTACTAGCAAGTGAAGGGAATACTCAATTTTGCTAAGAAGTGGTAGCTATTTGTTGTTTTTTTGGGCTGCCTTGCAACTGAACCCCATTCCTACGTGGGAAATTCTCTACTTTTGTGGGTTTTGATGGCAAGCAGAGTTATTTCCCATTAGAAAAGTTGCAAATGCCAGATATTCATACTACTAAGCCTTCCCCAATCAGACGTCCTCACCTGACCTAGGACTGGGGGCTCAGGGTGCATGGGAAGGACAGCATGAGGAGTCCTTGTGCAGTGGTCCTTGTAGCAAACTTAAATTCCGGGAGCGGTAACGGTATCAATGCTACTGGTGATATCCAGCACTAGGGACTCTGAGAGTGCACACTGAAGCAAATGGTGTTCAGCAGTGGTGTCCTTACTGGAGTCAAGAACCAGATGATAATCTATGGGATGGGAATAAAGATACAGGAGAGAAACCTGATGAATCATAAGGACCTGGACCACTGAACCCCACTGGACTCCTTGCGAGCCCAAGCACGCCACCTCCCCTCTCTGAACAGGTGCTTACCTTGCTTGAAGATGCCGCCATGACTTTGCTGGAAGACTGCAATGAGAAGCCATGCCTACATGTACCCACTCCTCCTTTCCCCAATTCTTTCACTCCAGTACATCCATGGTGGGACCAATTACAAACTAAAATACCAAAAGAATTGCAAGATTTTATTCATTCACATCAGAAAAAAATATGTTGCATGCCTAATCTGGACTAATGATACCAAGACCCACAAAAAGACATAAAGCATAGAACCAATTATGTGTCAGGTTGAAGGCATACAAATATTCGACATGTTGCTTGGTGATTTTAAATATATTGTCTGGTGATTTTAAAACATGGTAAATATCTAAAGAATAGTAAGCAATTGATAACCATAAAATTAAGGATAGGGATTATATCTGGGGGTAAGCGGAAGTATCAGTCCAAGCAGGGAAGAATGTAATATTGAACAGGCTGAGGTTTGTTTTGTTTTGTTTTGTTTTTTTGGTCCTAATATGGGTGCACATATCAGAGATTTGATTGCAATGTGCTAGGTCAAACCTTTGGAAATAGTTCTATTTGCTGAGTTGGTTGAATAAAGCCTGGACCCAACATTTCACCAGAGGCTCACACTAATGAATTTGGGGTGCCAGCCTTCTTTTGATTAGTGCAGAGGAAGAAATCCAAGATGAGAAAGATTAAAATACTGGAGTGGATTTATCACCCCCCCCCCCGACTCCTTAATTATGTTCTACAGGAGGGCTTGGAGCACTCCCTTCACTGAAGCAGAGAAACACTCTGCAGATGGTAGAGCTGAATCTAAAAGAACTGAACGGGAAGTCATCAGAAAGGGAGAAAAACCATGAGAGACTCTTAACTAGGGAACAAACTGAGGGTTGCTGGAGGGGAGGGGGGGTGGAGGATGGGGTAACTGGGTGATGGGCATTAAGGAGGGCATGTGATATAAAGGGCACTGGGTGTTATATGCAACTGAGAAATTATTGAACATTATATCTGAAACTAATGATCTACTATAAGTTGGCCAATTGAATTTAAATAAAAAAAATAAAATTAAAGAAAAAGGACTGCATTGGGAGTTTCTTTGGGCTGGAGATGTGGAGAGGCAGAGACACTGCAGCCGACCTGGGCTTTCTGATTTGAATAGGAATTCCAGGGTCTTGGGTGGCAGGGGGCATGGCAAAACTTTATCATTCAGGGCAAGTGGATGTGGTTACATCATAGGCACAAAAGTAGTCATTGGAACGGTCTGCTGTACATAAACCATTGGAGGTAGCTCACTGAGACAGCACCGAGGACCCCATTTTATTTGTATATACCTGATGAGCACAACCAGAGTTGAGCTGTAGCGATGTAGTCTCAGCCCTGACCTAATCCCCTGACCTGAGTCAGTCCAAAGGTCCAGGACATCTCGAATGAAGACCCAGCTACACATTTGAGGATGCATCCAGGAATAATCTCACAAATAAGAATAACTCTTCCTCCTGGTTCTCTCCAAAAAAGGCCAGCAGCCTTTTAACAGGTCAACTGTGCATTGAAGAAGGGAAGTGCTCAGCCCTTCAGGGATTATTCGAAATGGACCAAGCTCACACTCATCATGGGTTGGTATGAGGATTAAGTGACTCATGGAGAGACACCCTAACCCCATTCTGGATGCCCAGAGGACCCTTGAATCCATCCAGCTTCCCAGTGCATAACTGGAAGAAAAACATCAGGGACACAACTCCCACATTGTCTTATTGGTCTGTGAAGTGACAGCCAGAGCTGTAAGAGGGACCAAGAGGAAGCAGGGTAACAGCTCAGGAGAATAGTTTGTGATCCTCAAGCCACCAGGTGGAAAATTTAAAAATGTGCTGTGAGGTTGGCTCAAGTGACAGATCTGGACGATGAAGGGAAATAAGCAGCTGATAAACAGTGGAGAGAGGGAGGGGTGTGGAACTCAGGGGAGCCCCCGAGTGCCTCCTCAGACCGCCAAGCCTAGTGGTAATCATCAATGAAAGCTTCACCGAGGGCTCAGACCCCTCGGAACAAAAAGAGCCTGAACAGCTGAATGCTGGCTGAAGGCAGTGGGAATGGGCAGCAGGAGAGGGGGTCACAGATAGAAGCTACCGTCTCTTCACAAATCATGGGCTTGAGGACTGGGCACCCACCCATGTCTTCTCATTTCCTGACTCATGATATTCAGGGTAGGGTTTTGGGTTGGTTGGTTGGTTTTACTAATTCTCCTCTTCTTGTCTTTCCATTCACGCCAGTATTATCTGCAGGGTCTGTTGGGGGTGATCGTTTTTGTGGTTTAGACCACAGGTTATGGACTATCCAGATTAGAGTGTGATTGAACTTGGAGGTGGGTGCAGTGATCAATAGGACTTGGAGTCATACTCTTTCTCTTTCTAAAGGGGATGAGTTTTCTGTTCTATCAGAGGAAGATGCGTTAGTTTGGAGCCTTGTTTTAGAGTCACAAGGGTGGGCTAAAGGGTACGCGCTGACGTCGAGCAGCAGAGCGGTGCTCTGTTGTGGATGTAGCCTTTTTTCCTGCTGCCGAGCTTCTGAACTTCCTTTCTACGAATGGGAATTTCCCATTATGGGTCTTGGTGGGAGGCTGCAATGAGAGAGCAGCCCTTCTGAGTTGCCACCTGGGCATTTTATGATGTGACAACCCTGCTCACACCCACGATCTGGGCATTTAGGACCTGAGGTTAGGATTCCTGACACAAGTTTCCACCTTGTTTTTCCCAGGGCACCTTTAGAAATGACCCCTGGGTGCTTGCTAGCCTGCTTGCTCTCTCACCCCTGCTCGCTCATGACCAGGATGGAGGACAGTCCTTCCTTCTGCTCATTGAGCCTCTGTTTTGGGACTTGTAAGAAACAACCCCTTTGCTTCCTTTGTGTGGGTGTGTTGAAACTCTGCCTTCAATCAAAATGGCCTCAGGGTTTCAATTCCCCAAAGTGGGAGCTCTGTGGCCAAGGATGCCCCTGCCAGCCCCACGTGGGTGGCTTGTGCCTCTTATTCAGCAGGTCACAATGGACATAGTCCTAATTTAACACACAGCTCCAGACTTTCCAACACACAGGCAGAGATGCTCTTCATACAGAAGCAGACAGAGACAGACATTCACAATTTAATCTTCTTTATGGCATGATTGTATGACCTAGAGCCTACCAACCACATGCATTTATGCAGACATGGAGTGAGGAGCTGGGGATATAGGAAAGAGGGTAGAGACAGGGGGGTCATCTGTGGGAGGAGGGGGTTGCCAGAACTTCCCAGGGGCACCAGCAGCAAGGTGCTTATGGTTCCAGGGTCCAGCATCTCATACTCGTGGATACTGCAAACTTCAACAGCTAGGGACCAATGCCAGGTGCTTCCCTGGAAACTCTGCAGCACGATTATGTGTGTTGTCCTCGGCTCTGAAGTGCTGAGCCTGCTTCCCCACTTCTCAGTAATTCCATGAGCTGCCCCTTTGAGCAAACCCCTTTCTGCTGAAACAATCATAATATTAGTTTCTGTTGCTTGCAGCCAAGAACCGTGGCTACTACCAGAGGAAAGCAGCAGGTGACATCCTTCCTGCAAATGGAAACTTACATTCCTCAATGACACAACTGCAGGCCAAGGACATCTGTGTCATTAATAATGAAATCAGCACTGAGGGTCTTGAGGCCTGAGGCCAGCTAGTCACTATTTTATTTTATTATTTTATTTTATTTTATTTGGTCTTTTCAAAAGTTAATGCTTCTTTCCAGGAGTCAGCCACTGACTAGGGAGTTTGCATTGTTTTTATCTTTTCCCCCAAACTTTCTTTGCAATAAATATCTGCCAATATATCCAGCAAGAGGGTGATACTGAAAGTGAGGATGAGAGCCCTGTGGTGCTATGTATGTTTGGGAAGATGTCAGGACTGCCCCGTTCTACCCGGTGTAGACTGATCTGGTCTGCTATACCAGCACCAGTTACGCTGATGATGTCACCGACCATCCCCCAGAATCAACCCATCCGTTCTCTAGGAGTGTGATATTCAACCCATGGGTAACCTCTCGGAGAATGGAAAGACACTGCTTCTCTCTAGGAGATGCTGGTAAGCTGTAAATAGAGAGCCTGGAGAGATTAGCAGTAACCATTAGTGGGTATTAGCTGACACATTCATCACTTAGTATCCACAGATGGAGGGCAGAGAAAGTTTGGAAGCAGTGTAGGGGTTCGTTTGCCTGATTCACAGGTGATTAGGAAAAAAAAAGGTACAAACTGAGTTTTGAGTCTTTAAGTCAGAATCTTCCAAACTGGTTTTCCCAGAACACTTCATCAGAGGAATATTAACAATTATTCCAAAAATAAAGCCTCTGTGATCAAACAGGTGCAAGTATCTCCTCTGTAGAAACAAAACCGTGCACAGGTTCCACCTGCCCCCCCAGCTCTAGGCTGTTTGTAGGGAGACTCCGGTTTTCCTCTCACCTCTGTGATGGTTAGTTGGTGTGTCAAATTGGCTAGGGCACAGTACTCAGGTAAACTATTCTAGATGCTACTATGAAGTCATTTTGGGTTTGAACTGCAGCATCAGCTCCTCCCTGGGTCTCCAGCTCGCTGGCCTGCCCTGTATATTTTGGCCTTGTGAGCCCCTATAATCATGTGAGCCAATCCCTCAAAGTAAATCTCTCTCTCTCTACATGCACACACACACACACACACACACACACACAGATCCTACTGGTTCTGTGTCTCCGGAGAGCCCTGATCAATACAATCTCTACCATTCTTTCCTCAAGCTCCTATCCTGGGCATCCGTCCCCACCACCCTACAGAGCGTGCTCTTGTTAAGATCAGCGATGTCCTCCTTATTGCCAAAAACAACAGTGACTTCCATCCCTTTATATTATTTGAACTGTCAGCAGCATTTGGCTCATTGGGCACTACCTCCCTCTTGAAATCCATCTCTTCCCGATGTTCATGACCCCATACCCTTCTAGGTTTTCTCCTATCTCATGGGAAGTTCTTACATAGTTTTCTCTGTCAGTTCTTCACTCATCGGTTGACCCCCAAATGTTGGAGGGTCCCAGAAATTAGCTACACACTCTTCCAATTTGATGCCATCCTTTGTAAAGATTGATTATTTCTCTTGTTTCGTTGCCGGTTTTCTTCTTGTGGCTTCCAACACAGCACATGCTCCTGGTTTTCATCCTACATGAATGGTTGTCCCTTCTCATTTCCTTTGGGTTTTTCCTCTTCTCCACAGCTCCTTAAAGTGGGAGCACAGAGAGCTCAGACCCTGGTTCTCTTCTCATGTCTGTTCATTCCAGGTGACCAATGTCATGGTTTATGCAATGACTCTGTATTTGCATCTGCAGGCAAGACCTCCTCTGAAAGTCCAAATCCATATATCTGACTGTCTGCTCAATCACCACACATTTGCACATTTAGCCAGAATCCTTCCCCCAACTCCAGATTTAGGCACCCAAAGCCTCAATTGACATCGCTACTTGAACATCTAATATCTCACATTCAACATGTCAAGACTTAACTTCTAACCTCGCAACTTCCCCCGAAGCATTTCCATTCCAAACTTTGGGGTCATCCTTGAAGAAGACTCTCTTTCTCTCACACCCCACATACGATCTCTCAGGCTCTCCCTTCAAAATATGTCCACATGCTCCACAACTGGATTGGCAAGCTTGTTTTGGATGATCCTCATATAGCACAATTTCTGTACAAAGAGTTTTGTATAGAGAATTTCTTTTGTGTAGAAAATTTAGGAAAAAAAATGTCTTTAAATGAAGCGTGTGTTTGATGGCATCTGAGTGCAATCAAGGTAGCGGAATGTGTGGGAACATCATCCCAGGGAGCAGGCCGGCTCAGGGAGGAGAGCCAAGAATTTGGCATGGCTTTTCTTCTTGAAGCACCTGCTGACTTGATTGAAGGGGGCTGAAGGCTAAGAAGCCGAGCGGAGCTTTTTCACAGGGGTGGGCGTGTGAGGGACTCTCACAGCTGTCAAGCAGGATGTGTCCCAGAGAGCATGTGGGCATCAAGCTAGGATGCAGGAAGGGCTGTGGCCTGGCAATGAGAACAGACCAGAAATAGACTAATAAAAATAAAAAATAAAAATAAAGAAAATTAAAGAAAAAGAACTGCATTGGGAGTTTCTTTGGGCTGGAGATGTGGAGAGGCAGAGACACTGCAGCCGACCTGGGCTTTCTGATTTGAATAGGAATTCCAGGGTCTTGGGTGGCAGGGGGCATGGCAAAACTTTATCATTCAGGGCAAGTGGATGTGGTTACATCGTAGGCACAAAAGTAGTCATTGGAACGGTCTGCTGTACATAAACCATTGGAGGTAGCTCACTGAGACAGCACCGAGGACCCCATTTTATTTGTATATACCTGATGAGCACAACCAGAGTTGAGCTGTAGCGATGTAGTCTCAGCCCTGACCCAATCCCCTGACCTGAGTCCGTCCAAAGGTCCAGGACACCCATGCCCCCAAAAGAAGAAGGGAAAAAGAGGGAGGAAGATAACAACAGCAACAACAGAACCATAAAACAAACTTCAAACCCACACTCCAGAGAGAACAGGACTCAGGTCAGCACTACTTTTTCTATGAAGGCATTTGATGATTTATTAGCACCAGTCCTGAGGCTGAAAACCAGGGAGGACGTGTTGGCTAGGAAGCTGAGGGGCTAAGCACAGATCTTGACAGATTCACAGGGAGATAAAATGGAAATCCAGGACCCTCCAGTCATGAGAGGTCCTGCTAAACCCATCTGGCTCTCAAAGTCCTTTAGCTTGAAAAAATGCAAGAATCAAATGAAAACCAAGAGAAAAACAGACAATAGAAACAAACCCACAGCGATCCACAGATGATGAGATTTCAGACACAGACCTTCAAGTACTGGTGATTAATATGTTCAGGGAATTTAAGAACAAGACATAGAATTTTGGCAGCAAACTGGAAGCTATAAAAATAATTCAAAAGGTAATTCTCGAGCTTAAAAATAAACATCCACAAATTAAGCACTAGACAGACAAATGCAATGGAAAATGGGCAAAAGGTTTAAATAGGCACTTTGCAGACGAGGATATCCAAATCGGTCCATTAAACATGAAAAGATGCTCAACCTCATTAATCACCAAGGGAATGAAAATTAAAGTCACAAGAGGATACTACTACAGGCTAAACAGAAAAAAGTAAGGTTAAAAAGTCTGATGATCATGAGTGGGAAGAAACCCTCTTGCCTTGTTGGTTGGAAAATAGTAAAACTGCTTTGGAGACATGTTTGATAGTATGTGCTGAAGTTGAATCCATGCACAGCCTATGACACAGACACTTCACTCCCGGGTAGGTACACAACAGAATGGCATGAAGAAAATGTTTTCACAGCATTACTCATAATAGTCAAAGTAGGAATCAACCAAAATGTCCATCAGCTGCAGAATGCATAAATTGATTGTGGTATATTTGAACATTTGAACATTTGTAGCAACAAAATACATGAACTCGTGTTGGAATCAACAACAACTGGATGAACCTTGCACGATGTTGAACAGAAGTATGATGCCGTTGTGTAAATTAAAAAACAGGCAGACCTACTCTCCAGCTTTAGAGCTCAGGTATTGGCTGCCCTCCGGAATTGGATGGTGGGGTCAGTGATAGGAGGGTGTGCTAGGGAGACCTTCCAGACCCAGCTGCTAAACACATGAACATTTCAGTTTGTGATAATCCATCGAGCTGTGTGAGCTTAGAGTTTGCACAGTATTCCGTATGAGTACACAGTTAAGCATAAAATGTTGACTCAAAGGAATAATAACATGGATCTGGAATGCCCCTTCTTCATCAGCCTCCCTATTGTTCCTCTGTCCCTGTCACCTCCCACCTGGATTTCTGCAATGGCCTGACAGCTTCTCTGCTCTCACCTTGCCTCCTGTTGTGTTAGTCACAAGAGCACAGCCAGAGGGGTCCTTTCAAAACCTAAATCTCAAGCTTCACGCCTGGGCTCTTCCTGCCTTTCTGCCCCCATTTCCGACGGCTCTGTCCTTCACCTGCTCCGCTCCCACTGGTCAGAGCTTCTTTCTGTTCCTTGAATATATCATACTCATTCTCACTGAAGGACATTTCCACTAGTCGCTCCCCCCACCTGGAATGTCCTTTGCCCCAATTGTCCCTTGGTCCTATCTTTGTCACTGAGCCCTCAACCTAAGCCTCCTTGGAGTCCTGCCTTGATGCTCCAATCTAAAGAAGCCCACCTGTCACTCCGTCATTCCCCTTCTCTGCGCCTCTTCTTTCACTCACGCACACTTTCCTGCTTCCTCTCTCCCTCTATGCTCTCCCCTTCCTCCCTCACATCTGTTCACTACCGCAAGACCTGCAGAACAGCACACTTTGTTTTATTCCTGCGTGATCCTGAACACCGCAAGGTGTTTTGCATATATATAACGTAATAATTAGGTGTGAAACGAATTAAGTTTGGAAAACACTGCCCACTATTTCTCTCTCTTGGAGAGCCCTACTTTTTACGTGAGCATATTAATGTTTCTGAGAAGTCCCCCATTAAAAAAGAAACCTATGTAACTTTCACTTACTATCTCCAGCCTTTGTTGGACGCAAGACACCAGTTTTGCCTTATGCCTATTAATGCCCACTTTCAGAAATGCTGCCTGGGGGGTGGGGGTGGGGTTTGCAACTTTCATGGTTGAGAACTTCCTTGTGGCAAACACCAGGCTGGGCTTCATACACTCTCTCCATGACAGTCCCAGAGGCTGGGCATCATTACTCCTGTTTCAAATATGAAGATGTTGAGGGGTGCCAGGTTGAAGTGGCCCCCATGTGATGTGGGTAGCATGTGATGAAGCTGGACGGCTCTCCATGGCTGCCCTCCCATGAGCCTTGCTCTTGGCCCCTCGGTTGGGTGAACCCAGTGGAAAATTCCAACCCAACGCAGAACCTGACTTCCCATGTCAGGCTCTGCTTGCCTGGGACAACTCAGATTAGGGCTTTTGGTGAAGGTGAGACCTCTGCTTCCCTTTGTACATCTGCATCCTTGTGATGCTCCCCAAGTCATGGCCATGGGACAGATTTCCCAGCACATTTTTAAAACCACAAAACCGCACTTTATGAAACTCCTGGCCAAACAGACAGGAAAAGATGTCAAGACAACAAATTCCCAGCATACCCAAAGAGATAATTTATGAGACCAGCAGATTAGCCACAGGAGTCTCCATCATGCCACTAATTAGGGTACATTCCAGAACCATCTCTCTTCTTTGGGCTTTAATCCTTGCGCTGCACCAGCAGTTGGTCAGCATCTGCCCCACCCCAGTGTTTGTGCAGAAGTGGGAGGCAGGCTCGGAACAATGCCTGCCATTCACAGGTACCACTTCCCAGGGGAAGTGCCCCCGGTGACACAAATGAGAATTCTCACCAGACACATGAATTTGCTGACGGTGATGACTGTCTTTTTCTTCCCCTTTTCTAACGTGCTCATCTATAACAGTGATGAATCAGCCATCAGATTTTACTATCTTAAGGGTCCCCTTGAGTCTGAGATGATGGACAGGAAGCAAAAATGTCAAGTCCTTCCAGAGCCCTGGTGAACACCGTAGAGGCCCTAACACAGAGCTCCCTTGCTCTGATGAAGGCCCCTCGAGGTCTGGGTCACCAGCACGGGTGACATTTGCTGTGGGGGCTGGCCTCTACTCACTAGGCTCTGCCCACCCCTCCCAATTTATAAAAACCAGAAATATCTTCCAGATATTGCCAAATGTCTTCTGGGGGACAGAATTGCTCCCAGCTGAGAACTGCTGATCTAGATTAGTGAACATACTGAAATATGGAATGTTTTGAAAGAAATGGAGATGAATTAGTCAAATAGTGGACTGAACCGCCAAAATTAAGTGTTTCCTTTGGGTGCTTATGTTGATAAAAAAAAATATTCATTTCTTTAATCAGCAAGTAACTTAGAGTATGAAGCATCATGCCGGTCCCAGGCCCTCGTCAGGTCCCTGCCTTACAGTCTGGTAGAAAACCAGCTAAGATAAATGGGTAATTGTCAAATCAACTATAGATTAAATAAAAGGAGTGTCCCTCAGTCCCTGAGAAGAGGCTGCCAGCTCGAGGGAGCTGAACCCCCTGTCTGCATTTGCCATGGCTTCTATCCATGTAAATCATCATACATTTCAGATCAGAGGCATACTTACAAATAAGTCTCTCCTTCAGTTCCAGTTTCCTGGCAAAACAAGATGGGAATGGCCTCTGAGCAGCTGGGGACTCATCTCATGCCCAGCGTGGCCTAGTAAGAGGCCCCTCTGGGAGATGCAGGCAGGGAAGCAAGAGTAGCCACCAAGGGCTCTGAGGTTTAACATTAAGATGGTGGAAGGGCCTGGCATTTCCGATCAGTGTCAACATTTCTGCCCTCCCCGTGCTTTCCTAACAAGGTGATATGTCCTACTTTTGAAAACATACATCAAAAGAAGTTCAACCAACAGCTTGCGTATTAGGGCAGGGCATGAAAGGGAACTGGGGTAGTTGTATTTTTCCAATAAAACCTGTTTTAGAAGGGAAAAAAAAGTAATTTAGTGGTGTGCACTTCACAAAAGAGAAAGACAACAAAGCCCAACAAATCTGAAAAGTCATTTCAGATACCATCTCCAGGTGGAAAAGGGGGTCACCTGTTAGACAAGAGGCTCGGCATTCAGCCCTCTGTGCACATGTTGTCGGCTCGGACGCATCAGTCCTCCATGGGGTGAGTCTCTGAGCTTCCCCACCACCAGTCACTCCCCTGGTCCGCGTGCTTTCAACCGTGATCATCATGGTGCCCACCTCCCATGTGAACTTTCTCCCACATCAGGTCAGAACAGAAAGCATCATATAACAGCACAGACAGAAATCGGTGTTGGTCAAAATGTGTCAGCACATTAGAACGCTCGGTGTGTGTGCACACACCATGTTCTCTGCGTCCTTCGTCATTGGTGAAATGCCCTTGTGGCCCTTCACCCACAGGAACTGGCATCCAAATGCAAAAGACTAGAGAAGGCTGCCGAAGAGAACATTCTGGACCTTTTGCACTCCTGCCTGTTCAGTGGGTCCATTCCGTGAGCTCGTCCCCCTGGGAGGCACTGTGGACTACTGTCCTCTCCCACTGCTGTGGGGGTCAGGCTCCCAAAAGGTACGCTGGCGGTGAAACTGAATGTCCCAAGATCAAGGCCCCATCGACAGAGGAATTAGGGCAAATTCTGGCATTCCTATCGCTCTTTCCATCCTCAGGTTATCCGCAGGGGTGGGTGGGGCACATCACAGTCTCCAAGAGGTGGTGAGGGCTGTGGGGTGAGGAGACATGGTAAGCCCTCCTTCCCCAAATCCTCAGGTGGCCTTACACGGAGGCCGGGCTTCTCCATCACCCACACAAGGATTGCTGCAGAATCAAGGACAATTACCACAGGTCCACGTGACCCACGCTTGTGGCCAGGAAGGCAGAAGCAGGACCACCCCCAGGGTCTTCATCCCTGGACCCAGCAAACACTGTGGCTTTCTCCTCCCGAGACAGAATAGTCTTTGTTCTCTTCACTTGTTCACTTAGAGTCCTTCCCCAGCATTCATGGGACATAAAGAGTACAAAATAATTGTTTTTATGCACCAAAGTCATCTTCGAAGCAGAACATAGCAAGAATACCTATCACCTGCATTGCTTGCAGAGTACCCAGTGCTGTTCTAAGGGCTTCTTAGAAATTACGATGAATGACAGCTCAGTGGATGCCATTAACTGGCTCTTTCCCCCCACTACACAGCAACAGCCTGTTGAGCCTGCAGAGCCAAACATACTCCTCGGTTCGGTAGGGAGAATCCCACCTCGGCAGGAATCGCCAGAGGTGAGAGGTGAAGGCTTGTAAGGTCTGGGGTCCGGTTTGAGATGTGGAAGGTGGGTTTTTCAATGCGTAGCTCTGACTGGGACGCCCGTGATTGAGCCGTTTGGAGCTGGTGGACATGGCCAAGCCGGGGCAGGGCGGGGGCTGGCCCCCGAGTTTGATGAATGAACAGTCGTTTGATGAATAAGTGGGTTTGCCCATTCGAGCGACTGTTGTCCTGAGAGTGAGGTTGCTTGCCCACGTGAGCAAACCGCTGTTCAGTGCAAGTCGATTTTCAGGACGTTGCTGAAACTGACGGTTCTGCAATTTACTCATTGACAGACACGTCTTCCTGGGCAAGAAATTCTGGGGACAAATAGTAAGTTATGCTGATAATTAAGCTCTGGCGCTGTCAGTGTCTTGGTTCAAGGCCATCTTTTGTGGTAGATGCTATTATCATCCCTCATTTTACCCCTGAGCAAAGTAAAGCACAGAGATGTTAAGTAACTTGTCCAAAGCCACACAGCCAGTAGTAGCCAGCAGAGCCAGAATTTGAACCCGGGCTGCCTGGCTCCACAGCCCATGTTCTTCATTTCTCCATTGTCTGCTATATGCAAAAGCAAGTCCAAAAAGCATGCAGGAGAAACAGAAGGCAGAGAAATCTGCTGAGCTCTCCACGAAGCTCACCATTTAATTAGAAATGACAGCGTTGTCACTCAGCAAGTCAGGGGACAGGGGATCTCTCCTTTCTCCTCCCGCACAGGACGCCCCTGCTCCAGGGTGGTAAGACAAAGGAGGATAATTGGCCTCCATGCACTTTTGTTGAAGGGAGCTGGACTGAGTCCCACAGAGGTGGCACCTGCAGAGTGAAATACTGGGGGCGTCCACATACGTAAACCGTGCTTCTGCTCCAGCACCGTGACCAGGGAGGTAGAAAGCATGGCCTGAAAACATGCTCTGTCTTGCCCAAGCCAAGCACCAGCAACTGCTCAGAAATGTTAGAGCTGTGTCTTCACTCTCCACCTCCTGCAATCCAGAGAAACAAGGCTCACACACACACGAAACCAGTGCCCTCCCGGGAAGGTTTGCAGGGCTCCCGGGGCCGAGCCGAAAGAACATCGAGAACTCAGGGACTGGGAGCCAGTCTGCTCAGAGAACAAAGTTCCGATTTGCAAGAGGAGAGAGAGACCAGGTGTGTGAAGGTGGGTGGGAGTTTGGACCTATCCAAAGAGGCAACGGGGAGCCACAGAAGTTTCTAGAACAAAGAGATGCTTGGCAAGGAAGACAGAGACTCACACTATCAGAAAAGCCATGAAGCAAACTGCTGACGGGCGCGATGTCCGTGACCCGTAGAACTGTTTCCTCAAGACGCAGCAGATCCTCCGTAAGCGATTCAGGGAATGAAGGTTTAACTCAGTCCCGTCGGGCGGTAGTTAAGCATTATATCTGCTCTGCTCTCACCTCCATATGGAAACAAGTTCATATATGATCTCCCCAGGAGAAGGAATCTGCTGAGGGTGGGGCTTTGTCATCAAACGCAGCCTCATGCCGGCGCATACGTGGAATGCTACCTTCCGATATAGAAAATCGATTCTATTCTATATTCAAAGGCCCTTAAAAATGTGAGAGGAGCAATCTGTCTTCGTTTATGGCTGTGGGTGTTGGAAAGAAAAGCTGCCATATTAAATAACCCCGCGGGGAGCAAACGAAGGTCATTAACATAAGGTGCATAACCTTCTAGAGCCCAGCTGGCCAGGGCTGACAGAGCCGCAGCAGGACAGAGTGGAGGGGCCTTGCCACAGGGCCGGCCCCCTGGCCCCTCGCTGGGGCTGTGCCGAGTGGCAGTGCGGGGCAGAATTTTGTGGCTGGCCTTTGGTGGTGGCAGGGGCTGAATAGTGCCCCCCCCAACTCATATAGTGAAATTCTAACCCCCCAGTAGCTCAAAATGTGACTGTGTGCAGAGATAAGGTCTTTACAGAGACAATCAGGTTAAAATGAGGTCATTGGGGTAGACCCTGATCCAACGTGACTGGTGTCTTCATGAGAAGCGGAGACCAGGACACAGACACGCACGGATGAACGACAGCACGGGGTCCAGCTGCTGGGGAGAGAGGCCTCCGGAGGAACCTGGAAACACCTTGATCTTGGCCTTCTGGTCTCCAGAGCTGAGAGAGAGCACAATTTCTATAGTTGAAGTCCCGGGTCTGTGGTCTATGGTGCTCCATTCTGGCGACCCCGGGGAAAATAATACAGACGATTTCCACATAAGTCCATACCCCATGCCTGAGGCCAGCGAAAGGTCACATGGCGGGTGACAGATTGGTTACTCATGACAGAGACAGTCAAAATGAATAAAACCTCTTATTTTCAAAAACTATTTAAAAAGGGGTAAAATGTTTTATGAGACTTTGTATAAGTCAGTTTTTCATAGAAACGGAAAAAATGTTATGTTCTCCTCTCTGCTTTTTGCTGTGCATTGGGTGGAACCCCTTGGATCATATGATCTTCTGCAGGGTCCTCGTCACCCTCCCTGCTCACCCGGGAGAATGGGCCCCACCTAGACCTACTTATTAATTAGGAAGGTGAAGCAGACCAGAAATCTCAGGGAAGACAAAAACTCTAGTTGAGGAACAACTCCCTAATTTCTGCTCTGTGCTCCTCTTACAAGATCTACGGCTCCATCATATTTGATGAGCACAGTGTGTGCGGATTGTCATGTGCACATTTTGTTTAGGGGAACTGACTCTCCAAGACTCTGCTCCCGCCTGAAAAGTGAGCCGGTGAGTCGGAGTGCTCAGGCCTGTTATCTGCTCATCAGAAACCAAATTCAGCTCTGCAGCATCCCTTCACTTCCTGCAACCTAATTATTAATCCATCCCTGCCCTGCAATCCTGGCTCGTGTCTTCACGCTTCCACGGATGCAGGGTCAGGAAAAGGTGGCTGTTGTGGGAAAGGGACAGCTGAGGAAGTCAGGAGCAACTCTTCTTGCCCTGGTAGAGATGAAAGGTTAATTGGCTGATAGCTGCTTACGAAAGGGGCACCAATTCACCCCGGAGGCACGGGCTTCTGAACAAAAACTTTGACCGATAAGACAGAGCAACTGCCCATAACCCCAATTACCCAAGAATAATAAGACTCAGCAGATACCTTCAAGGTATGGATAGTATTTGTACCTGCTCAGCAGTTTCCTGGCAAAAGTCAGCTATTTATATCCATCACCAGCATCCTAGACTTGATGGGAACCAAATGTAATCTTTCCCTTCAGCAAGGGTCTCATGCGACATTTTATTTTTATGAATATGGGTGTTAAATGTGGAGAGAAGAACAGTTCATTCAGTGTTTGCTGAAGGTGACGGGGCGCAGAAAGATGCCCACCTTGGCATGACTTTGTCAACACTCTTCCACCTGCTCTCGGGCACCTCAGGGATCCAAAACAGCCGCCCCAGCTGGGATGTGATTTGTGCATAATTCACATTCCCTTTGGGGTCCCCACCATGGTTCCCCACAAGGGTTCTGCTTCTTCCGTCACTCTCTCTTCCTCCTTATCCAGGCACTCATGAGAACGGGTGTCTACCACTCATCAGTCATGTTACAGAGTCCCGTACCTTGGAGCCCTTTGTTTTGGGCTGTCTAGGGCTGACCTAAACATCCAATGTGGGCAGGTTTCAGGATTCATAACCTGTCACCTCTCCTGATAAAGTATTTGCATGTTCACATGGGTATCTGGGAACTTGCCCACCATCCCAGCTTAGGTGCCCAAGGCATCAGTGAAGAGCCCAGCTGAGCCTTTGGAAGTCTCTAGATGCAACTACAGTCTGCATATAGCCACAGAAGATGCCAAATAAAAATCACCACGCTGAGCCCAGTCGATCTATAGAACTACAAAGGGTATTATTAAATTGTTTTACAGTGGTTTGCTATGCCACAAAGGATATGAGAACACTCAGTTGTCCCACTTGTACTAATAAAGTGAAGCCCCAAAAGAATTAAGTAATTTATCTGAGGCCACGAGATTATTAATGAGTTAAGTTGAGATTGAAATGGGAATTGGCCTGACTTCAAAGACCACTTTTCTTCCCAAACCTTAATCCTGACAAAAACAATAGCTATGTTAGAGTCAGAACTTACTGCTCAATCTGAATTGGGGAAAGGCTTTAAGTGAACCCCTAACCCATCCTGCCGCCACCATGGTGAAACTCCACTTGGGCCCACCAGGCTCTTTTTCCTTCTCCAGTTGCACCTGCACACACCCAGAAACGTCCCCACCCCCTACTCTGGAGGACAGTGCTCTTAACACCCCATCAGAATCCAGAGCGGCCCACCAAACAGTCCCTGAGTGCCCATACATCAGCCAGAACGCCAGAGATGAGGAACATACATCAAGCTGCTGCAGCATGAGGCTTCTGCTTGCTGTTTGTATGAGCGTCTACTCTCAGAAATGCCATTACACCCTAATGAGCCGCTCAGAAGCATCAACTTTTTAGCCTGCCCAGCTGCTGCAAGGGCCGTTATGGCTTCACTGCAAAGATAAAAAACACCCAGAAAATTCCTGAAACTGATCTTAAACTATGTTTTACTAGGAGGCAATCTGCTTCTCTGCTACCAACTGATTAAACTGTGAAGGTCACTTTCCTAAGAAGAATAGAGCAACAAGGGCTGGGTGACCCTTGGGTCCAGCCCCTTCCTTATTCTGACCTGGGATTGATGGGCAATGATGGCCACAGTCAGGAATCCAGGTACATGTAGAGGGACAAAGTTTTTGCCTAAACTGCCCATCCCTGGGGCCATATAACAAATGCCCTGATCCCCCAAACTGCTCAGTTCGTTACCTCCTATTCTTCAGGAGTCATAGACCCAAGGGCATCTGAAGTGTCAACAGGTAAGAAACAGTAGCACTTAAGAAAGGCAGGAGCCCACTCTGCAAAAGAGTGCCAATAGGGTTAGAATGGAGATGGATTTGGCAAATTTGTTTTGTTTTGGTCAAAGAAAATGCATCAAGCTAAGTGAGTCAAATGCACCTTAGATGTGGGCATGCCTCCTCTCTGACCTTAATGATGAAAATGATAGTGACCCTAATGAGGACAATGACAATGACCCTAATGAGGACAACAAGATGATGATGATGATGGTGGTGATGGTGATGGTGATAATGATGATGGTGGTGATGGTGGTGATGGTGGTGATGATGATGGTGGTGATGATGGTGGTGATGATGATGGTGGTGATGATGGTGGTGATGGTGGTAATGATGGTGATGGTGACGGTGGTGATGGTGGTGATGATGGTGATGATGGTGGTGGTGGTGATGGTGATAATGATGATGGTAATGGTGACGGTGGTAATGGTGGTGATGATGGTGGTGGTGGTGATGGTGATGATGGTGGTGGTGGTGTTGATGATGGTGGTGGTGATGGTGACGACAATGATAATCAGGAGGATCAATGTTTATTGAAAGTACTTACCTGCACCAGATACTTACTTAACAGGAATTACTCCATTTAGCCCTTCTCAAAGTAAGAGGAGCCAAAGCTTAACCGGGGTAAGTGACCTCCCTGCGGCCTGCAGCCATGTAGCCAGGAGGGATGGCTCTGGGATTCAGGCACCAGTCTATTCCCAGGCATGAGCACTTAATCAGTGGAAGTCCCTGAATCTTTCTCTCCGTTCCTCCCTGCCTCACTCAGATTCATCTTCCAAAGTGTGCAAGAGTTACAAGGGACCTAGATAAGAATCCAGCTTGGTAAAAACTGATCTCTTTAAAGCACAGGATTCACATTTCTGTTTTTCTCAAGGTTAGAAGGAACATCTTCAAATTTTTGTAGGTTGTTGTGTATCGTGGGACAACCACACAACACCAGCAAAAAGCCCTTCTTTGGTCCAGGTACAGCTGATGATCTGGGAAACAGGAACACTCCTCAACTTAATTCTACCCACTTCTGTTAAGCACCTACTATGTGTTGAGACTACCATGCTGCCTGTGGGTGTTAGGACACAGGGCAACCCAATGTCACCCAACAAGTACAATGTTAAAAATGTTTCCCCACAAATATAGCATGATGCATTATTAACATATTGTTAAATACAGTTGCATGATTGTAGAAAAATGAGTTCTAGCCACATGTAAAATTATGTTATTATTATGTGCATATATTAGAAGATTAAGTAGTCAAATAACCAAATACAGCAACAATAACTTGCTAAGCTTTTTCACATAATTTTGCTTATGATATGTTGATTAAACTCAAGTTCATTATTCCAGACAATATTGACCTACTTTGCTCCACTTAATATCAGCCAAACAGCAGTTTCATATATTCTCATAACCATCAAAACTGTCCTGTCCTTGATAAATGTGTCTTTCACATGAAACTTCAACTTTCAGGGCAACTGCGGGTGTAGCACGGAATGGGAATGCCTATTTTCCAGACTGGATAGCTCTCTTTCTTTAAGGACAAGGAGCCACAAGGTCAAATCTCCATCTTGGCCATGCCTGTGACCGTATTATGTTTTGCTCAGCCTTTTTTTTTTTTTTCTTTTTCCTTATTTTGGGAAGTCAGGAAGGGTCAGGTTAGAAAATATTTTGCTCTGGGGAGGTTGGTCAGAAAAATCCATGGAAGTGAGAGGATTTTCATTTATCTCTCCCCACCATTCCCTATTACGTTGCATTGTCTCCAAAATAAGACAGATGCCAGCAGGGCTGCTCCGGTGGTCCTCACCAAACTGGACAGAAAGCCCAGCACTCCAGCCAAATGGCATCCTGGAACATGGACATTGCTTACCTCCAGCTTTACACACAGGCAGGCTCACCTCCCAGAACACTCTCCTCCTACCCCCCCCCCCTCCCCATTCTCCTTCTCCCAGCTGACCTGGACGGGCCCTTCAGCTCTCTGTTGGATGCCTCTGCCTGTGAGGATCTCCCCATGGCTGGGGTAACTGTTCCCTATTTGTGGTTCCGACAATCCTCACAATACCCATCCCATTAAATTGCCATTGCCTGTTTACCTGTCCCAGTGAAATTCTGAGATCTGAACTCTGAGCTTGGAGACCTCACCTGGTTTGTTGTGATATCCCCACATCTGAAAGAGGGTCTGACCTACTGTAGATGCCCAATAATATTGTTGAATGAAGTGGATTCAGACACAAAATCCTGGAACTTACACACTAAAAGAGGCTTTGGTTGATCCCAATTCCCCATGCCTTCAATCAGCAAACATCTAAACCCCCAAGGACAGTCTACCTTGTTCTGTAAGTTTTAACAAAAATTGGTGAAACCAAGGAGTATGTCATCTACCATAAATGATAAATAGCTCTCTGATAGGCTCAGAATTTATTTTGGTGTTCATTAAGAGGGTCAAATATTTTAATCACGCCCCCCTGTCCTGTCTAAATGAAGAACAGCTCCTAGCCTATTATCAAGTTATATATTTATGCATTAATTAATTAGTCAATTAATTAAACATGTACTAAGGATTAGTTGTGTGCTAAGAAAGCCATGCCAGATATTGGAAAACAAAGATTATTAGGGACACGGTTTAAGGAACTCCCAGGCCAATATGAGACGATGGGGACAAGTAAGTTTGATGCAGAGTCAGTGTGCTGGGATGGAAGGTTGACCAGACGGACGATACAGTCCGTGAGTGCTGAGACTCAGCCTCCCTGGGACCACACCCTGACCCTCCCTCCAGGTGACATGCACTTGCCAGTCACAGGATGCTTGTCTACGCAGGCTCAGAACCCCAAGACTCGAGATCCCACCACTTTCATCAGGGTCCCAGGCACCTGCCCTAAGCAGTGGTGGGTGGAGACCCTGGGGTGGGTGCTCTAGTTCTTTGGACCCCATTTATTCCCCAGTAAAATGAGGGGCTGGGACCGACCTGATATCCAAGGGCCCTGCAAGCTCCAGTCTTCTGTTGACTTTGAGATGCTCCAGATGGCAACTGGCTGGTCCATAGACAAGAGCTTTATTCTGTTTTTCTTCTGAGCTACATAAAATCTCATCACTATTACAAGCACGTTACTCCTCACAGCTGTCCTAGAAGCAGGAGAGGGGCTGGTCATTTAAGGGTGGGGGGGCGTATGTCTGTGTTTTCATCAATATCAAACCACAATCCAGGCTGTCCGTAGCTCTGCAGGACATAGACCTTTCCCCCAAAGGTCCAGTTCTTGCCAGAAGCTCACAAGTGGTGGCTTGATTCTTTCAGGCCAGAGTGAACAGAGCAAATATGAGTCCTGAATTTCTATTTACCAGATCAAAAGTAGAGAAAACAAAAAGTAAACTTTTCAAGTGTGTGTTTCCATCCTGTGCTGGAATTTTCCTGGTTTGGGGTGTCACTTCATAAGAGCTCATACACATTTTTAAGAGAAAAAAAACGAGGCCATTATTTGTTAGGATTCTCCTAAGTTCTCATGAGGTACACAAGCCAAATGAATTGCCAGATTCATCTCCTCAGGCTTTCCCTTGAAGCCCAGGCTTCACAGTTTGCTGGTAGCTACACTAGTCCTTTGGAGTACTGAATAGAAATCAAAGTCTGAAAAGTCCACATGTTGTGTTCGGTTAAATGAGGGTCTACACTAATGGTTCTCGAACTTCTCAGTCTCTGGAACATTTCATGGTCTTAAAATATATTGAGAATCCCAAAGAGCTTTTATTGATATCTATTCAGATTTATCATTTAAGAATTAGAACTCAGAAAAAATAAAACATTTATTATTTCATTAAAATAATAAGCCTACTACATATTAATATAAACATTTTTTCTTTCTTTTTTTTAAAGATTTTATTTATTTATTTGACAGAGAGAGAGACAGCGAGAGAGGGAACACAAGCAGGGGGAGTGGGAGAGGGAGAAGCAGGCTCCCCTCTGAGCAGGAAATTCCATGAGGGGCTTGATCCCAGGGCCCTGGGATCATGACCTGTGCCGAAGGCAGACACTCAACGGATGAGCCACCCAGGCGTCCCAATATAAACATTTTTATAAAAAGAAATATGTTTTATAAAACAAAAAAATTAGTGAGAAGAGTGGCATTATTTCACAATTTTTGCAAGTCTCTTTAATTTCTGTCTTAATAGAAGACAGTTCAGTGTTCACATCTGCTTCTCCATTCAACCAGTGGTGGTGATACTACACGTCGAGTATCTTTGGGGAAACTCCACTGGACGCCTGCAGGAGAATATGGGTGAAGAGGTCTGATGACACCCTAGTATTCTGATGGAAAGAATTTGACCCTGAAAACCCCCAGAAGGGTCTGCAAATTCCCAGAAGCCCTTGGACCACTCTTTGAGGATTGTGGCTTTCCACAGTTTTCAGGTATAAGCACTTCAGAAAGGCTTCAGGCTTTAAAATCTTGAGTTCAAAATTCCTGTGCTATATCACTTACTAGCAGGCAACCTCGGGTAATTCACTTAACTTTCTGGCGACATCAAGTCTCATCTCTACAACAGGATTGATAAGGTCCACCTTAGGTTGTTACAAATAACACAGCCCTTGGCTCTAAACTGGCTTCCCTAAGACTCTTCTTTGCCAGGATGTGTCCTTCCATATGCAGGGATCTATCTGATTGGTAAATTTGGGAAGAAAAAAATTGAGAATGCTCTGGAAAGTGCCCATGTCCTCTTCTACTCCACTGAGGTCCACCACGGGGAGTCCTGGGAAGGGTGAGAAGGTCTACCCAACATCGCCAGCTCACAAGGCTAGCGGAGCTGGAACTGCATCATCCAATCTGACCTCCACCTGTAAGACGGTTCAGGTGCTAACCTCCATTGGCTCCTTTTTCTGTATTTTATTTCCCAGTGTGGTCAGAACCCGATGGTGGGGAGAATGATGAATGGGGTCATAACGGGGCACCTGAAGATCCCATCAGCTATCATCATCAACACTATCACTGTCATCATCGTCCTTGTTCACGCCATGAGAGCCATTTCACTGTGGCCATTGAGAAGCAAGTACATACCATGTCTATGTAATGGGCTTGCAAGTCTGTTTCAAGTTGCACAAAAATAAAATACCTTACAATGCTTTTATAATCTAGGCATCATCAGCTGGACTCAGGATTAAGGGATTAACTATAAATTGAAATTTGGGATTTCAGTAACCCATCACAAGAAGGAGAAAATGTCCATTAATTATTTTACCAGAGAGCATGACAACCATACCTAGAAGGAAATGAATTCTCTTGTGTGTGTGAGAAATTTGAGGACACTTGCTTAATCTCAATCATTCCTTTATTCATTTTGTGTGGTCACTGCATTCATTTCAACGTTCACAGGAGGTTATCCAATAGCATAGCTGAAAGGAAAGCAATCGTGTGGCATGGCTCAGTACCCCACCCTGGAGTGTGGCCAACCTCACATATACCCAGGAAGCTTGGTTTTGAACTAGAATTCTAGGATGGCCAAGTAGACACCGACTGCCAGTGTTTTATGGACCTCATTTCTAGAGCCATGGCCCTTTGCCTCCCCTTGTCTCTAGGAACACTTTACATTGGTTTATACTGTTGGATAAAGTTCCAGACTCATTTCTAATTCAGTTGTGGAGGCATTTGAACTTCTTAATCTAGGCAATTGGCTCCCAAGGCCATAGTTCTGTGGAACATTTTTCCTCCCTGGCCCCAGGGCTTGTTAGTCATTGCTACATTAACTCATTTGGGCCACAGGGTGCCCCCTGAGTCCCTGAGGCAGGGGACAGCTAAGAGCACCCTCATTAGTAACTATCACCAGAACCTTTGCTGGGGCTTAAATGATTAGATCCACTTAATGAAATGGGGCCAATTAACTTCCAGTTTATGACCAAGAAATAATTTCACCATGTGGTCAGACTCTGCTTTCGGAGGAGATTCACACAGCCTGGATCCCAGGAACAGGGAAACATTACCCCGGCTAATGTGTGTGGGTTCTCGCCGGGTACCCTTCATACTACCTCTTCAATAGCGCTAAACATAAACCAGTCTGGAGATGCCTGTCAGTCCCAGCCTCCTGAAAGCACCCACCATTCACATATTGTTCCAGAAAACATTTCTGGAGTCTATTTCCCCAAGTTCACATTGCAGGAGAGGAGCCATTAGATATGCCTGTCTGGTCCCTAGTCCACCATGGATGATGAAGAGAGCCTGTGATTACATCCCGTGTGGAAAACCTGACCCACAGATTCCTGAATGCCTGAGAGGCAGGATGGCAACTCCAGTGTGGCCCATGTATTGTCTTCAGGGCTTTGACACTTCCAGCTGTAACCTTTCCTCTCTTCAGTGCTGACCCAACCCCTGAGCCACCTGCCTGGGGTCTCATTCCCAAGATTCTTGCTCTCACCTGGTTGCTCCCCAGCCACAGTTAAATGCATTCTCCCTGGGGGTTTTGGCAGGTTGTCAGATAATCCCTGGTGACATCAAATCCAACCATGCTCCAGGGTACTCGCTCCCTAATGGTGAAATCCTATGGCATTAAGATAGGCTGGAGAGGATTGGGCCCTGAGTCCCTAGCTTTACACCTTCCAATGTCAGTTTATAAGGTTGGTTGTAGCTGTCACAGGGAGCTCCCCAGAAATGTCCAACTACCTCCTCATCTCTCTTCAGAGGTACCTGGGCCAGGGGGCCTTTACTCTATGATGTCTTTAAATCCTGCTCTTCTTAGTTCAGTGCTGCTTTTTGTTCACATAATAGGCATGAGCTAGGGATCCTTGTAGGCGAGGGGAGTATAGACATGAAAAAGCATGGTCCTTCTCAAGAAAAGAGTAGGTGGGTCAACACAAGTACCCAAATAACCCTGATATAAGGTACTCTTCTAGATTTGTGCTGCAAAACAGGAGGAGATAATAAGCTCAGAGGAAGAAAGATTACTGGGAGGGAGACTTTCAGGGAAGGCTTCATGGAGGAGGTGCCATTTGTGAAGGGCATTGAATGACTTAAGGTGGGATAGCAATGTGACAGAAAGTGGGGGCATAAGAGAGCAAAGATAGTAGTTTGCAGTAATCTGGGGGGTGGAGATTGGAAGAATGGAAGGAATCCACTCTAAGAGAGATCCAGGGAGTAAAAGGGGCTTCCTTTGGGACTTCTAGGACATGCAGGCTGAGTGAGAGGGAGTGGATATGGGTGAGTGACACCCAGATTTCCAGCTGGGACACTGGGGAAATGGTGGCAGTGTATTCATGAAGTTGCCAAGTTGAGTTTGGACATGATTCGTTTGTGAAGGGACAGGGCATCCAAATAGAGATGTCTATTAAGAGGTTTTGGAAACATGTCTGCAGCTTAGGCAAGTGGTTGGACCAGACACAGAGTTGGGGGTCACGGGCATAGAATTGATAATGAAATGAAATGGCAAATCTCAGAGATGAAAGAACTAGTCACCTACATAGGAATAAAAAGAGTAGAGGAGCCAAATACATAAAGAGTGAAGGTGTGGGCAGAAGAAGAGATGCATTTTATGAAGACTGACAAGGGGCAGCCAGAGAAATAGCAGACATCAGTGTGGTGATTGATCGACACATCTTTTCTTTGCCATACTTTTCCTCTAAGAGGTTCAGGAGCACACCTGGTTTTGCTCGAATCTCCATACCCAGTACCTATCGGACCACCAACTATACCTATCGGCATAGTTAGGAGAAAAATGTTTGCAGTTGAGCAAAGGAAGAGAAAGAAGAGCGGGATCATTGTGGTTAGAAACCTTGTACAATGTGAACCAACCAGAAGGTGAGTGACTTGGATCAAAGCAGGTCCTCATGGGTGCATTGCAAAACGTTACCTACATCTGGCATTTCCCATTTCATGGAATCGTCAAAGGGAGCACACAGCTTGTTGACACTGAAGGATGAGCTCCTTTTTGAGGATTGGAGAAAGTGTTGAGATCTCAATCCTCATCCCTCTCAAGAGCTTGCTGGGGTCATGGCCCTGTGCTGTGAACAGGGATGAGGAACAGTGATGAATTTATCCCACATCGAGCAGAGCAGGGCCCCCAAAGAACTAAGACATCACCAGAGTTCTTCTCCACCTGTGGTGACACCTACTAATCCAATTGCCTACATTTTCTTCTCTTTATTCTCAGATGACATTTCCTATTCACATTGCAAATTCCCACCAAAAAAGTTCACTTTTTATTTATTTATTTTTTTAAATTTTTATTGTTATGTTAATCACCATACATCATTAGTTTTTGATGTAGTGTTCCATGGTTCATTGTTTGTGCATAACACCCAGTGCTCCACGCTGAACGTGCCCTCTTTAATACCCATCACCAGGCTAACCCATCCCCTAACCCCCTCCCCTCTAGAACCCTCAGTTTGTTTTTCAGAGTCCATCGTCTCTCATGATTCGTCTCCCCCTCCGACTTACTCCCCTTCATTCTTCCCCTCCTGCTATCTTCTTCTTCTTTTTTTTTTCTTAACATATATTGCATTATTTGTTTCAGAGGTACAGGTCTGTGATTCAACAGTCTTGCACAATTCACAGCGCTCACCATAGCACATACCCTCCCCAATGTCTATCACCCAGCCACCCAACCCTCCCACCCCCCACCACTCCAGCAACCCTCAGTTTGTTTCCTGAGATTAAGAATTCCTATCAGTGAAGTCATATGATACATGTCTTTCTCTGATTGACTTATTTCACTCAGCATAACACCCTCCAGTTCCATCCATGTCGTTGTCAATGGCAAGATCTCATTCCTTTGGACGGCTGCATAATATTCCATTGTGTATATATACCACATCTTCTTTATCCATTCATCTGTCGATGGACATCTTGGCTCTTTCCACAGTTTGGCTATTGTGGACATTGCTGCTATAAACATTGGGGTGCATGTACCCCTTCGAATCCCTACATTTGTATCTTTGGGGTAAATACCCAGTAGTGCAATTGCTGGATCGTATGGTAGCTCTATTTTCAACTGTTTGAGGAACCTCCATACTGTTTTCCAGAGTAGTTGCACCAGCTTGCATTCCCACCAACAGTGTATGAGGGTTCCCCTTTCTCCACATCCCCGCCAACATCTGTCGTTTCCTGACTTGTTAATTCTAGCCATTCTGACTGGTGTGAGGTGGTATCTCATTGAGGTTTTGATTTGGATTTCCCTGATGCCGAGCGATGTTGAGCACTTTTTCATGTGTCTGTTGGCCATTTGGATGTCTTCTTTGGAAAAATGTCTGTTCATGTCTTCTGCCCATTTCTTGATTGGATTATTTGTTCTTTGGGTGTTGAGTTTGATAAGTTCTTTATAGATTTTGGATACTAGCCCTTTATCTGATATGTCATTTGCAAATATTTTCTCCCATTCTGTCGTTTGTCTTTTGGCTTTGTGGACTGTTTCTTTTGCTGTGCAAAAGCTTTTCATCTTGATGAAATCCCAATAGTTCATTTTTGCCCTTGCTTCCCTTGCCTTTGGCGATGTTTCTAGGAAGAAGTTGCTGAGGCTGAGGTCGAAGAGGTTGCTACCTGTGTTCTCCTTTAGGATTTTGATGGACTCCTGTCTCACGTTTAGGTCTCTCAACCATTTGGAGTCTATTTTTGTGTGTGGTGTAAGGAAATGGTCTAGTTTCATTCTTCTGCATGTGGCTGTCCAATTTTCCCAACACCATTTGTTGAAGAGACTGTCTTTTTGCCATTGGACATTCTTTCCTGCTTTGTCAAAGATGAGTTGACCATAGAGTTGAGGGTCCATTTCTGGGCTCTCTATTCTGTTCCAGTGATCTATGTGTCTGTTTTTGTGCCAGTACCATACTGTCTTGATGATGACAGCTTTGTAATAGAGCTGGAAGTCTGGAATTGTGATGCCGCCAGCTTTGCTTTTCTTTTTCAATATTCCTCTGGCTATTCGGGGTCTCTTCTGGTTCCATACAAATTTTAGGATTATTTGTTCCATTTCTTTGAAAAAAGTGGATGGTATTTTGGTGGGGATTGCATTGAATGTGTAGATTGCTCTAGGTAGCACTGACATCTTCACAATGTTTGTTCTTCCAATCCATGAGCATGGAATATTTTTCCATTTCTTTGTGTCTTCTTCAATTTCTTTCCTGAGTATTTTATAGTTTTCTGAGTACAGATCCTTTGCCTCTTTGGTTAAATTTATTCCTAGGTATCTTATGGTTTTGGGTGCAATTGTAAATGGGATCGACTCCTTGATTTGTCTCTCTTCTGTCTTGTTGTTGGTGTATAGGAATGCCACTGATTTCTGTGCATTGATTTTATATCCTGCTACTTGACTGAATTCCTGTATGAGTTCTAGCAGTTTTGAGGTGGAGTCTTTTGGGTTTTCCACATAAAGTATCATATCATCTGCAAAGAGTGAGAGTTTGACTTCCTTTTTGCCGATTTGGATGCCTTTGATTTCTTTTTGTTGTCTGATTGCTGTGGCTAGGACTTCTAATACTATGTTGAATAGCAGTGGTAATAGTGGACATTCCTGACCTTAGGGAAAAGCTCTCAGCTTTTCCCCATTGAGAATGATATTCGCTGTGGGTTTTTCATAGATGGTTTTTATGATATTGAGGTATGTACCCTCTATCCCTATACTCGGAAGAGTTTTGATCAAGAAAGGATGCTGTACTTTGTCAAATGCTTTCCTGCATCTACTGAGAGGATCATATGATTCTTGTTCTTTCTTTTGTTAATGTATTGTATCACGTTGATTGATTTGCGGATGTTGAACCAACCTTGCAGCCCAGGGATAAATCCCACTTGATCATGGTGAATAATCCTTTTAATGTACTGTTGGATCCTATTGGCTAGTATTTTGGTGAGAATTTTTGCATCCATGTTCATCAAGGATATTGGTCTGTAATTCCCCTTTTTGACGGGGTCTTTGTCTGGTTTTGGGATCAAGGTAATGGTGGCCTCATAAAATGAGTTTGGAAGTTTTCCTTCCATTTCTAGTTTTGGAACAGTTTCGGGAGAATAGGTATTAATTCTTTAAATGTCTGATAGAATTCCCCTGGGAAGCCATCTGGCCCTGGGCTTTTGTTTCTTGGGAGATTTTTGATGACTGCTTCAATTTCCTTAGTGGTTATAGGTCTGTTCAGGTTTTCTATTTCTTCCTGGTTCAATTTTGGTAGTTGATACATCTCTAGGAATGCACCCATTTCTTCCAGGTTATCTAATTTGCTGGCATAGAGTTGCTCATAATATGTTCTTATAATTGTTTGTATTTCTTTGGTGTTGGTTGTGATCTCTCCTCTTTCATTCATGATTTTGTTGATTTGGGTCATTTCTCTTTTCTTTTGGATCAGTCTGGCCAGGGGTTTATCAATCTTGTTAATTCTTTCAAAGAACCAGCTCCTAGTTTCGTTGATCTGTTCTACTGTTCTTTTGGTTTCTATTTCATTGATTTCTGCTCTGATCTTGATTATTTCTCTTCTCCTGCTGGGTTTAGGCTTTATTTGCTGTTCTTTCTCTAGCTCCTTTAGGTGTACGGTTAGGTTGTGTATTTGAGACCTTTCTTGTTTCTGGAGAAAGGCTTGTATTGCTATATACTTTCCTCTCAGGACTGCCTTTCCTGCATCCCAAAGATTTTGAACAGTTGTGTTTTCATTTTCATTGGTTTCCATGAATTTTTTTAATTCTTCTTTAATATCCTGGTTGACCCATTCATTCTTTAGTAGGTTGCTCTTTAGCCTCCATGTATTTGAGTTCTTTCCGACTTTCCTCTTGTGATTGAGTCTAGTTCCAAAACACTGTGGTCTGAAAATATGCAGGGAATAATCCCAATCTTTTGGTATCGGTTGAGACCTGATTTGTGACCTAGGATGTGATCAATTCTGGAGAATGTTCCATGGGCACTAGAGAAGAATGTGTATTCCGTTGCTTTGGGATGGAATGTTCTGAATATGTCTGTGAAGTCCATTTGGTCCAGTGTGTCATTTAAAGTCTTTATTTCCTTGTTGATTTTTTGCTTAGATGATCTGTCCATTTCAGTCAGGGGGGTGTTAAAGTCCCCCACTATTATTGTATTGTTGTCAATGTGTTTCTTTGCTTTTGTTATTAATTTCCTTATATAATTGGCTGCTCCTATGTTCGGGGCATAGATATTTACAATTGTTAGATCTTCTTGTTGGATAGACCCTTTAAGTAAGACATAGTGTCCTTCCTCATCTCTTATTACAGTCTTTGTTTTAAAATCTAATTTGTCTGATATAAGGATTGCCACCCCAGCTCTCTTTTGGCATCCATTAGCATGGTAAATGGTTTTCCACCCCCTCACTTTCAATCTGGGGGTGTCTTTGGGTCTAAAATGAGTCTCTTGCAGACAGCATATGGATGGGTCTTGTTTTTTAATCCAATCCGATAGCCTGTGTCTTTTGATTGGGGCATTTAGCCCATTTACATTCAGGGTAACTATTGAAAGATAGGAATTTAGTGCCATTGTATTGCCTGTAAGGTGACTGTTACTGTATATTGTCTGTGTTCCTTTCTGATCTATGCTGCTTTTAGGCTCTCTCTTTGCTTAGAGGGCCCCTTTCAATATTTCTTTCAGGGCTGGTTTTGTGTTTGCAAATTCCTTTAGTTTTTGTTTGTCCTGGAAGCTTTTTACCTCTCCTTCTATTTTCAATGACAGCCTTGCTGGGTATAGTATTCTTGGCTGCATATTTTTCTCGTTTAATGCTCTAAAGATCTCATGCCAGTCCTTTCTGGCCTGCCAGGTCTCTGTGGATAGCTCTGTTGCCAATCTAATGTTTCTACCAATGTAGGTTACATATCTCTTCTCCCGAGCTGCTTTCAGGATTTTCTCTTTGTCTCTGGGACTCGTAAGTTTTACTATTAGATGTCAGGGTGTTGACCTATTTTTATTGATTTTGAGAGGGGTTCTCTGTGCCTCCTGGATTTTGATGCCTGTTTCCTTCCCCACATTAGGGAAGTTCTCTGCTATAATTTGCTCCAATATACCTTCTGCCCCTCTCTCTCTTTCTTCTTCTTCTGGGATCCCAATTATTCTAATGTTGTTTCGTCTTATCATATCGCTTATCTCTCGAATTCTGCCCTCGTGATCCTGTAGTTCTTTATCTCTCTTTTTCTCAGCCTCTTTTTTTCCATCATTTGGTCTTCTATATCACTGATTCTCTCTTCTGCCTCATTTATCCTAGCAGGTAGTGCCCCCATTTTTGATTGCACCTCATTAATAGCCTTTTTGATTTCGACTTGGTTAGATTTTAGTTCTTTTATTTCTCCAGAAAGGGTTTCTCTAATAACTTCCACGCTTTTTTCAAGCCCAGCTAGTATCTTTAAAGTCATGATTCTGAACTCTAGGTCCGACATGATACTAATGTCCATATTGAGTAGGTCCCTGGCAGACGGTACTACCTCTTGTTCTTTCTGCTGAGGTGATTTTTTTTCGTCTTGTCATTTTGTCCAGAGGAGAACAGATAAATGAGAGAATAAAATGCTAACAGGTTAACAACGTCCCCAGCAAATATACTATATACAAATCAGAAAATACCTGAAACCAGAGGAAAAGAAAGGGAAAGAAAGAAAAAAGAAAGAGAAAAAAAAGAAAAAGAAAAAGATAAAAACGAAAAAACAAAACAAAAAAACAGAATATGATCAAATATGATCAGGCTAGTGCATAGATCAGTGCCACACACTAGATTTTGGGTGTATTTTGGTCTGTTAGAAGAAAGTGCCTCCTAAAATTTTAAAGGAAGAAAGACTTATATATGTACAAAATAAGGATTGATACAATGAAGGGATGGAAGATGACTGTAAAGATGAAACTTATAAAAGGTTTTATAAACGGAATTGATAAGAAGTTGTTTGAAAGAAGAAAGAAGATTTAAAAAAAAGAAAAGAGAAAAGAAAAAAAATGGGAGAGACTGTGATCAGGCAGGAGACTAGAAAAAAGCCATACACTAGTGATTTAGGGTATATTTTGATCTGCTAGAAGAAACTGTATCTCAAATTTTTAAAGAGAGAACAACTTATATATATATGCCAAAAATAAGGGTAACAACTATGAAGGGATAAAATATGACTTTAAAAATGAAAAATAAAAAATGTTTTTTTTAAAAAGGGATTAATAAGATGCTGGTTGAAAAAGGGAAAAAGAAAAATTCAAAAACAAAAAACAAAAAACAGTTAAAAAAATTAACTTTGAAAAACTAATGAATCATGGTAAAAAAGCCATGAATTCTATGTGCAGTATTCCCCTAGCGCTGGAGTTCTCCTGTTCTCCTTGATCGGTAAATTTGGTCTTGGCTTGCTGGCTGTTCGTGCTGATCTTCTGGGGGAGGGGCCTGTTGCCGTGGTTCCCAAATGTCTTTGCC
>NW_027397080.1:34237687-34371032 GCF_003265705.2 Callorhinus ursinus
GAGACCAGACGAAATCCAGGTCTCCTACTCCTCCGCCATCTTGCTCCATCCCCAGTTCAAAAGTTCACTTTTTTTTTAAACTTTCATCCATCACTTACACATTTATGTGCATAACAGAGCCTAAGGAAAAACAATGATCAGAGAGAGACTTTGGAGGACTCTGGGTTTCTTATGGAAAGAAGAAAGGGGCACTAGGGAAGGGCAGGGGGGACTAAAACACTAAAACCAGAACACAGAGCCACAAATCCTAGCTTATGAGTCTTGGCCTGAGGACTTTGGTAAGAAAAATCTGTTTAGAGAATTTGCAGATGTTAGATACATAGAGTTTTGGGTTTTGATGTCTTACCATCAAGTCTGGACTCAGAGGTTACCTTGCTAAATGGCAGGGAAAAGTCTGTCTGACATAATTTAGGATCCTGTTTGAACTTTTCTGAGCTCTAAACAATAATTGAATCCCCAGATACTTAGTAGAATCTGACCACACATGGTGAAATTATTTCTTGGTCATAAACTGAAAGCTTAATTGGCTTCATTTCTTTAAATAGATTCAATTATTCAAGCAACAATGAATCTTGCAGAGGTACTTACAAGTCCGGGGTGACTACAAGAGATGAAGGTTTAAAGCATGCTACCCAAAAGCCTTTGCAAACTGCCACCAAGGAGCTTGCAGATTGGGAAGGGATTTATTTGTGCTTATAAAATATAAAAACTGCCCTCTGTGGTGCGATTAGATTTGATGCAACCAGCTTATTAAAAATTAATGCAGCCAAGAAATGATGCCCATATGTATGGTGGAGTTCAGCATTGTTGAGAACAGTGGGGCGTTTCTGAGTGGAGATCTTAGGTCTATAGCCCACCATCTCCTCCGCCTCTCAGAGAAAGCAGCTGAATCACGTACCTGAGGCCATCTCTGCCTCCACAGGCTGCTCAGTGATATTCTTCTCCTTCAACATGGCTTACAATTGGACTCTAAATGAAAAGGTTAATTCCTAAAGCTCGCAGAAGAAATGCAGAGTCATGGCTGGGTTCATCCTAAGCATAAGGCTTCCTTCTACACAATAAACATCTGTGGGTTTAGCTCAAAAAAGTTCTTCTTACCATGTCCGTTGTCCCCTCCAGCTTTGGCCCTGACTCTGAATGTTAATCATTCCCAGAATAATGTGTCTGTAATTAGCTAAGAATCTGACTCAACCTCCAACCTCTGCCTGTTGCCTTATTAAAAGTTGCTTCACATTGCCCTGACCCTGTAGCTGGGGCATGTTGTGTCCTTGCACGCCTCCTCTAGTATGCATGACTTACCACCCGAAAGAACATGCTTAGAAGCAGAGTTAAATCATTAACCTTAACCCAGAATTTCACTAACACAAAGATATCTGAAACTGCAGGGTTAGATGGGTTAATTAGGATGCAATATCTACCTTTTCTTCAAGCAATTGAAGAGATCAATGAGCTAATGGTCATAGGCAGGCTTCGAAGTGTGAGGGCGGGTGGGTGGGTAGAGGGTGAGTGACCATCTTACAGGTTGGATTTTTCTTTAACGAAACCAAGAGAAGGAAGACAACGCACCCTATCATTAGGTTCCTGCAGAGGTTCAATCTTAAGATAAGGGAGAAGCGGTAGGATCAACCTTTGGGGAAGGGTGTTATCTGTTCCTAGAGAGGAAATGTTCCTGCGGCCGTGGAGCCATCCAGAGGTCTCAGGGCTGAAAGCATCTAGGTGGAAGGACACCATGTACGTTTGAAATACCAATACACACTACACTTGTGCTTCCTCCAGGGTCCAGACTGAGCTGTCTTTGAAACAATATATTGAATGCCTTTCTGAGAAAAGGACTAAGGGTTCACTTTAACTTTTTACCATTAATACCGTGAATCATTGTTTGGCCACCAGCTCTACCCTCCAGTATATGGCATGTCTAAGATAGGTCACATGGGAAAAAAAATCATGAGATATCTTATAGGATGATGATGCATTTCCCAATATTTTAAGTGAACTAAAGGGGTAGGAAAACCATTGATATTTAATTTTCTCATCAGAGGGCCCCTGTCTTGCCTAAATGTGACACTCCATCGCCAGAACGGTACAGGGAGCTTTGTCTTCCTTGAGCCTCATCCCCTAAGATGGAGCTCCCCTCCCAAACAATTTCAGGATGACATTGTCACTTTGCCATTTATAATATACCTATACACATCTTGACTTTTCAAAACACTATTTGAAGTGAAAAGTGCAATACCTGGTATAAATATGGAATTAATTAAATCTATCTATGCTTTGGTCTTTTCAAAATTAACTTACAAAATGTTTGCCAGTAAAATTATTAACATGTAACTCTGAAGATAATGAGTCAGTTTAAGGTTATTTAATTACTGGTAGAATTACAGTATTTACACTAAAGTATTTTCTGCTGCTCTGTTCTCATGTGTGATACAACTCTGAAGGGTTTTCAAGTCTAGCGTCTTCTGAGACTTCATTCTGATAATTATCTTCACCTGAAAGGATGAAGATTGTTGAACAAATGGAGTCAGTGGTGCTTAATTGGATGGGCATCTTTGGAACCTATGTTTGTGTTGATAGAGAAGTCACTATTGAGGGCTAATTGATCACCATCCTTGTGTGCTGTGAGGTTCAGAAGGATCAGAGCAAGTCCTGGAAACTTAGGCCTTGGCTCCCTTCCTGTGGAGGGTCACTTGGGTGGGGCTCAATTAGCATCAATTCCTCGTTCTTCGTGGAACCAGTAAGAGCGCCATTAGGAGCGGAACCTCTGCAGCAGAGAGCTCAACTGCCCTTTGGGTTCTTGCTGGAGAGTACAACATAGTCCTGTTGAGTGGCTTTTGTTGTATTATCACTCAATTATTCAGCATTGGTATGGGCTGAGATAACTGCCATTCTTGTGGGTTCCTGCTGAGCAGTGAATTCTCCTCCAATTTTCTCCCAAACAAGTTATGCTTTCCTATAGGTAACCCGGCCAGGTTTTAGAGCAGTTTGCCTGAAGCAAAGGCCTTCATGTTGTGATCTATCAAAGAGACTGTATGCATCAAACTTGGCAGCCCCCTCTTTGATAATGCTTCTTCTCCAGCCCAGATTGTCAATAACTGACCTTTATCTAATGACAGAGAGAGTCAGAAGACTGCCATGAGCAGCAAGGACCACAATGGGGACAGGCAGAGGCTCTGAGGGGACACTTCAGCAAGGAGCTGGGTCTGTTCTCTTCCTGGATGGAGCAGCTTGTAGGGAACAGCTTATAAGGAAAGAGAGCTAAGTGCCACAGATTTCAGTAGGCTCTGATTTCGTGATGATCACCTTTGATCCCCTGTGGTATGTCCAGCCAGGACTAACCATGGTGGGTGGTGGTGGCCGTGTATGTGTAGGTGTATATGCGTGTGTGAGGATGTGTAGAGAACAGATCCCGAGTCTTGGAGCCTACTACTTTGGAGAAGCCAAATATGCATGCATAATCAATTGGAGAAGAATATGAGACAGAATATAAGGACCAAACCAAATGGTCCACACTCAGGGCCTTGGGATCCAGAGAAAGTCATTCTCATCCCATGCCCCCCTTTTGCAGTAACATGGAAAGGGTTCTGGTGGCCCTGAGGGAAGGAATCTGTCCAGTTAGAGACAATGGAAGAGTCGGGGGAAGCCTGGAGGAAGCCTCAGATATTGGGGGAAAACTTCTATTGGGAATTTAGTGTCTAAGGTTCCAGTTCCAATAAATCCTGTGGGAAGCAGAGATGTTCTTATCCATGGAAGGGTCATTCTGAGACCCCCAGGCTACGTGGCTTGTGCAGGTTTATTCTCTAGTGGGACAAAATTGCCTTCAGGTGTCTCCGGATGCTGTCATTGGTTAAAGGAATGCTGAGAGCATATGCTCCCCGCTCCCCCAGTTCTAACCTTCCAAGTTCTTCTCAGAAGATTTCCGCAGTCCTGCCCCTTCTCTGGGAGCTGGGGTGGAACCAGGCCGTGACTCCCTGCCAACACAGGCTTCTTCTCTGTCAGTGGAACAGCTTATGCAACCTTAGAGAGAAGCCCATGAGGTTTGGAGTCATGCACCTGATTCCCTGGCTCTCATGAAAGGGAAGTGACTTTGTGGCGCCCCCCATACATGTGAAACCTGCAGAGAGATGATGCCTGTGCCGTCAGAACACCTAGATATGCTCAACAAGATGGGCAAAGGTTTTTTTGTTTTGTTTTGTTTTTCACTCTCATGTCTTGGCTACAGTCAACCTCGGGTCTCCCAAATAGACATCCGGTTCTCTTGCATCTTCTCCACCATGGCCAGACCAACACCCAGCCTGTTCATCCTGCCTGGGTCTCTGCCTGATGGAAGAATCTCCCTGTGGTGCCAGCTCTGTTTCCGCTTCTACCCACCGCTGGGGATGCTCTCAGCTCTCCAAGACAAGGAGGAGAGGTAGAGCTATAAAATAGGAAGACTGTATTTTTTAAAGGAGAAGTAAAGCTCTATGCCCCTGGGAGCTGGGCTATAGGATTCCCAAATCTAACACAAAATGCTGACATTTGAGGTGCAGCTAATTTTTCTGGGAAGTTCTATAGCTCTTCATGCTCAGAAACAAGGAAACCAATTTCATGCTTCAGGGAATTGGTGGATGGTCTGTGGGGTGTGGAAGGAACTCCTCCACTTGGGTGGGTATAGCCACTCTCAGGTGATGAGCACGAGAAACCGCAGAGTTAAGCTTAGACTCTCTGGAGACCCCGCAGAGTGGCCAGAAATGCACTGGGGTTGTGGGGACCGTGGGGGAAATGCCATGATTAACACAAAATCCAGCAAAGGATGGGGGAGGGGGAAATTGATGGTTTTAATACACCACCCTCCCTCCCATTTTTAATAACAGTGTTGCCTTTGCAATATTAGCTCCGTTAATTCTCACCCCATTCCATCCGCTTTTGTTTTCACACGCTTGTGCTGTAATTTTCAATTTAATTAGTTGCAGTTCTGTTAGATGGCAACAGGTCCTGGTTTATCTTCCCAGCTAATACTGCTAATTGTTTATCCAGCCTTCAGTAATATCTCATTAACTTTATAGGCTATCGTTTCCACATCATCTACAGAATTAATTTTCTGCAAATCTAGAGATGTTGGTGCTGGTGAACATTTTCTCTCAGAAACACAACAAAACCAAATAGGAGGAAAACAACAACGAAAAGCATCTGGCAAAGTTGGAGAAGCTAACGTCAATTTCTGCGGTGGTGTCCCTCAAGGAAATAATGTCTAAAGATAATCTTTCCTTTGATTTTTTTGTTTTTTGTAAAAAGAACCCACCTAAGTAATTCATCATTTTTATAACAGCCATTATCCATAAGGCATTTATGGATATGCAGATGAGAGATGAGACGTGCATGCAGAATATTTGGAGGCAACACACACAAGCCCTCCAATTACTTGCCTTAATATAATGAAGTTGTTATCCAGATGATTTTTATGTTATCCGTCTTGATTTCTCAGAACATTTAATAGCCACCCCCACCTCCTTATTTAGAAGATGGGAAATTTAGAAGACAATAGTGCATGATTTAGCTGTAACCCACCAGGACCCCATCTAAGAGCTTGATACCAGTTCTGCCCTCCTTCCTCGCCCTTCCCCTGTCACCTTTCAACCAAGGTGCAAAATGTTTGTCCTGCACATGTCTCCCCTCCCTTGCTCCAGAGTTGGCCTCTTCATAGCCTGTCTGGTCCCTGGTGTTCAAGAAAAAAAGATGCATTATACACCTCCCCAGCACCATGGGACCACATAGATCAACTGTCCCCTTTCTCTGAGTTGCAGACGGCAAGAAATGACTCCATTCTTTGTCACATGCACAAGAGAGCTTTGCTAATGGAGTGGGCTAGAGACTGAGCCTGCATGGTCCCTGCAGTTGCTGCGTCCTCCCCCTAGCTTCTGGGCACACGTGTTGCTTCTCCTCCTGGTCTTGGGTTCTGCAGGAGTCCGTTCTCCAAATGGTCAGAGGTCAGTCTCTTCTGTGTGGAGGAATTTGTGGACTTTCTTCACAGCCTAGATCACAAACAGGAACATGCCTTTCAATGGCTGTGTTGTGGTTCCTGCAAAACTGGAGGCTGCTACTTATCCATACACTAAATGGGGCAAAGATGTAATCACCAGCTAGCAAAAAATTGGAGAAACTTATTAACTGGGCTGAAGGCAGCAGGGGGATCTGGCGCTGGCTGTTTAACTGTGGCCATGGCCACAACACAAAAAGTGTCTGAGAATCAACATAGGGTGTCCTGCTTTGATTGAGCAGGAAAATCCACATAGCAAGGACTGGAGAGAGAAGACCACGCATCCGTTGGACAGAAGAGAGGAGGCCAGGTTAGACAATCAGCTTGGATCTGTTCCAGCCACCCATGCTCACTCTTTTCCCTCACTGGAACCTTGTCCTCACACCCCACCCACCAGCAGCACCCTATGCATAGTCATGTGTTCTGAATTTCGCTGAGTTACAAACACCTTTGGGAATATGAAGGAAGATATGAATGAGAAGCTCATTATGCCCAAACATATCCACATTGCTTAGGTTTGGGGGAGATTTATAAAACCATAAGGAATCATAGCTTCCCTGTTCTATATGGAATAAATTTAAAATGGCCAGGAAATTGTAGACACTTTCTTTCTATACGTTCTGGAGACAATAGTAAAGCAAGACTCATGATGCAGCATGCGGTGAACCCTGGTGCTGAGAAGATAGCTTAATAAATAAGCGTTTGGCTCTTCATTTTTACTGTCTTTGGAAACAGCAAACGCAATTCAATTTTACAAATATTTTCAAGCATTGACTGTGGTCCAACAAAAGCTACATACCCAGCGCTTTCAGATAAAAGTGGCAGAAACCTAACTCAAAATAGTGTAAGCTAAAATGAGGGTTATTGGCTCCTGGAGCTGAAAATCCAAGAGTACAGCTGGCCTCAAGGGCCCCCACCCTGTGGACAGGTGTCCAGGTTTTCTTATTTATCTTCTCTCTTTCTCTGCTTCCCTGTGTCTCTTTGTCTCTGTCTCTCTGTCTCTCCCTCTGTTTCTCCCTTTGTCTAGCTCTCTCTGTCTCTCCCTCTATCTCTCTGTACCTCTCTGTCTTTCCCTCTGTCTGTATTTATTTCTGTCTCTCCCTGTGTCTGTCTCTCCTTCTCTCTCTCTCTGTCTTTCCCTCTATCTCTCTCTCTCTGTTTCTGTCTCTTCCTCTGTCTCTCTTCTGTTTCTCTGTACCTCTCTATCTCTCCCTCTGTCTCTTTGTCTCTCTCTGTCTCTCCTGTCTCTCTGTCTCTCTATTTCTCCCTCTGTCTCTCTGTCTCTCTCTGTCTCTCTCTCCCTCCATCTCTCTCTGTCTCTCTCTCTCTCCTCTGTCTCTCCCTCTGTCTCTCTGTTCCTCTCTATCTCTCCTCTGTCTCTCCCTCTCTCCCCCCCACCTCTCTCTGTCTCTCACCCGGTCTGGTCCCCCTCTTGCTCTTGCTTCTTCTGTGGAAGGGTTTTCTCTGTGGGTGGAGGAGGAAACTAAGAAGGTAGTGGAGAAAGCGCAGCAGGGTCAGATAGCTGAAGATTTCTGTCCTGCCAGTCCACGGCCCCAAATAAAGAGGCTCTGTGTCGTCTTCTATTCCTGTGGTTTTATATTTCATATTTATTGGCCATTTGTGTTTTCCTTTTATTAAATTGCCCATTCATACATTCAGTCCGTTTTCTCACTCTGCTGATGCGTAAGTTGTATAAGTAGCTAAAGTACTGGTCCTTGGTTTCCGGTGCTACAAACACCTTTCTGCATGCGGCAAATACATCCACCCACCATATACTTTGCTCTTTCGAAGTGAGCAGTTCAGTGGGTTTTAGTACATTTACAGAGTTGTACAACTGTCACCTCTCTCTAGTTCCAGAACATTCTCACCACCGAACTGAAACCCTATGCAGATCGGCACTCACTCCCGTTTGCCGGCCCCCGGCCCCCGGCGACTGCAAATTGACTTTCTGTCTGTATGGATTTGCCCGTTATGAACTCCGCATGCAGATGGAATCCTAGCACGCGGGGTTTTTCCGCCTGGCTTCTTTCGCTCAGCGTCACGTGTCCAAGATCCATGTATGTCGAAGCACAGATCTGTGCCCCGTTCCTGTTTGTGGCTGAGTACTATTCCACTATATGGATACAGCACACTTTTTTTTATCCATTTATAAGTTAATGGACTTTGGAGTTGTTTCCACTTTTTGGCTACTAGGAATAATGCTGCTGTGACCAATCACATGCATGTTTTTGTGTGAACATGCTTTCAATCCTCTTAAGTAAATACCGGAGGATGGAACTGTTGGGTGTACTTGCTCCCCACTGCTGTTGTGAATCTTCTAACTGCTGGAATGACATGTCCATACCCAGTGCGATCAGAGATACGCATGCCATAAGGCCCAGCCATTCTGTGCGGCCCAGGGAAACTTTCTAATGTATTCCAAAGGAGATATATAAACGAGCTCATAACGGTGTTGCTTGCAAGAGGAAAAAAAAATCAGAGAAATAGTTAAAATGTCCAACTGCAGAAAAACAGATATATTTATTGCCAGATGATATTATCTATATATCCATGAGTATAAATGAATTAGAGCTACAGTATTCATGAGAGGGGGATATCACAAATATGTTGGAAAAACATATTTGAAAAATTTCAAAATTAAAAATGCAAGTGGCAGAAGAATGTGTCCGATGTGATGTTGCTTATCTAAAGGTCAAAAGCATACATAGGAATACATTTGTGTGTGCATATACGGAGTGTAAGGAAAAGAGATGCATATTACATCAAAACCCAAATTTAGAATAGTGGTTCCATCTTGGGTGAAGGAGGTGATAAGGAAAGGGTAACTAGTAGTGTTTAATTACAGTGATAACATTATTTCCTAGGCTGGCCGATGGGTACATAAGCATATATTTATTATTATTATTATTATTATTATTATTTCTGTCATACTGCCAAGTTCATTGCAAAATTACAGTAATAAAACTATGTCACTGGTATGGGGATAAGAAATTAAATCAATGGAACCAAAATCAGAGGTAAGGATAGACAAACACTCACAACTGTATTATATTTTGGTTTTGACAGAGGTGACATTAAATTAGTGGTAAGAAAATTGAATTTGTACCTCACAACGCACACAAAATAAATTGCAGATGAATTAATGTTTTTAATATATACAATGGTTTATTACTCAGCTATAAAAGAGAATGAAATGTTGCCATGTGCGACGACATGGATGGAGCTAGAGGGTATTATGTTAAGTGAAATAAGTCAGAGAGAGAAAGAAAAATACCATTAAGTAACTCGGAAAAAAAAAAAAAACAACACAATAAGGCTCTTGTCTGTGGACCAGCCAGTTGCCATCTGAAGCATCTCAATGTCAACAGAAGACTGGAGATTGTAGGGCCCTTGGAGATCAGCTTGGTCCCAGCTCCTCGTTTTACTGGGGAATAAATGCAGCCCAAAGAACTAGAGCACCCACCCCAGGGTCTCCACCCACCACTGCTTAGGGCAGGTGCCTGGGACCCTGATGGAAGTGGTGGGGTCTCAGAGTCTTGGGGTTCCAAGCCTGTGTAGACAAGCATCCTGTGACAGCAGGTGCATGTCACCTGGAGGGAGGGTCAGAATTGCTCTGGCTTCTTTTTTAACAAAAGACTGAAGGGAACAAGTTCAAACCAGGGATACAAACAAACATTCAGGCAAGAGAGGATGGCTCCTGGACCTTGCTATTGAACAGTGGAGGTGTGAGTGTGGCCAGTCTACAGGGTTTTCAAGGATGTCCTTCAGGACAGATGTCCTGACATGGAGGAAAAGGAAGAATCAGAAATGGGGCCATGCTCTTACGGACAAAGGATCTAAAGGCATGTCATTTCTATCAACTTTAATTTGTAACAAATTACCACAGATGTAATAAAACATAAAACAACACATATTTTTTACCTTTTATTTCTTTTTCTTGCCTAATCGCCCTGACCTGTGGCTTATCCTTGCATTTCTAATACAGCATCTCCTGAGGACTGAAAAGTTTCTTTTTTTAATGTAATTGAATTTAGCAATGATTTTCTCTATTTTTGTCTTTTTAATCTTCCTTAAGAAATACATCCCTATTCTGAAATTTTGAAGATATTCTCATAATTTTCTTTCTAAACTTAGATTATTTTGCTTTTCTCATTTAGTGTTTTAAGCAACTAGAATTGAATATTGGATGTGGCATGAGGTAATGAGTTGGGGAGCTAATTTCATTTTATTTCCCACATGGATAGTCAGTTGTCCCAGCACTGTTTATTGAACAGTCTATTCTACCACTGGCCTCCAAGAACATCTTTCTCGTATTTTAATTTCCCATTCATGCATGGATCTGCTTCTGGGGGCTGTATTCCATTTGGTGCTTTGACTGTCACATTGCTTATCTGCCATAAGTTTACAATACATTACAATATCTGATATGGCAGTCTCTCCCAACACACTTACAACACCTTATTTAGTTTACTCAAAATTGTCTTGGCCATTTTTATCCTTATGCTCTTCCATTAATGTTATAGAATTAGCTCGTCAAATTTCTGCTTATAAAGGATCAGAATTTTGGTTGAAATTATGTGACATCAGAGATTAATTTGAAGATAAATTTTTATTTTTACAAAATACAATACATTAAATTAGATTTTCTATAGTGTTTTAAAATATTTTGTCATTTTTTCCATAAAATTCCTATATATCTTCTATTAGATGTATACCTGTTTGTTTGTTTGTTTGTTTTAGTTTCATTCACAAAACAACAAAGGTATGAATTACATTCTATTTTCATTGCTGATACATGGTATTGAACATTTTTTCTTATAGGATTCTTACACTTGTTTATTTGTCCAAGAACTATGTTTTGAGTGAGTACTCACTGTATGTTAGACACTATTTCAGGGGCTGGGACTTCACACATATCCAAACAGATTCAATCCCAGCTCTTCTGGAGCTGACATCCTTCTGACAAGAAGGTGACAATAAACACATAAATCTATGATATATCAGATGATGGGAAATGCTACAGTGAAAATAAAGCCAGGCAAGAGTAACAGCATGCTCTCTCAAGGAATTTCACTAGGCAGGGAGCTCTGATGATATGGCCATTGAGTGGAGCCTTAAAGAAAGAGGGAGTCCTTTAGGTACACAGCAAAGGGAACAGAGGGAAGGGGACCAGCAGGTACAGAGCAGAGCCCTGCACATCCCAGGTGTGCTCAGGACCACCTGGGAGGTAGCCTGCATGTGTGGAGCCCAGTGAGCCAGGAGGAGTGTGGAGGGAAATGGGTCCAAGTGGTAGTCAGAGCCAGACAAGTTAGATACGACTTTCCCCAGATCTTTGCAGAACTAGCTCCTCACATTTTGGCCCTGAGTTCAAGAATCCCTTCCAGGACCACAGCCACTTCTACCAGTGTGTTCTAAGATCTTGACCCCACACATCACTAACTGAAGCTGCCTGGTTTATTGTGTGTGCACGGTCTCTGTCCTCCCCTGGAGCCTAAACTCCATGGAAATAGGCTCTTTTCAGCTTCTGGACCACTGCTTGGTTAGACCCCTCAACTTTGCATGCTTATTAACTACATTCATAAGTGAACCCACCTACAGCCAAGCACAAAGCTTTCCCTTCCCATCCCTGCTAAACCCACCACGCCCTATGCTTACACACCCACCGTGGCCACATTTTGGCTCATTGCTGCTGCGTTGTCATGTGGTGGGGGAAGCAAAGTCACCTGCAAAAGGATCCACATGATGGTTTTCCTTGACAATACAAGTGAAAGGTCCCAGAAGTTTGCTTTGGAAGCTGAGAATTCGGGATGTGTAGAGCAAGCCCCATGCCTGAAATGTGGCTTAAATATATCTAACCAGTAACATAGATTGGCAGATAAAATCCTTTTGTTATGAAAAGTTTCCAGCATATACAAAATTAGAAAAATTATAATGATCTCCATGTTCCCATCATCCAGCTACAAATGTTCCTCTACTCCCAGATTATTTTGAGGCAAATTTCAGGCATTGTATTGCTTCTTCTATATATTTTTTTACTTATATGTCTAAAAGATAAGGACTCGTTTTAAAATACATATCACCACAACTTCATCATACCTAAAATTTGACAATAATTTCATAATATCATCAAATATACAGTCATAGTGCAAATTACCCAGTTGTCTATTTTTTTCTCTCCTTTCATACAGTTTGTTTGTTTGAATCATCATCCAAATGAGATCCATACATTCTGGTTGGCTGGTGTGACCCCCATTCTCTTTCAGTGTAAGGTCCCCCTCACTCTCTTATTTCCCTTATAATCTGAGTCTTTCCATCTGGATTTTGTGGATTGCATGCACATGGTGTTGTACAACAGGTTATTCTGTTCCCTGTATATCCTGGAAAATGGTAGTCAAATCTAGGATTTTGATCAGATTTAGGTTTTGTTGTTTGGGCTGGAACACTTCATCAGTAGCATGTGATTCCAACCAGGGTCATGCCTGCTCATCTTTTCCTTTGTGGTGTCGGAGGCCATTGATGATTTTTGCCTAGATCCATTTTTTCACAGGAGAGACAAAATGGTGAGTGCTCCTCCATTTGTCTGACTTTTTCCTCGTGATTAGACTGAGGTATTGGCTTCAGGGGAAGAAGAGCACAGGGGCACCATGCTCTGCTCATCGCATCATATCAAGGGAGCACGGATGCTACCAACATGACCCATACTGGTGATATTAACCTCCATCCCTGGGCTAAGACAATGTCTGCAGGACCTCCATGGAAAATTACCAGTTTGTCCTTCCCACGCTCCATTCCTTGGAAGTGAGTCACTAAGCCCAGGCCACCCTCCAGTAGAGGGAAATGAGGCTCCAACCTCCCACAAGAGGGGTATCTATATTTATTAATTGGAATTCTTTTGTAAGGAAGACTTGGTCCTCCCCCACCCCATCTATTGATTTATTTAACTATTTTTATATTGGTATGGCTCATACATATTTATTTTATTCTTTAGGTTATAATCTAATGTTGTCATTATTTTGTTGCTCAAATTGTTCCAGCTTTCGCCATGTAAGTCTTTTAATACAAGAAAAACATATATTTTGTTTTGTTTTGTTTTCAGCTACTACTACCTTACTGTTTTCACTTATCTCTGCATACAAGAGATTGCTTTGAAAGAAATATTCCTGATTCCTTTTTATAGAAGCAAAATAATCCATCGTATGGCTGTATCACAGTCCTTTCTATAAATCCCCAGTGGTGGACACCGGACTGTGACCCATCTCCTGCTCTTTCAGAAAGTGCTCTAATGAATTAAGCACAGGTCTTCATGTTTTCCCTGGTGCATTTGCAAATAGATCCTAGAAGTTGATCCCTTGGACAAAGGGTACATGTATACAAGATTTTGCTAGACTTTGCCAAATTCCCCGTCACAGGGGAAGTTCTATTTTGAACAGTATGTTGCCAGTGCTGGGAGAGGGCATGCACCTGTGTAAGGCTGGAAACACCTGTGTGAGCTGAGAGGCTGTAAGTGGGGCACAAGATGTGCCCTGGAGTAAAACCTCACACAAAAGATAACAGATAAATAGGAGCTCCCTGGGATCTAATCCACAGTGGGGAAGCCCCAACACCCCCCACCCCTGGCAATCCCTGAATCACCTTAGGGCAGCATGGAGCAGGGCTCCCCGGCACCAGATTGGGTAATTCAATTATTGACACAGTTGGCATTAACATGCAATGGTTTTTTCTACATAGGAAGGAGAAGCACATGTCTGGGAGGGAAGCTGTACCAGATGGGGTAAATAATCAGCTGCTGTTTTTTTGTTTTTTTTTTTTTAAGACTTTATTTATTTATTTGACAGAGAGAGACACAGCGAGAGAGGGAACACAGGCAGGGGGAGTGGGAGAGGGAGAAGCAGGCTTCCCGCGGGGCAGGGAGCCAGATGCAGGGCTCGATCGCAGGACCCTGGGATCATGACCCAAGCCGAAGACAGACACTTAACGACTGAGCCACCCAGGCACCCTGTCAGCTACTGTTTTTGTTGTTGTTGCTGTTGTTGTTGTTGTTTTCAGGAGAAACAGAGGCTTGGAGAAGCTAAGTGATATGCTCTGTGCACACAACTGGTATCTGGACGCACTGAGACTTGACCTCAAGGTTTTCTAATATTCAGGAACATCGTTCTTAAGCTGGTAGACAAAGCTAGTAGTAGAGTAATCTACCTTGGTGTCTTCGTCACCTAGGCTGTTATAACAAAAATACCACAGACTCGGGAGCTTATAAACAATGGACGTATTTTTGCTCACAGTTCTGAAGCCTGGAAGCCCAAAATCATGCCTTCCAGAAGATTTGGCGTCTGGTCAGAGCCAGCTTCTTGGTCCGTAGACGGTGGTCTTCTTGCTGCGTCGTCACATGGTGGAAGCAACGAGGGAATGCTCTTGGGGTCTCTTTGATAAGAACACTCATCCCATTGTGGGGCTCTATCCGCAAGACTTAATCTCCTCCCAAAGGCCTCCATGTCCTAATACCATCACCTTGGAAATTAAGACTTCAACATATGAATTTAATTGGGGGTGGAGGGGACACAGACATTCAGCCCACAGACCCTTGCTTGGGATGTTGCCTTTTGGACCCCAAATCTGCTTAAATGTCCTTCGTGTTCCTGGTCCCCGATTCTGGGACAGCCTCTAGCTGACACACACACTGCTGCTCTCTCACACAGTACCCCAGCCTGTGTTTTCCTGTCCCTCCAGTTTCTCCGCGGCCAGGTGACTGGGAGCGAAGAGGAGCTGCGTTCTGCCAGCTGTCTTGGAGGTAAAGTAGCACGAACCCCCTCTGCATTTCAAGCACCACTTGTCACCGCTAATGAGCGAATGTTCACAGTTGAGACTCTTCTGGCTAAAGAAGGAAAGAATGCAGTCTGCAACAGCCCCAAGGGGTTGCACTCCCAGCCCCACAAATGGCTTCTGGGACCCTGGGGTGCACTGGGGTTGAAAGCTGGGAGCTGGATCTCCACACTCAAGGTGCATAGCTCACAACCATCTCTGAGCTTCTCCACTGTTCTTTCTCTCACTCCATCTACTTCCCCGGTCTGGTTTCTGCCTCCGATGCCTTTGGCACCTCCGAGGTTCAGGCAGAGGCTGCAAAACCTATGAAGAGGATGCTTTTAATGAGTGCCTTCCTCAAGGGCAAGACTTGCTTAGGACCTACGATGAGGGCGTAAATGCCCAGACCCTTGTCAAGAGCCATGCAGCCCACCAGGCACATGGTGCAGATGAGTTATCCTTCGGGGACCTCTTTTTTTTTCTTTTTATTTTAAACAAGAAACTCTGAAATGGTACATTACAATCAACTGGATTCGAATCAGTACAGTAATGTAATAGCACCCCATGGCGACAACAATGCCACCACTGTCATGGGTTACTGAGCACTCGCTGTTCTCACTGTCTTGGGTGAACTCACGGGGGTGCCATGAAGGAAGCTTCGTCATCTCTGCCCTACAGAAGAGAAGCTGAGGCTGAGGCAGGTAAAGCAGCTTGCCCAACGGCACCCAGCCAGTGAGGAGTGCTGCTATCACACCCGTCTGGTGAGACGTCCGGATGCTGCACCTGAGTCCTCGCCCAGGGATGAAGCACGCCAAAGGGCTGATTCTTCACTCCCTTCACGAAACTCAAGGAAGAAGCCTTGATCACAGCTCCCAAGTGAGATAGAGACGTGTCCTTTTGCATGTGATTCTCAGATGGTCCTCAAACTTGAAAGGCAGCTCTTCCTCAGGTTTCTAGCTAACCACCTGCTCTGCAGATTCTGAACTTGTCAGCCTCCACATTGGTGTGAGCCAACTCCTTGAAATAGGTCTCCCTCAGTAGGTAGATAGATGGATAGATAGGTAGATAGATGGTAGATAGATAGATAGATAGATAGATAGATAGATAGATAGATAGACAGACACACTCTATTGGTTCTGTTTCTCTGGAGAACCCTGATTAATATTTTCCCTAAGGCTTGTAGGGGTTTGAGCTATAAAAATATAAACACACAAACAAAAATCACTCAAGAGAACATGGGCTCCCTGGAGACAGAGTTCTTGCTCCCTGAGAGGGACATCCATCTTTTTCTTAAGGCCTTCAACTGATTGGGTGAGGTCCACCCACCATAAGGAAGGTAATCTGCTTTACTCAAAGTCTATGGATTTAATGTTAATCCCATCCAAAAAAACACCCTCACAAAACATCTAGAATAGTGCTTGACTAAATATCTGTGTACCATAGACGAGCCTCATTGACACATGAAATTAACCAACATAGGAGCTTTCTCCATCATGGCTATTACCCTCAACCTCTCCAGACACATGATGCACAGGACCGTGGGGAGGAAGGCCCATGCAGCATCCTTGAGCAGGCTCGTGCAGGACAACAGGGCCTCCCCATGCCCATTATAACCAACGATCAGCCTCAAATTGGTGCATCTCAGATCAATCACATATTATCTGCTTAGATTTCCCCTGCCACATGACAGGGGTCATATCAGAACTTTTGCAACTTTGAGCTGAGACCTGTAGCCAGTTTCTGCTTCCAAATGTGTATTTTCTGCTAGATTTCAGAGTCCTGGGCAGAGACCCCAGGAATGGCCATAGTCTGTCCTGAGGGAAGTGACCAAATATCAAGACACCATCCAGATGGTGAGAGGTTCACAAGATTGCCCCTGTTCTGTTTAAACATTGTCCTGTTTTTAGCAAACACATCCATGAGATACACAGAGCTCCTTCCAGTTAGTATAACCTTCCCCTCGACTTCACCAGTTGACATGAAATACTGACACCACAAGAAGAGCATCTCACCAACTTCCTACTGAAGGTTGGATTGAGCAAAACCTCTGCACCAAACACTGGCTTCTGCTGGCCAACCAACTTGGGAGCTCTGGGGTTATTTTTTTAAAATAGCTTCCAGATATGTAGTAGACTAATAAAAGCACTGAAAATCTGGTGGATTGGGGTCATTTATATTCAGGGTTACCCCCATGGCCCTTATCTGAAAAACACTTTACAGATGCCCATTTTCGACTATTGCTTACAAATTTCATAGCAATTGCTCGGGAGCTGCCTTTAGCTTCCTACTCAGGATTTAAATCCTCAACCCTTTCACCCACCTTTTATAGCTCTCGGAGTGTGCACGCGGCTCTCCAAAGCAGGCCTTGCGGGGAGAAATCAATAGCAGAAGCAATTGCCTGCTGATTTCCAAACCACCAGGAGCTCAAGCATTGGTTTCAACACGGCTGCACATTTCAGATGATTTCCCATGCCTCTTTAAGAACTATATTTTCTCACTACGGAAGAATTATTTGCTTCTTCCTTAGAAACCTAACAAGAGCAAAACCTAACAAGACGGAACCGTGGCTTAGAAGTTTGGCAGAGGTCTTTCTGATCTTCCTCTGAGCCCTTGAGAAGCACGGGAGCCCAGAGCATCTCGTGTGCCAGGCCACAGAGATGGGGCAGGTGTGCGGTCCTGGGCTGGGGGTGGGGGTGGGGGGAGACTGACTTGTGACCTCCATTCCTCCACTGTGGAAATCACACAGCGATGGGTTTTAGTGGCTCCTAAAAGCACTGGGGCCTCGGGGTAACTCTGGTGACCTTGCATATGAACTGCCTGTGTCTTTGAGCAAATCAAGAAGGCACTCCCGATGTGACAGAGCCTGGGAGGACAATAGCCGTTTCCGTCTCCCGCTCGACTTCAGATGAGGTTCACCAACAAGTTTGCGGGGGCTTTTCTCTCTTCTACTTTCGTCGCCAGTGGGTTTGATCTAGTGGGCATGTCTTCCTGCAGCTTCCTATTTTTCTGACATTCTGTTTATCCTGTGCTCCTTCTTTTTCCAGCGTTCCCAGCCAGAGACTCATGGACGTTTCTCTATCCAGGAATCCTCTCTGAGACTCAGGGGTCAGGAGTATTCTTTTGGGGCCTTCCTGAGGCCAGGACACGGTGTCCACCACCACAGAGGGCCAAGTCCCCGGACCCCCCGAGTCTTCTTTGGGAAGACGGACTCTTGTTCTATCTGTCATGCCCTCCAGCTGTGGTCCCTTGTCCCCGAGACCCCTGAACTTGGCCCGGCCAAGAACACCGGCGATACTGCTTGCCTGCAGGCTGCCCTTGGGGAGGCGTGATGAGCTGAAGGGACTTTGGCTGGCAGCAATTTAATCATAGTTCACAGCCCCCCTTACAACCTTGCTCCCTCCCGATTAAGGAAGAGGGAGCTTGAGTCGACTCTGGATTCCTCACCTCCCCCACACCACCCTCCACCCCAGAAGTGCTTAAGAAACATTGCTTCCAATATTTTTAAAGATTTTATTTATTTATTTGAGAGAGACAGAGAGTACATGAGAGGGGGGAGGGTCCGAGGGAGAAGCAGGCTCCTCGCCCAGCAAGGAGCCCGATGCGGGACTCGATCCCGCGACTCCAGGATCATGACCTGAGCCGAAGGCAGTCGCTTAATCGACTGAGCCACCCAGGCGCCCCCATTGCTTCCAATTTAAGGCAACTTTAGAACAAGAAAGGAAAAGGCCTTCCAGTCATTCCTGTTCAAACCACGAGGCAGAGCTGGCTTCAGCCTTCGGGGCCATGGGTGCACTGTGTGTGTTAACTGAGAAAACTGGGTTTGTGGGCACCTGGGGAGGTTCTGAGTCTGTGGCACAAACAGAAGCAGATGAAGGGTGAGCCCCCTCCGCTGGGTGCTCAGGGGCTGGCCCCAGACTTTATAAAGAGCTGCGCAGCGGAGGGAGTGGGTCTCCTCCAGGAGTATCAGTGGGAGAGGCGTTGTCAGCAGGTTCTCGGCGCTGACATATCAATCAGGGAGAGAGATGGCTCCGGGTTTGGGAAATAATAAGCAGCGATGTTTGCAAAGGGCCAGTTAACAGCAGTAACCAGCCAGCTCGCTTATTAAACAAGAGAAACGAGCCTCCACTCTCTCGGAGACGGCAGGCAGAAAGGGCACAGGAGTTTTAATTAACTTTCAACTTTCCAGTCTTTGCTGTCAGCCTGTTTCAGGGCATAAGGCAGGAAGCCCTGGGTCCCTGGTCTAAAATGCTTGCCTTCCGCACTCATTCCGTGGTCAAACGCAAGCAGGGAGTCCCAGGTGTGAGAGGGCGGCCCGGCCTGCCGTGGCTCTCTGGGGGGGGGAGACACCTGCTGCATCCCTGTCCGGCCTGAATTCCTTTCTTCCAGTTCACAGCCCCAGTGACCTGGCCATGCCCCCTCAATATCCACTCTCACGGTGAGGAGGGCAGCCCCCCGAGGACCCCAGGGAAAGCACACTTTTCCACTGACATGCAGACACGACTTACTAGATGCTCACTTGGACAGTGCTCCTTTGGCAATCAAGCCTGGAAGGACTCCACATTAGTCCACAGGCACCTTCTTTCCACAGCTGCCTATCCCTCCATCCTGTGGACGCACCGCAGTTCACTCAGCATTGCTGTGTGTGAGCGCTTAGGTTGTTCTCAATACTCTGCAGTGACAGACGGTGGCATCATAAGTAACATCATGTATATCTATTTTACAGTGTTGGGTGCATCTTCAGGGTAAGTTTCTAGCAGACGGATTCCCAGTTCAAAGGGCATCCACATAGGTGGTTTTATTAGGTATTGCCAAGTTCCCACGCAGAAAGCTCAAGTCACTTTGGGCACTGCTTCATTTTCCTCCTGGAGCTGGTCCCCGGTGGCAGATTCAGGGCTAGAATCTGTGCAATACTAAATGAGTGAATCATGTGAAAAAAATCGAAGCAAGAACCAGAGATTAATGACTACCTTCCTGAAATGTAGGGATTTGGCGCTCTTCCAAGCTCTCCGGGGATGCACCACTAACAACAGTATGATGGACGGTGACCTTTACTTTGCAATAACTTTGCAATAACTGTTTTTTAATTCATTGTTTCTAAAAACTGTCACTGGTAAGGAAGCTGTGGTGCTCGGTAACCCTGCTTCATCCCCACCTCATAGGAGGAGGGGCGCTAACAGGGGAGCCCCGAAGTCTCCCCCAAAGGCCCGAGGCAGATTTATTGTTGAATCAGAAGATGTGTGTTTCCCCCCTGCTTTTGACCTTTCATAATGATGCCGCCTCACTGCGGGCAATTAAAAATAAGAACGATGCTAAACCATCAAGTAAGTGCAAGTCCAAAGAGATTTTTTCTCTTCTTTGCCTCTTTGATGCTTAAAAACATATACAGTTGATTCTCATTATTCATGGACTTCATATTTGCAAATTCCCCTCTCTAAAATTTACTTGTAACCTCCAAAGGAGTAAGTGGTGCATTTGTGGTCATTCTCGGACAGGTGCAGAGGGATGAAAATTTTGAGTCATCTGATGGATGTGCATGTTCCCAGCTGAGGTTGGACAAGACCACCATGCTCTGCCTTCTTGTTTCAGCTCTCAGACTGTAAATAAGTATCCTTTTCGTGGTCTATTTAGTGCCACATTTTTGGCACTTATGTACTTTTTATTGGTGGTCTTGCTATTTAAACTGGTTCCCAAGCATAGAGCTGAGGGGCTATCTAGTGTCCCAAGCACAAGAAGGCTGTGCCTTACAGAAAAAAACACGTGTGTTAGGTAAGCTTTGCACAGGCATGAGTTACAGTGTTGCTGTCAGTGAGTTCAATGTTCATGAATCCACAATATATATTAATTTGTCTTTAAACACAAACACAAAACAGGGCCATGTATTGATTGCTTGATAAAAACATCATGACCACAGGCCCACAGGATCCTAACTTCGTATTTCTCCTAAGAGCAACAGCTCAGTATTCACTAATTCAGCGTTCGTGGTGACTTTATAGACCATTCCTACTGTGAATAATGAGAACTGACTGCAAAATGACAATTTTCCTCCTCTTTGGTTGCCTTGCCAGTTCTCAAGGCATATATGTATATATATATATATATATACATATATATGGCATGCCCAGCATATACTCTGTCACCTGATGCTTGCCAGAGGAATTGGTCCAAGTACTCCATTCACCCCCACCAGGGTGATCACCCCAGCTTCAGGGTGATGGCCTTGTTCAGATTCCAATATCAAAGAGCATCGGGTGCTTCTGGTAGTGGATGCCTGTTTTAGGACCACACTGTAGAACTGTCTCTGGAGAGCCCTCTATGGTATCAGACAATTCAGGAAGAAGAGAACAGCTTCCTTCTTGTGCCTTGAGGTGCTGAGCAAGGAGTACTCATCTGCTCTCCAAGCTTTGGCCCAGCACTGCATGGGGCATTGGGGACAGCAAGACGACAAAGCCGCACGTCCTGTTCCAAGGAGCACAGAACCCTGGGTGAGACAGACAGCCGAGCTAGGAACCACAGAGCATGCCACGTGTGCTGGGGTCATCTGAGACATGGGAGGTGCACTTTTTCTGTCAAGGGCCACATGGTAAATATTTCCATCTTCATTGGTCAGAAATCTTTGACCCCCAGTGCTTAACTCAGCATAGACCATTTGTAAGTGAATGGGAGTGGTTGTGTTCCAATAAAACTTTATTTACGAAGACAGCTGGACTGTGGGTCATGGTTTGCTGACTGGCTTGTCTAAGAAACTAATTGGAATTAATTTCAGAGGTCCTGAAGGAGGTGGAGTCTGAGCCAATTCTTAGAGGATAGGCAAATGGTTTGGAAGGGTAAATAGTGTTTTCATTTCACCAATTCCATTTCCATCTCAACGAAGGACCAGGGCAAAGGGACTCACCGAGCAGCTTTTCTGAATATGGTGGGGGATGCGAGCATAAGAAAAGAGCCATCGTATCACATTTTCAAGCTTGGTGCGGTGATTTCTCACCTGTGCCAGGTGAGGTGCTTACAGACGCTTCAATCACCATTGTTGACTAACATGGACCCATTCTTCAGGTGATAACTTTGAAGAACCTGTGAGTTCTAGACCCGTGGTTCTTGGAGTGGGGTCTGGGCCCAGCAGCCTCAGGGTCACCAGGGAATTTGGTAGGAAGGCAAATTACTGGCCCTGTCCACCCTGACCTACTGACTCTGATGCTCTGGGGGTGGGGCCTGGGCATTCTGCTTTAACAAACCCCCAGGTGATTCTGATGTGCAGCAAAGTTGGGGGACCCTCTGTCCTTGAGCAAATGGCTGAGTCCCTCTCCCCTACCATCTACTTTCAGCGTGCCCGCAGGCTTCCCCAAGACAAGTGAACGGCCGCCACGGGGAAGCCTCAGGAACCAAAATGTTGTGAGTTCCTCCTGGTTGGGCTGAAATTCACCTTTTCATTATCTGCAAACAAAGGACTTAATAAGGAAATGAAGTAGATGAATGAAATTACAAGGAGCTATTCAGAGGAAAAAATTGTTTTTGGATACCTTATTACATTAATTGTCTGCATGCAAATCATTTCTTCTAATTACAAACGAGTCTTCATTATGAAAGCGGATACATTGCAACATGCTTTGAATACTCAAGTCACCTCACTACTTAGGCCTGGGTATGGTCACACAAAATACCCTGTGACCTGGCCATTAACCCTCATGCTAGCAAGTGATCTAGAATGAGCACCCAAGGAAAGAAATCTCTGGGGTTTTTTGGTTTGGTTTGGTTTTTAAGATTTTGTTTATTCATTTGAGAGAGAGGGGGAGAGAGAGAGCACAAGCAGAGGTGGGAGGAGAGAGGGAGAGGGAGAAATAGACTCCCCGCTGAGCAGGGAGCCCGATGCAGGGCTCGATCCCCAGACCCCGAGATCATGACCTGAGCTGAAGGCAGACGTTTAACCGACTGAGCCACCCAGGTGCCCCAGAGATCTTTTTGTTGATAACTTGATGATGGCATCCCCACGCTGTTGCCCCAGCCAGCTTCAGACATGTAAGTTGCATATGAAAAAACACTTGCAATCAAGTGGGCTCTGGCTGATGTCCTCATCAGACAAAGTGACAGAAAGTCTCAGGAGATAGGAACATGCAAATAGGCGAATGTTTCCCTAACCTCGTATTGACTTTGGCTTCTAAAATCAATTTTCTTTATTAGCTGATGTATCTCTGCAAAAGACTTTCTGCGTGGAATCTGGATAAATTATTTAAGCAGTAAATTGTTTCCACTCTAACTGGTAATAGCAGGAAGATTTAATAGGATATAACATAAGCTAAGGGCTTAGGGCAAGGTCACCCTGAAAGGAAAAATGGGCTCTTAGGAATCCACAAAGGTGTATCTTTGAGATCAGAACCAGACAGGACATCCACACTGCCCAACTCCAGGGGGCTTGCTATACTATAATCTATCTATCTATGTCAGAGAGTAACAGCTCTTTTAAGGAATTGGCTCACATGACCAAGGGGGGTGGCTGGCAAGTCTGGCAAGGTAGAGACCCAGGGAATAGTTGATGTTGCATCTTCAGTCCAAAGGCAGTCTCAGGCAGAATCCCTTCCTCTTTGGTTAACCACACTATTTTCCTCTTTTGGCCTTCAACTGATTAGATGAGACCCACCCACATTATGGAGATAATCTACTTTACTCAATGGATTTAAATATTCACCTCATCTAAAAACTATCTGCATAGCAACATCCAGACTGGTGTTTGACCAAGCAACTGGGATCCATGTCCCAGCCAAGCTGACACATAAAATTAAGCATGACAGAGGGACATTTGCTGATTTTGTTTACTGGGAACCCTCCCCTGTTTTGCCAGTAACCCCACCCACATTCTCCTTGGGGAGCCTCCTCTCCTCTAGGAAACCTTGAACACACGTGTTTGGGTGCTAGGACTTCCAGGTGTAACAATGAGCCAACCCTAACCAAAGGGCTTATTCTTTTGGCATCCCCACTCACTACCTGCAAGCCATGGGGATTAGTTTTGGGGTGGAAACATGACCTCAGATGGCCAGTCAGAGCCTTTTGCCCCCTCACCCCACACTCAGCTGCTGTGGTGGATCAAGGGGTGGGATGGAACCCATATCGCTCTCATGACATCACTTGCTCCCGCGATTTTGGGTGAACTGTCAGGAGAGAAGAAACACTATGAAGTGACCTGATGCCATTTGAACCCAGGACCTGGAGTGTCTGGATCTTTCCACTACAGGACTGTAAGCTCGCATGTGGGCTCCAGGAGGGCAGGTCCTAGGTTGGCTCGCTTCTCCTTCTCAGCACCCAGAGCTCTCCCCAGCCCACAGTAGAAGCTCAGTGACTAGCTGCTAACGTAATGAATGGATACACCAAGATGCGCCTTCTGTGCTTAAGCCAGCTGGGCGTCTGTCCCTTATAGACGAAAAAGCCTGACTAGCACTTGCCTAGATGAATCACTCCGTAGCCTGGCACAGTGGACTGTGGTGTGTCACCAGCACCGAGGCATCATTAAACCCAAAGCCAGCTCTAGTTTTCGATCCAGGTCAGATGAGCTCACCTGAGATCAGCTGACTGGCAAACCCAAGCCTGGAGCTCTTTTCTGTCCACTGATAGCTTGTCCTGAAGCTTGTCCTTCTCAAAACCTGCCGATTTTTCAATGCAAATCAGTTGCTAACAAAAGACAGGCCCAGCCGAACACTGATGTTCCAAAGCAAGATGCCCTTTGTTTGGGCTTCTGGGAGCCATGCTGTGTTCAGCTTTGATCAAAAGACTCACGAATGAGTTTAGAGTTCTTGTAACAAATGGGTTCAGAATTCTTCCGTGTTGTGTTTGCAGAGAATCAGAATTCCTTCATAGCCGGCAAGCTGCAGAATTCACTGGCAAGAGGTTGGCAGGAGGTGGCTTTGGGGCTGAGTCACCAAACCTTGAGAGTGATGGGTGAGCAGGGTTCACGCACACAGGAGAGAGGTGGGGTCATGGGGCAGGGGAGGGCTGTGGGGGGCAGCACATGGTGGGGAGGCATGGGAGACACACGGTCCCCTCTGCTCAGTTCTGAAGATGACTGGCATGCAGGAATTTGAGTGCTGATGGGACAGTCTCGGGCCATCCTGGGCTCCCTGCTGATGGGTTCTGTGGCCCAGGACAGCACACACACACTCCCCTCTCCCCGCATGGGACAAGCCCACTCTGAAGCTTCACTGCTCCAGCAGGAGGAAAATACCCCTTGAAATCAGCTGATGAAAGTTGCATCAGTAGGAAATGATGACCTTAAAAATGGCTTGTTTGTGGCCATCTGACTGAGATCACTTCACAGGAAAGGATGGAGGGGGAAGGGTGGCAGCAGGTGGGGAGGAGGGTGAAATGTGCCAGATTTAAATTTAATACTTGTCGGTGATTTTATTTTTCATTGTGACTTAAAGAAAGTCAATCTCTGATTTGGGGCTGTTCACCCCCTGGGGCCCTGGTGCCCACACCTGACAGGCCCTGAATTCCTGTGCAGACAGACCTGGGTGACGGGACGCCTGTCCCCATCATTCAGGTTAGTAAGGACACCCGAACGGCACCTGTGTTTTGAACGAGTCCAGCTCTGGAGCACCTGCAGCCCCGTGCCATCCTGACAAGTCACAACTGCCCAGTCTCGAGGGCCTCGTGCAGAGAAGCCTCGCTGGGTACCCCCAGCCAGAGCAAATGGGGTATGGTGGGAAATGGAGGCCAAGTGAACCCCAGAAGCAGCCTGGGATGTGGTCCCTTCATGGAGCCTGTCTCATTTTTGTGCCCCTGATTTGAAATGTCCCCTTCAATTGATTTCATGTTTGTTCTTCCTCCTAAACTTTCTTTTCTCCAAAAAGGAGACATTGAAGACATTTTCCCTGGGTCTACTATTTTCCTGTTTCCTGATGACCTGACTTTCTTGCAGCCCAAATGGGACTGTTCAAATCACAAAATGACGATCCAGAAGAAGAGTGATTAGCTAGCTCTTACGATAGAGGACTCAAATAGGAGCTGTGGTCCCTGCTCCCCCAGAGCCTGGAGTCCCGAGTCCCGCACAGAATGGTACTGCTTCACGTCCGAGGGCTTCTCCATGACCGTGTGCTATCCGTGGTGTGCGCAAGGCTGATGGCACCTTTGATGGAGGGGTCTCGGAAGCCCTCATGAAGACCAGCCTGAAGAATGGATCTGAAGGAAGTTCTGAGGGTAAAGACAGCAACGTGCAGGGAGCTGTGCAAATGATTCCTCGGGGGAGGGGAGAGGAGGGGGAGGCGGGCAGCACAGCCTGGACAGGCAGGTGGAGGTCATTGCCCAGACCAAAGACAGCCGGGCTGAGAGAGTGTTGGAATTGGTCAAACGAGACTCGGGACCACAGGTGAGACTCGGCAAGCAGGCAGGCCCAGGTCCGAGGAGACCGTGCTCCTGGAAGCTGATACTGGTGGCATTTGTCATGCGCTGCCCCTTCTGTTCCTGCCACGCTTCCCAGGAGTGTCCGTTGACGGCTTCCAGGTCTTGGGGTCTGGTGATCTTGGCCTCAGAAGCCACGGCCAGCCGGTTGAGAGCATCTGGTAGGAGCAAGACATCACTTGAGTGCATCCCTCCTTAGGATGATTCATCCCGGTGGGCTGTCTCCTCGGATGTCAGGGAGCCCTTGTAAGGCACTTTGCTTCCCGGAGGGGTCACCTGTGACCTGAGTGCTTGCAGAGCTGCAGAGACCTGTCGGTGGCTGGCAGGGCCAGGCCTCGTATTTCCCAGGGCATGCAGGTGGGGCAGTCACCCCATCCGCCCCTGCAGACAGCCACAGCCGCAGGGCTTAGCGTCCGGGTTCAGTACAGCGAAGTGGACGATGATTTAAGCGAACCACAAGTGGGCAGCCTGCGTGAATTAACGTGATGCTTCATGCATGCTTGATCAACCTTCCATTCTGTGTTTAGGAATTGATGCGAATGTTTCAGACTGTCCACAAGGCTGCCTGCCACCCGCCCTTGGTAGGGGTCCGGGATCTGATTCATTAATGCATTTTGGGCCGACGTGAGCTTGGCATTGAGAGAATCACTGTTTTTCTCGGGATGAATGATTAATGCCTTATTGGTTAAAGGGTTTAGGATATTTACCCTTGTCTTTCTTGCTTCTTGGACTCGCCCAGTGCTGTTATGCTGTCCTTAGCAAGTACTTGCCCCCTCGTTGATAGCCCAGCCCTTCTGGAGCAGGTGAATGGCAGCACACAGAGGAGCTCACATCTGCAAAGAGCTGCGCGAGCCGTGGAAGCACCTCACAGTCTGCGATCTGCTTTCACTCTCGTAACCGGCTTTTTGCAAATAAAAAGCAGTGGTTGTGTTGGATACCCACTGGCCCCTGCTTCAGATGGTCCTGTGCTTTGCTAAAGAAATGGTATTGTTTGTTAAGAGCTCTTCCATGGGACTTCCTCCTCTTGTCTCCAACCCCAGCTCCCTGCCAGCCCCTTCAACAGCCACAGGGCACCCCTGTCCCTGGCTGCCTGCCCTCTGCCCTCACCTGGGTCAGGGGCAGGAGAGGTCTGGCTGCCTCCTGACTTGTCCAGTAAACCCCACCCTCCACCCATGTCCCCCAAGCCATGTGCCCTGCAGCTAAACCATGCTCAGGGCAGGTGGTGCAGGAGCCCTGGGGCCTCACTGAGCAGCCAGCCTCACCTAACTCCCAGCCATCAGGCCACGGAGCCAGGGAAGGGATCCGCGGCCTTCCTTGGGAAAAACACTTAACGTTTCAAAACAGCAAAGCTTTTAACGGTGAATGGAGGAAAAAAGGCAGCTCACCAGAGGTAGCAATTAATATGCCCAATTTTTCCATCCAAAGCTATTTCAAATCTGTCTCTAGCTGTTTCTTATTAAGCTCTTTAACGTTAAAAATGTTCCATATGTAAAGCTGAGGGGTGTGCAAACACGGGCAGGGGTGGGAGACACACCGATGATGGCCCACCCGATCAGCCGCGCTGTTTTGGGAGGGGCAGCTGGCTTCAGCCATCAGGGGACTGGCGTCGTGTCCAGCGAGGTCGGTGACAGGAGATGTTACGCCCGAGCTCTGCCCAAGGTCACATCGCCACCCCTGCGCTCACTCTCCTCTTAGGATTCTTCCAGCCCGCCCCCTGTTTCTGCGCAGCCTGTGAGCTGAGAATGGCCTTTACACTTTCAACTGGTGGGGGGAAAAATCAAAAGCAAGGATAATGTTCTGTGGCGTGGAAGTGATGGGAGTCAGATTTCAACGTCCATAAATAAAGTTTTATTGGCACACAACCACCCCTGTTCATTCACATACTGTCTCAGGCCACCTGAGGCACAACGGCAAATGGAGCACCTGGAACAGAGACCGCACAGCCCACCAAGCCCACGTATTTACTATCTGGCTCTTTCCTGAAAAAGTGCTCCCATAGGGCTGTAGGTAAATCCTGATAATGGAAGGAGGAGGGGTGAGGGCGTTTAGCCTCCTTCAGCTGCAGTTGGGTCACGGTACGGACTGGGGAGTGGTATGGACTTCAGGGTTGCATCCCCCCCCCATTCATATGTTGAAGCCTGCTCCCCAGTGTGATGTGTTAGGAGGTGAGGCCTCTGGGAGGTGACTGGGTCGCCAGCGGGGAGCCCCATGGTGGGATTACAAGGGGAGGGCGGCCGGCTGCAACCAGTGACAGGCCCAGGACTCGCAAGCTGGCACCTGACCTCAGGCCTGCGGAACTGTGAGCCACGCCTGGCTGTTGTTAGTAAGCCCCCAGCCCGGCCCGCGGTCATAGCCCCGGGAACCGACTAGGACAGGGATTAAGGGGGAAGAGGGAAGACATCTGCAGACATCCACGGAGATCAGGATGAGGGGCACGAAGGCTGGCCATGGTCCCTGGGCCTCCAGGGGGAAATGACAGTTCTGAGAACAAGGGCACTAAGGGACGCCTGCCGGCTAGGAGGGGCAGCTAGTTCCAGGCCAGCGTCCATCTGCTGCAAACACAGCCGGCAGCTGTCACAGCACTGGGAGGACAGACGGATCTGGGTGTGTCCTGGAGAAAGTTGGGGACAGTCTGTAGGCCTGAGCTGCCTCTCAGGTCCTGGCACTGCCCCAGTGACCTTGGGAACCCCCTTAACCCTCTGTCTGGAGAGAAGAAGGTTTAATCTGGAGCAACTCGGAGGTCCTGGCTTCAGACCTGCTCATTCCCAAAGGCAACGACCACTCAGATGGATGCTTGTGTCCTACAGCTCTTGACACCCAAAGAGGAGACAAGAAGCCCCAGGAAGTGGGCAGGGGGTCCCTGCTTTGTTGTCTCTTCCAGAATGGCCCCCTTCCCCTCCTGTGAAGCCAGCTCCTAATGTCGGGTGGCAGCGCCCGCCCGCGGAGAATTCCTTCCAACAGCTTTGCAGGTGCCAAGTTCGCTTTCCTTCCCCACGTGGGCTATTACTTTCCCCCCAGAAAGCTGTTTTGCTGGGACAGAGCTCATTTATTGGCTGGGTAATAGAAACTCTGCCTGCCTCACTTCGCAGCTTTATATGCAAATTGCATTTAGATAGTCAGTCCTGCTTCCCTCTCATTGTCAGGCATGAATAGAAGTCGGTTCAATTAATGCTCCCGAACGGAACAGGAGCTGCGTGGGAGCCATCTTTGGGTTCCTGGGTCCCTGTACCTAGACCCCGAGGGAGCAAGTGCTGGCCGGGGGAAGCACATGCTTGTGCGCCCCCCCCAGGCTGAGTGGATGAGGGGAAAGCGGTGGGAGGGGGCCACCCTTCTAAAGGCCAGGTGGGTGTGAGATGCTCGGGGAGCAGTTTTGTGTCAGCGTGGCTGGGCTAAGGGCGCCCAGAGAGTCGGTCACACACGATTCTGGGCGTGTCTGTGAGGATGTCTCTGGAAAGGATGAGCATTTGAATTTGGAGGACCCAGGAAAGAGAAGGGTCCCCACCAGAGCAGGTGCACTGACTGCATCCTATCCCGTGGGGCCTGAGGGGGCAAAGCCCTGCAGGAAGCCTGACTTTGCTCTCTCCTCCTGAGCTGGGATGTGCATCCTTTCCTGTTCTGGGGCATCGACGCTCCTGGTTCTTGGGCCTTCAGACTCAGACTGGACCCCACCACGGGCTCCCCTGGCTCCCCAGCTTGCCGACGGCAGATCATGGAGTTCCTAGACTGCATTCTCGTACGAGCCAGTTCCCATAATAAATGCTTTCTGATATCTATTGACACTTGTCCTGCTGGTTCTGCTTCTCTAGAGAACCATGATGATACCGGGTCTCCTTCCCCCGAGGGTCACATAGTGTCTCGATCAGAGGCGTGTCCGTGGCAGGGCCTCTGTGTGTTCCAGTGCTTTTGCAGAGACAGCAGGGAGCTGGACCATCGGGGGCCCTCACCCTGCAGCCAGGAATAGGGCTCATCCCCCTGCCACCAGCTCCTTGCAGGTGCCCCGAGCCAGATGTCTCCAGGTCCTTGGGGAAAGCACACACTCTGCCCTGTCCCCACAGCGCACAGGGAAGGTCCTCCAGGAAGAGCTGCTCCACATGCAGAAGGCTAGAGACAGTCTTCCCCACACTTCTCTCAGCTCAGAGCCGGGAGAGTGTCAGGCGACCCCATCCATACTCTTGACTCTCCTTCTAAACCCACATGAGGCATGTTTGAGGACTCGGGGCTGTCCTCTTTGGAATCAATATCAAAGTGTGGATAGTGCTATAGACTGAATGTCTGTGAATTAGACACTCACCCCCACGTGACGGTGCTAGGAGGTGGGGTCCTCAGGAGGTAACCAGTCATGTGGGTGGAGCCCCATGATGGGATCAGTGCCCTTGCAAAAGGGGTCCCGGAGAGTCTCCTCTCCCCTTTGCTCTCTGGACTGGAAAAGCAGGTGTGCTTGAATTGGGGACCCTGTCTGGGTGCTCCCATCATCCTTGAGTTCTGGAGTCTTCCCAGTAAAACATTTGGGGTGAGGAAGAAGGCACCACAGCCCCTCTGACCTGAGGAAGGATGGGTGAAGGCTTCAACCCTGAGTGCACGTTGTGGGGGGTCAGGAGCCTATTTCGAGGTCTCTGCCCACCCACTCACAGCCCTGCTCTCCCGACACCGTCTCCCCACCCCCAGTGATCACGGAGGGGGGCAGCTAGGCAGTGCCACGTTCCCCCTACACCCCCAGGCCTGGGAAGCTCACCTGAACCCAAGTGCCTTAGTTCAGGCTGCTGGCCACTAAAATTCCACAGACCAGGGGACTCACAAACCACAGTCAGGTAATCATGGCTCATAGTTCTGGAGGCTGGAAGTCCCGATCAGGGTGTCGGCCCATCTGGTGTCTGGTGAGGTCCTTCTTCCCCGTTCATAGATGGTGCCTTCTAGCTGTGGCCTCACGTGGTGGAAGGAGTGAGGGAGCTCTCTGGGGTCTCCAAGGGGGGCTTTAACCCCATTCAGGAGGGTGGAGCCCTCCCAAACGCCCTACCTCCTAATGCCAAGCCCCTGGGCACTGGCATTCTGCCGTGGGTTCTGGGGGGCACATTCAGGCCACAGCACCCCACCAGCCACGCAGCTGACTGGACAGCGACCAGCCGACTCTCCCCCAAGGGTCCCAGCTGAGAGACACAGAGGTGGGAGCCAGCCAGGTGGACCCCGGTGCACAAACTCCCGGACGGCTCCCATTCCCCAGCTCCACTCCCCCCGACGACTCCACACCCTGACTCTCTGGCCTCCCCCGTGTGAGCCGGCTCCAGTGAGTGTATCCTCCTTGCAACCAGGACAACTCTGAAGTCCTGGCGTCCTGCCCCGAGCTGATTCCCCAGGTCCAGAGCACAGGCAGGGGACAGAGGGGGTGGCTGCCCAGGCTTTCTTCGCAGTCATCAAACCACGCCCTGGGCCCTGGGGAGGGCAGCCAGCCTGGGTGAAAAGCAGAGTCACGCCAGCCCGGTTCCTGGGCCAGCCCGCCTCCCGTGGGCTGTGTGATCCTGGGGCATTCTGCACTTCTCTGAGCCTGGAGCCACCCTCCATAATGCCTTCCCCAGAGTGAGACGGCAGTGAGGTAACGTGGGTAGGATACCGGGCACAGTGTCTGACACAGGGAAGACTGCCACCCAGTTTCACACGCTGGTTCCAGCAAGGGCGTCAAGGAGGAAATCATTCATACACTGGCCAGGGTACACACAGAAGGAGGCGGCTCTGGGGCGGCTGGGGAGAGCTGGGAATGCAGTAGGGAAGAGGGCAGCCAGGCAGAGGAGGGGTGTGGGGCCCCGGGTCCCCAGGCAACTCTGGATCTCCCCCTGTGCCTTGGGTCTCGAGCTTGCCTCCCTGCAGAGTGGCCCCAACAAACCTCCCATTTGGCCTGAGCTGGAGTGAGGTGGGTTCCTGCCTCTTGCAGCCCCAACTCACCGGGAACGTTCCCAGATGATGTCAAACCCCGACCTTCGGCCCCAGAAGGGGGATCCCAGTGGAGTTCAAGACTTACAGGAGCCAGCCGTGGCCCTCTGGGCTGCTTCCGTATAAAGTGGGAGTGAAAATTCACATTCTCACTTTCTGCTCTGCTGGGAGGATCCAACCAGGTAATGTGTGTGACCTGCTACCTGTTTCCTAAAAGAAAGGGTATTCTTATCACAGAGTCCAGTTTCTGTGCCCCATCGATAGTTCGCCTCAGATCAATTCACCACCCCTTGCTGGTCATGTTGGCATCAGCATTAAGAGCTGGAAGCAGAAACTTTGCTGAACGTTGGTTTTCTTCCTTTCTCTCTCTCTCTTTCTCTCTGTTTTTTTGTTTTTTTGTTTGTTTGTTTGTTTGTTTGTTTTTGGTCTGGGGGAAGATTTCCTGACATCGCTGTTCCTGGTACCTGTGACTTTCATTTCAGCCATGTCCCCGAAGAGCATGATGCCCTTGTGTCACCTTCCAAGCTGCTCCCCACCTGGAATGTAAATATCTCTCTGACGCCTCCTGCCAGGGGTGATGATGCTGTACCTCCCTGGCACCCCCCTCCAGACACGCTTGTCATCAGCCCCGAGAGATGTCAAGAAATAAAGCAAAAGCCAAAATAGCCTCTTCTGGTGTTCTGGCAGCGAGGCCCGCCCCCTCGCGCCCCCTCGCGCCCAATCGCGCCCCGGCGGGGTGGCGGCCAGCAGTGGACTGCGCCGAGCAGAGGCGGGAAGGGCACCGCTCAGCTCCGACCTGGGGAGGAGACTCCCAGAAGTGTCCAAAGGCCTCATCCCTGGAGCAGCGTCGGACTGTGGTGGATGGTCCATCGCGGCGTCCCGGACAGTTTGACCCCTGGAGGCCCCTCCCTCCTTTATAAGCTGATTTCTTTCGCTGCCCAGCAGGGAGATAAACCCACCCAGCTCAGCCTCCCGAGGACCCAGGCAGGAGGACACCGCCGTGCGCAGTGCAAAGGGGAGTGCTCACTGGGGACTTCTGACACCAGGCTTGTGGGTTTTCCACACCAAACAATTCTGCAACACAGGCCGGGCTTCCTACAATTCAGTTCAGCTCTGACACTACCTGGAGATCGTGTTGGACCCCACGGCTAAGCGCTCAGGCCCACGAGACGGTCCCCGCTTCACACACCACCTGCACGCCTCCGGTAGTCACCTGTGCTCCCCAACTGGCCAGTTAGAGATCTGGGGTTCCCACAACCCCCTCCTCGGGTTTTATAATTTCCTAGAACATTTCACAGAATTCGGGAAACACTTATTTTTACCAGTTTATCGCAAAAGATCTTAAAGGATGCAGATGAACAGCCAGAGGAAGAGATACACAGGGCGAGGTCTGGGAGGGTTCTGAGCAGAGGAGCTTCTGTCCCCGTGGGGAGTGGAAGGGGTCAGCCTCCTGGCACATGGATGCGTTTGACAACCCAGAATCTTCCCGAACCCTATGTTTTAGGGATTTTTATGGAGGCTTCATCAGGTGGGCAGGATCCATGAGTAACTCGCTCTGGAGCCCCTCTCCCCTCTCTGGAGGATGGGGGCCAGGCTGAGAGCTCCAAGCTTCTAATAATCGAGGCCCCTGGCTTTCTGGTGACCAGCCCCATCCGGGAGCCCACCCAGAGTCACCGCACTAGAACAAAAGACGCTCCTGTCACCCAGGAAATCCCAGAGGCTTTAGGCGCTCTGTGTTGGGTACAAATATGAAGAAGGAGACGTTCCATACTCTGTCATCACTTAGAGAACTGCCAGAAACCCATGGCCGTTATTTCTCAGAGACCAGATGCAGATTCCTCCACATAAGCGGAATCACGCAATGTCTGTCCTCCTGTGTCTGGCTTGTTTCTTTTACCATCTACCAACATGCCCTCAGCTTCATCCATGTTGTAGCATATGGCAGAACTTCCTTCTTCTTCTTCCAGGCTGAATAATATTCCATTGTGTGGATGGACCACTTTTCTTTTTTATTCACTCATCTGTCGGTGGATTTTAGATTGTTTCCACAAATTGGCTATTGGGATAGGAGGTAACTAAAATAGTCCAACTCACCAAAGCAAAGAAAGGAAGGGTGGTTTTTCAGGGGCTGGGGGACGGGACATGGAGGTTGCTGTTCACCGGTGTTGTGTTCCTGTTGTGCAGAATGAGTGAGTCCCAGCATCTGCTGGTCAGCACCGAGCCCGTGGTGAACAACACACGCCGTGCACTCCACACTCTGCTAAGACAGCAGCTCCCATAGTGTTCCTACCACAGTAAAAACAAAAAGAAGAATATCTCCAGGCTCCTCCAGGCCCAGCAAGAGAGCCACGGGCACCAGCTCTCTTCCCCACATGGAGGTCACTGCCTCGAGCCTTGAGCTGTGTGTTAACATCTAACTGACATGGAAAGATCAAGCCATCATGAACATCCCCTCTTTGATACCAAGTCTGAATCACTCTGCCTGGTTTCCTTGATTCACTGGCTAAGACACTCACTCCCAGCAGGAACAAATCTGTTAGAAAAGAAATGCCTTACCCTTGGGGGTCCCTGTCCACTTAGTCAATATCTGAGCCCCTGATGTGCAGACTCTCTTCACCAGGTCACTTAAGAAAATGTTCCTTTATGGACAGAAATAAAGGGCCATCCGCCAGGGAGGGTAATGTCTGGGCTACAGTCAGGTGACACACCTCCCAGCCTGGAGCACCTGTGAATGGGGCATCACACACACACACACACACACACACACGCACACACGCACGCACGGTTGGTCTAAAGCAAGTTCAGGCTGGGGAGGCAGGGAGAAGGGTCTGAAATTCACCTGAAAATCTCAGGAAATGAAATCATCAGCTGTTCACCTGTGCCCTCTCTCATCCCCCCCCCCCAGGACCATGCCAGCCCCCTGCAGGTGTTCTTTCCTCATGGTTGCTGCTGTTCTGGTGATGACACTCTAGACGTGACGAGACCTTCAAGGAGAGCTGTCTTCAAGCCATTCCCTTTTTCCCCTGAGGGACACTATGACTAATACTGAGTTTAAGGGGAGAAGGTTAGTTATTTCTTTTCTGAGGTTCTGAGGGTCCCTGAGCAGCAGCTGTTAGGGGATAAGAGGCTTTTCTCTATTTCTTGCTATTTGTCACTTAGTTTCTTTATCAACACTTAAATCTTGAAAGTCAGGCAGGTGGAGAGACACTCAAGCAGGTGCTTCTCCTTCTTTACTGCTCTATTTGCTACTCATCTCATCGAAATGTGGGGAAGTGACCAGAGACCTCAGCCAGGGAATTCAGGAGGTGTTATCTTCAGAGGCCAGACAGCTTCTCGGACTGACGAGCAACCTGCAGTCACCATGCTTGGGAGGATTAAGCCCTAGTGTAGTGCTCTGCTGGCACTGATTTGAAAGTCTTCATAAATTTTGAACAAGGAGCCCTGCTTTTTCGTTTTGCCCTGGACTCTGGAAGTAAGGAGCTTGTCCTGGTTAGAGGCGCTGGACTACTCCTATGGAACCTGGAAGGAAAACCCTCCACTGCTTCGGAAGGAAAGCAGAGGGCCCGCACCTGGCAGGGCGGGGTGTGGAAATGGACTTCAGCAGGGTCTGCTGTAGTTCTGCAAGACCCCAGGGGTGACAGTGAGAAACCACAGACGAGAGGACCCTGGCGTCATCCTGGAGGCCTGGCCCTCCCGAGTCTCACTCCCAAGGAGACTGAGAAATCAACAGTAGCAGTTCTCACCTCTGTTCCCGCAGGTCAATAGACCCTAAAAGAAGTGCAAAGTCATTATCACATATGCAAATGTCACCTACTCAGAAGATGATGACTCGGTGTCTGCACAGGATAGCCAGGGCTTCTCCAAAGCTGCACTGGTTTTAATGCGTTATTTTTATTTTTTGCATGAATATAAAAATATTAATCATATATAGTCTGATGTAAATTTTCTGAGTCGCTCCCCAATATCCTTTATGGCTTGTTTCTTAATCAGGATCTGATCAAATATCATGCCTTGCCTTTAGCTGACATGTCTCTTTTTTCTAATTTAGTCTAGCACATTTCCCTGCTTTATTATCTATTTATTTCTATTGTAGTGACAGATACATGATTTAAAATTTACCATTGGCATTAAAGATGTTCACACTGTTGTGCAACCACCAGCACCATCCACCTCCAGAACCTCCTCATCTTCCCAAACTGGAGCTCGACTTTCTGTCTCTGTGAATGCGACTCCTCTAAATACCACACATAAGTGGAATCATACAGATATTTGGCTTTTGTGTCTGGCTTATTTCACTTAACATAATGTCTTCAAGTTGCATCCATGTTGCAGTGTCTGTCAGAATGTGCTCCCTCTCAAGGCTGAGTAACATTGTATTGTGTGGACCTCCCGCATTTGAGTGAGTATCCATTCATCGTGAACACGCAGGTTGTTTCCACCTCTCACTGTAGTGAATAAAGCTGCCGTGAGCGTGGATATACAACTATCTGTTCAAGTCCCTGCTTTTCGTTTTTTGGTTTTTACTCAGAAGTGGAATTACTGGGACACCTGGGTGGCTCAGTCGGTGAAGCCTCTGCCTTCTGCTCAGGTCATGATCTCAGGGTCCTGGGATCGAGCTGCTTCTCCCTCTCCCTCTACAGCTCTCTCTCCCTCTCTCTGTTAAATAAATAATAAAAAATAATAATTTAAGAAATCTTAAAAAAAAAAAGAAATGGAATGGCTGGATCCTATGGTAATTGCATGTTTAATTTTTTGAGGAACCTCCATACGACTTCCCATTGGCTGTGCTATTTTGCATCCCACCTACAGTGCATGACGGTTCCATCTCTCCACACTCTCCCCAACACTTGCTACTTTCTATTTTTCAATAGCTATCTGAATGGGCGTGAAGCTGTACCGCATTGTGGTATTTATTGTTTTTAGGACTGACATTTTTAAAGTATCCAAGGCAGTTGATTTGCTGAATATTCCACAACTAGGATTTTTCTAGGCTGTTTCCTCGCAGTTAAAGTCAGGTTAAGCATTTTTTTTTTTTTTTTTTTTTTTTTGGCCAGATCCTGAGTACTTCTCAGTGCACATAATATTGGTTTGTCTCATTTTTGGTTAAAATGGTGCCACAGATCTCTCAATCATAAAGGCACCTCTTTGTTGGTGATTACCATCAACTATACAGGATGCTTCTTGAGAGAGCCGACATCCCATTCAACGGCAACTTCTGCCCAGTTTTAGCATCAATACATGGCCCTTGCTCTCATCAGTGATTGCCAAGGAGGTTATGTTTTGATCCTATTATTCCTCTAACACCCATTCCGTGCCTTTTTCTGTAAAAACTTGTTTTTCTGTCACTTCTCTCCCATACCTTTTTTGTGAATCACTGTGAATGCATAGATTTTTTTTTTCATCTCAATGTCTTATAATCCATCATCATTATTCTTTCTGATGCTCAAATTGTCCTACATTTGGCCAGTAAAAATCCCTTCCAGCTGATCCGCGTGTCTTTTTGACACACCTGCATTTCCTTGCTGTCTGGCACAGCAAGATAATCAGGGATCCCTATTCGCCACCTGCCACAGACTTGGAATCAGCCACGTCTCCAAGGAGCCCTGGCTCCTTTAATGGGGAACAGTATTTAGAAACCAAGATCTGGGCACATGGATGTTTTAGGTTTCCAGATTTTTCAGGACCACATATTTCTGAGGGAATCAATGGACAGCATTTAGATTGTTCAGAGTTCTTATAACCAAGTTTTATAAGAAGGCTGTTACAAAAGAATTAAAATATCCTTGAGGTAACTTCTTGTTAAACATGGGGAGTTGTGTTAAAAGCAAAAGAAAAATGGACAATATTTTATTAGCGAACCAAATTCAGCAATACTTTAAAAGGATCATACACCAGGGTGCCCGGGTGGCTCAGTCGGTTAAACGTCCGACTCTGGGTTTCAGCTCAGGTCATGATCTCACGAGGCGTGGGACCGAGTCCCATAGACTCTGTGCTCAGCGGGGAATCCGCTTGAAGATTCTCTCCCTCTGCCCCTCCCCCACTCACTCTCTCTTGCTCTCTCTTCCTTTCTCTCTCTAAAATAAATAAATAAATCTTTAAAAAAATAAAAGAATCATACACCATGATCAAATGGGATTTATTCCAGGGATGCCAAGATGGTTCAACATCTGCAAATCAGTCAATGCGATACATCACATTAAAAAAATGAAAGGTAAATATCATAATCATTTCAATAGATGCTGAAAACCCATGACAAAATTCAATATCAATTTATAATAAAAACTTTCAGCAAAGTCAGTATAGAGGGAACATACATCTACATAATAAAGACCATATATGACAAAACCACAGCAAACATCATACTCGATGGTGAGAAGCTAAAAGCTTTCCCCCTAAGATAAGGAGCAAGAGAAGGGAGCTACATTCACCACTTTTATTCAACATATTATCAGAAGTCCTAGACAGAGGAATTAGGCAAGAAAAAGAAAAGAAATTCATCCAAATGAGAAAGGAAGAAGTAAAACCGTCACAATCTTCAGATGACATATTATATATATGTCATCTGAGTCTGTGGACTGTTAAAGAGTCCACACACACACACACACACACACACACACAAACTGTTAGAACTAATAAAAATATTCAATAAACTTTCATGGTACAAAATCAGTATACAAAAATATGTTGCATTTCTATACACTAGTAACAAACCATCAGAAAGAGAAATTGAGGGAATTATTCCATTACAGTTGTATAAAATAGAGTAAAATTCCTAGGGATAATTTTAACCAAGGAAGTAAAAGGCCTATATACTGAAAACTATAAAACACTGATGAAGGGAATTGAAGAAGGCACAAATAAATGGAAAGATACACCATGCTCATGGATGGAAAGAATTAATACTGTCAAAATGTCATACTACCCAAAGCAATCTACAGATTCAATGCAATACCATTCAAAATTTCAATCACATTTTTTCACAGAACAAACAATCCTAAAATTTGTATGGAACCACAGATGACTCTGAAGAGCCAAAGTAATCTTGAGAAAGAACAAAGCTAGAGGTGTCATGTTTCCTAATTTCAAACTATATTACAAATCTATAGTAATGAAAACAGTATGGTATTGGCATAAAAACAGACACAGAGATCAATGGAACAGAATAGAAATCCCAGGAATAAACCCATACATATATGGTCAATTAACTTATGAGAAAGGAGCCAAGACTATACAATGGGGAAAGGACAGTCTCTTCAATAAGTGGTGTTGGGAAGACTGGACAACCCCATGCAAAAGGGTGAAACTGGACTATTTTACGCCACACACAAAAACTGACTCAATGTGGAGTAAAGACTTGGATGTAAGACCCAAAATCATAAAGTTCCTAGAAGAAAACATAACTGGTGAACTTGACAACTGGTCTTGGGGATGATATTTTAGATCTGACTTCAAAAGCAAAGATGACAAAAGCGAAAATAAGCAAGTGGGATGGACAATAAACAAGTAAGTCAACAAATGATGCAATCTCTGGTGGCAATTATTGTTTTAGAGAAGAGTAAAGATTTTATATACATCTATATTTGTATATATATCTTTACTATGTATTTATAATATAATAATATAACATATTATGATGTATATATAATATATGATATATGTATATATAAGGTATTTATATAGTATACACTATAATAAAGTATGTGCATACTATAAATATATATATATATATATATAATTCTAATTTCCAGAGGCACAAAGAGGGAAGAGCTTCCCCAAGATTACACACCTACTGAGTGGTAGAACTTGAGTTTGAATCTGGGTTCAAATTCTGGCTGCAGAGTCTATGCTCTCACCATGACACTATTTCACTCTAAATACCAAGTTGCTATGCTGGGATGGGGCATCTCTAAGTACACGGACTCATGCTGCCCATAAAGATGCACATGAATTCACTGATGAGATCCCCTCACTGTCACTTGGTACAGATCCCACTGCCTGGTAGAGCTCAAGGTCCTTTATACCCTTGGAAATTTAAGTGTAAACTTCCTCTTCTGGATCAGTCATAAACGTGAGAAATGAAACATGTCTTGTCCCTGGGGTCTGGGAAATCTTACTATATATGTTTTCCATCTTGAGTCACAACCCCAGATCTGGAAGCTTTTCCAAGTTTTTCTCCTTGTCTCGGTGGGTGACATCTTTGATTTTCCCCGGTCTAGGTACACCCTTTTATAGAAGTCCAATAAAGTAATCCAACCGGCACTTTGCAGTCCTAGCCCACAACACTGAAACTTCCAGCAGTGTTAAAATTAAGTTCAAGGCTCTTAGCACGGGAGCTCAACACCTCAAGGATCAGGGGGACTCACACAGCAGGCTTTCTGAGCAGGACCTGACAAGAATTTCTTCCAGGACATCGCAGAAACTCATCTTCCTGTCTCTGCATGTTGCCTGACCTGGAGTAGAGGCTCGGAGTGTATTTGTCCAATGTGAACTGACAAATGTTTTCTGAGCAGCGCACGTCTGCATTAGCTGCCAGAGACACGGGGGTAAACAAAACCAGCAGAGCCAGGCTCACGTGGAGCTTGTGCATTCATAAAGGAGGCTGACAACACAGGAAAGACAAGAAGAGAGGTTAGACACCATATGGCAGTGAGTGGCTCAGAGCAGGATAAGGTAGGGAGGGTAACAGGTACAATACAAGGTGGTGTGTCCACCAGCAGCTCAGAGAAGAAGGCTGGTGGAGTGCTGCTTAAGCAGAGAATGCACAGACTGCAAGGTGAACACACTCAAACTCCAGGGGCAGAAGGGGCTATTCTGGGAGACAGTGAAGGCCTTACTTTAATTCTGATTGCTGAGCATGTTCACCATGTTCATCTGTGTTTTGTGGATGATTTTAACCTGTTTCTAAATTCCTGGAGGTCATGGCTTTTTCTGAGGTCTGTGTTTTGTAGTAGTTCTGGTTAACTCTTTGAGAAAAACATCATAGATTTGGGTCAAAGAGCATGAACCACAAATGGCAAAGGGCTTCCTTTGGGCTTCCATGGGAAGATGTAAATATTTGCGGACGAGCCCGCAGAGTACAAACATTGCCAGTACAGTCCCTCGGGGTCTCTGCCACAATTATAGTCCCTATGGACTTGACTATTCCTTTCTATCCAATCTTGCAGGTATCCACCAAACCTTAAGAGATTATCTTGGAAAAAGTAGCTCCCACTCAACCGCAGACCATTAACTAACAGAAGTGATGGTACTAAAAATAAATGGCCCAGAAGGAGTTTAGATCAATGATGGGCCCCAGAGTCCTAGCAGGCTGTGAGAGGGAGTTTGGAGTCCTACCCTACCACTTGGCTTTGATGTAGGGAGATGAGCAGAGCCCCTGCAAAGTATGTTTAGTTGCGCTGCTAGAGACAGGACATCAGGCCGTCCTGCAAAATCGATCTGATTCGATGTAGCTAGGGTCTGTGCTCCACATGCTCTTTCTAAAAAGCTATTGTCACATTTGACAACATTCTTTAGAACTATTCCTAACGAGGGTGTTGTATAATAGAGAATTTGACTCGCCTTTGTTCCCAGTTTCTGGGAAGGAGCCTAAATCCTTGGAATTTCCCTCATAATTAGAGGCTTTATTGTTCATGAGCCTCTGGGGTCACACCTGAGTTTAGGCTAAGAGATGAGATGGCTCAGGGCCAGGGCTGGCCACAGGAAGACCAACCCAGCGATTGGAGGATGGGGCTTGGAGTCCAGGGATATCAGCCTGACCCCTGGAGAGAGGGGGAATGGCAGCCTGGATTTAGCCATGTGGTCAGGGGTTCAATCAAGTGTGCCTGTGGAGTGGTACCCCAGAAGAGACTCTGGGCACCAAAGCTGGGTGTAGCTTCATGCTTGCTCAACACACTGATGTTCCAGGAGAGTGACACACCCTGATCCCATGGGGAGAGGACATGGCAGCTTCATGTCCTCTCTTTGGGATTTGCCCAGACCTCACCCTCTGAGCCTCTTCATTTGGCTCTTGCTGAGTAGTTTCCTTTATGACAAAACTATAATCATGTGTATCGCATTTTTTGGTTCTGTGAGTCATTGTAATAAATTATCCAACCTGAGGGGGTCTTGGGAATCCCCAGATCTAGAGCCAGTTGGTCAGAAGTGTGGGCAGCATGGGAGACCCTGAAATGCAGTTGATCTGAAGGAGGACTGGGCTGCAGTGGGGGGCATTCTTACAGAAGAACGGGGATCCACACTAGCTCTGGGGGGTGGTGCCAGACTGAGCCGCGGCAAGCCAGCGGGGGTGGAGACAACATTGAGGAGTCTTAGACAGCCACGTGAGTCCACACTGGGTGCTGGTCGTGACTCAGTGTGCCGAGTTAGCCACAATGGCTGCACAAACTCCAGAACCCATCACCGAGAAACGATATGGAACTAGGTGCCCGAACTAGAACAATTACCTCCAAATCAAATCATAAAGGGCAAGATGCACTCACAGCAGCTGACAGTTTTCCAGGATAAAAATGGGACACATTTGGTGAGTCACCTTTACTGGCCATGGAAGGGAAAGCAATGTTAGCTGGGGAGATGGGGGCCCCCCAAATCCCTGGGGTTTAGAAAGCTTTGCCGAGGATGACTTCATGCGTCCCTGCTGTCAGGATTTCTGCCCCTTGCCTCGGAACACACAAAGTCACCTTAGTGATGAAGCCTGCCCATCCCTGGTGCCTCATCACTTGCTAAGCCTTGTCTTATGAGCACACACTATACTCCACGTGTCACTGCATTGCCATTGGGAGTGCGTGTGTGAATGTGCACACACGTGTGCAGACACACTTGTGTGCTGGCTCGCTTGCACCAGGACAGCCCTGCCTTCACTCCCCTCAGAGGTGCTGCATGCTCTAATGTACCCCCGAGACTGCACAGGGGGTGCCTGCTTCTTGGCACATCAATTCCAAAAATCTGAAGGCAAAAAGGATTCTGAGTGATGGGTGCACAGCTGCAATCTGATGGTAGGGAAATTCTTCCACATCCAAGAAGACTTTGTCCTCACTTCTCCATCTGTCAGTGAAGGGGGCTGTGAGGCAGAAGCATCCCCATGGGGGGCGTTGGGGGGGAGCCTCACTTAAGGAGGACCTCATCTGCTCACGTGTCAAGATGACTTTTCAAGCATTTTCCATTGTCCTTACTTCCCAGGCTGGTGCCGCTCCTGGACCTGGTGAGTGACAAGTCCCAGCAATTTATCGTTGAGTTCTGTGACCTCAAGAGCAAGCCATCAGTGGCAGAGGAAATCAACAGAGCCATGGCAATCTTGCTGTTTACCCACGGTATGTGTTTTATCAACTTCCCAGCATCTGATCCCAACATCAATATCCACTTTAATTCACTCATCCCATTCAACAGGCACTTATTGATTCTCAAGCACATAAACACTGTAATTTTATGCACTTATTATGATATATAATGTCCCTTTACTATATTCCCTATCTTATAATAGATGCTATATATATTCCATATTCTATATTTTAGACATACACACACATAAATACAATAAGCCCATCTTGGTTACTTCTGTGCTCGTGTGTCAGTCAGGGCAGTGCTTGTTTTGTTCTTTTGTTTGTTTTCACTTTTTTCATGCATTGCTTCTTTTTTCCCCCTCCAGTTTCTACTTATCATGATGCCCCCTACCCAGTATAAAGCACTTGGCTAACAGGTAGATGGGCGGAATGGTGACTATGGACCAACACCACCCCAGGGATCCCTAAGGTCTGGTGGGGACACAGGACAAGGAGGTCTGTCTGAGCTTTGTACAAAGACAGTTGTTCACTCTTGAAAATCTGCAGAAATGAGGAGAAGGGAGTAGTTTGTTCTAACTGAAGGAAGCAGGGAAGACTCACTTTTGCCTTGCCCAGAAAGCTGAGAAAGATCAAGAAGAGCAAAGATGGGGCACCTGGGTGGCTCAGTCAGTGAAGCATCCGACTTGGTTCCAGCTCAGGTCACAGTCTCAGGGCCATGAGATCAAGCCCTACGCTGGGCTCCACACTCAGCAGGGACGCTGCTGGAGACTCTCTCTCCCTCTCCCTCTGCCCTTCCCACCCCACACTCTCACTCTCTCTAAAACAAATAAATAAATGTTTAAAAATTATGCTGCCAAAGATGAGGCTGCTGAGGGCTGCTGAGGGTGGGGGAGGTGAGATGGAAATTGTAGACAGAAGAGCACGAAGAAAGAGGTAACACGCCCCTGCTCTTCCACCACCAGCTCCCCTACCCTGACCCCCACCCTTGAAACTGAAACCACCCCATGTGCTGGGGGCCATGGATCGTTGGTCTCGGCGTCGTATTTGCCACGGCCCAAGCCCAGAGGGCAATGGGGGGAAGTAGCCGAGGGAGACACAGAGGCTCTGTAGCCCCTGCACAGCTCCTGGTGCAGACTTCCACACAGAAGTCCCGGGGAATGTTCCCCCACTTTGGGCAAAGATGGGCAATGTTGGGGCATGAAAAGGGAAGGGACACAGAACTCTAATCTCTGAGACTTCAGACCCCAGACCCAGAGTTACAGATCCAAGGGGAGTGTCTCTGTCGAGTGCAGGGTTTGGACAACCCAGCCCACACAGAGGCAGAAAGGACTGATGTGTGGATGAAGAAGCCTGGCTCAGCTTTTTACCTGAGCATCTGGGGACCCCAGTGTCATTATCTTAGATGGGGACAGTGGGGCTGTTTAAATGTGGAATGTTTAGTTCTGAGCTTGAGAAGCCTATGAGACTCTCAAGGGGAGGCGTCCTAGGGATGGTTGGAGGGACCAATGTGGACATTTGGTGTAAATCTGGGATGGTGTTTAATTCAGGGCAATGGACTGCATTCCCTGAGGTAAGGCCATGCACACAGAACAAGCCCCAGGACCCAGCCTCGAATGTCCTTCTGCATTTAGAATTTGGGTGGAAGCAGCAGAGAGGGCAACTGGCCAGGGACGTAGGAGGACCGGGCGACAGGCAGGGGCTGGGCCCCCGTGGGGGCCAGGGAGAAAGCACCTGGCAGCAGGTGCCGTCCTCTCCTGGCGGAGAAGACAAAAGCAGGACCGTTGCTCAGGCCACGTGGGACCACGCTGTCCCCCAACCAGTGGGGAGGGGCTGTGGAGACTGACGGCACCAGGGCAAGCGGGAAGGAAGGAGGCAGAGGTGACGTGTGAGGATCCCTCTGCAGGGAAACCTGCTTGTGAGTGGGAGCAGAGGAGGGAGTGGGGCACGACTGGGTGCTGGCATGGGAGAAGAGAACAGGAAGAGGCCGCAGAAGAAATGGGACGGGGGCGCCTGGGCGGCTCAGATGGTTAAGCGTCTGCCTTCAGCTCAGGTCATGGTCCCAGGGTCGTGGGATCGAGCCCCGCATCGGGCTCCTGGCTCAGCAGGAAGCCTGCTTCTCCCTCTCCCTCTGCCTCTCTCCCTGCTCAGGCTCTCTCTTCTCTCTCTCTCTCTCTCTCTCTCTGCATCTCTGTGTCTCAGATAAATAAATAAAGTCTTAAAAAAAAAAAAAGAAGAAGAAGAAGAAATGGGACATGGCCGCAGGGCAAACCTGACCCAGGGGGGTGAGGTCTAGAGCCAGGGCTGTCGGTTCCGGCAAATAAAAATATAGGAAGCCCACGTAAATTTGAACTTCAGATAAACAACAAATTGCTTTTTAGCATAAGTGTGCCCCTTGCAATATTTGGGATATACTTATGCTAAAATATTATTCACTGTTTACCTAAAACCCAAATTCAACTGGGCGTTCTGTATTTAGTCTAGCAACCTTATCACACTCAGAGTTTTCCTGTGGAGGAGACATGATGCTTCTTCCACCAGACATTCATTTATTCATTCAACTGCTATTTCATGTGCACCTACTATGTGCTTGTTCCTGATCTGGGGATACAGCAGTAGTAAGACCAGCAAAATACCCCCGCCTGTGTGGTATTTACTTTCTAGCACGGAGATAACAAACACATAAACAAATTCAGAAAATTAAAGCAGATGAGAAGAAGTAAAAAGCATTTACCCAAAGGAAATGAAACCGGATCTCAGAGAGATACCTGCACTCCCGTGTTCATGGGAACCTTGTTCGCTATAGTCAAGACATGGAAACGCCTAAGTGTCTGTCAGTGGATAAAGAACATGTGGTGTAGATACACAGTGAAATGTTATTCAGCCCTTAAAGGAAGGACATCCTGCCACCTACAACATGGATGAATCTGGAGGATGTTGTGCAAAGTGAAAAAAGCCAAACACAGGAAGACAAATACTGCCCGGTATCCCTTCCGTACGGAATCTAAGGAAACCGAACTCACATAAGCAGATGCTAGAATGGGGGTTCCCGGGGCTGGGCTGGGGGCAATGGGGAGATGCTGGTCAGAGGGCACAAGCCCCCAGTTTTCGGGTGGACAAGTTGTGGGGTCTAGTGCACAGCACGGCGACTAAGCTAACAGCCCTACATTGTATACCTGAAGTTTGCCAACACTGTCAATCTTAAGTGATGTCACACGCCCAAAGCGGTAACTGTGTGAGGTAATAGGCGTGTCAATTATCTCGACTATGGTGATCATTTCACAACGTATCTCAAAACATCGTGTCGTACACCTTAAATATACACAATTTTTATTTGTCGATTCTGTCTCAGTAAAGCTGGAAAAGATACGTGACTAAACAAGAAGTACAAGTATTGGGTCGGGGAGGAAGCACGAAGGTGCTGATGGATTTGCAGGCTGAGGGCACGCGGGGCGGCAGCAAATGGCTCGTGGAACATCTGAAAGAACCCCCTTGAGCTTTTAAGCTTGGGAACCAAGCCCTGGGGCTGAGTTGCCATCCCACAGCTGACTCCGTTGAAGGGCACACATCTGTCTCACCGTCTACTTAAGACGGATGTCGTGGCCGTAATATATACAGGGGCCTGCTCTGGTCTCTCCAAGAGCTGTAGTAAACCCAGGCCACTGAAGAAAGCCCAGGGCAGTCGACAAGACACCTGCTCACCGGCTTCCCTCTGTCCCCAGGGGCCCTCCACCTTCCAGTCACTGACCCCTCCATCCTGCCTTTCATGCCTGCCCTGCCGCTGGGGTCAATACAGCACCGGCTGTCCCAGTCACCAGCTGCAGCACCCCAGCACCCCAGGAGCGGGGCCTGGGGAGGGGATGGAGGCAGCCCACGTCCCCGACCCCGCAGCCCAAGCAGCCATGCGGCCTGAGCTCCTTGGAGAGCAAACAGGTGGGTGCATCCAGCACACAGTGGAGTTGACTTCAGGCCACGGAGCTCTGCTTCGCCCTCACTAGCAGTTCCTCCATGAGCTTCCTGCTGGAGCCCCAGCTTCCCAGGAATAACCTAATTGTGTCCCTGGCACCAGAGAAGGGACGTGGACAAGGATTCATTGGCAGCCCACTACACTCCAGTTATTGGATTTTTCTAACTGGCTGCTATGTTTCCTTTGATCGATGAGCATGAGTGGATCTTTGCAGGACATAAAAGGAAGAGGTCCCAGGGTAGTGGGCTGCCTCCTTCTGGCCCCATTCTCCGGGCGGCCCTCTGGAAGGCACGATGGTGGTGGCTTTCCTCATTTGTTTAAGGGTGGCAACGTCCTTATTTAAGATTCTAGCAGGGCTCCGCAGCGGGGATGAGCACCCTCTGTGTGCACTGCTCCTCCATGTGCTGAGCGATCGAACACTGTTTTACTGTAAGTGTGACTCCATTAGGGTGAAAGCATGAACTCCCAGTATTTACCCCCAATCCCAAAGAAGGTCTTTATGGCCTGCGTGTGGGGTTTCTGACCTCTTACCGGTTCTTGTCCCCTTTGTGCCCCCGGGGAGCCGGGGGACTGCAGGCAGCCTCAAAGTTAAGCCCACTGGAGAGGAGAAGGAACGGGAGCAGGTGCAGGTCACTCCTCAGAAGGAAGCTGCTTCCTCCTTCCCCGTGCAGCCAGCTGGAGCTGCTGGGTGGGCCCCAGGACAGCAGAGCACTTCAGGGGTGGCTGAGCCACAAGCTGGAAGAAACCTGGGGCTCACAGCCGTCTCACACCCCTGGGCGCCGACCTGCTGGAACTTTTACATAAAAGACAAATAAACCCTCTTCTAGGCTTAAACCACTCTTTATTTGGTCTCTATTAAGGCAGTCAAGCCAACTGCACATACATTTTCTCTTTTTTCTCAAGGTTGATGCCCAAATCTGAGCCCTGTTTGGCCGGGCCCGTCCTTAGACGGGGAGGCCACCTGTCAGAAGCTCTTGTTCAGCCAGTTCATCTTCCCGTAGGCTTGTGCCCATCCGACTTCTCTCAGGATGCAGGGGGAATTTATTTATTTATTTTTTGATTATTTAAAACCTATGTTGTGGATCGAACTGTATCCTCCAAAAAGATGTATTCGAATCCTACCCCCAGAACTTGGGGATGTGACCTTTGCAGATGTTCTCAAGCTGAGGTCGGTAGGGTGGACCCTAGCGCAATGACTGGTGACCTTCTAAGGAGAGGAAAGAACACGCAGAGAGTAGGCTGTCGTATGATGACGGAGACACGGAGACAGGGAGGCAACCCCATGCCGATGGAGGCAGAGACTGGAGTGGCAGGTGTACAAGCCGAGGAGTGCCGGGGGCCGGGTGAGGACGGACTCGGCTGCGGCCCCCAGAAGGAACCAGCCCTGCCCACAGCCGGATCTCAGACTTCTGGACTCCAGGACTGGGAGGGAGGGCGATTCTGTTGTGTGGAGCCCCCAGTGTGTGGTGCTTTCTGGCGGCAGCTCCAGGACCCTCGTAGGGCTTGTCTTCGGCAGACGCCCAGGAGCGCAGGCCATGCGCCCAGAGCCGGGATGAGAGGGAAGGCCCTCCCTAGGTGACGCGGCCGAATGTAGGGACAGTGACTTCACGGGGTGGGTGCTACAGCGAAGAGCAATGGGCCTCCAACGGGCTGGGCAGGCAGCCCCATGGATGGACCCCAGTCGGTTGGGCCAGGTCACGGGAACCCCACACCACCAATGCGGTGACACCACACATCCTTCGTGTGTATATGGGTCTGAGAAACAAACCCCTTTGTTTCTGCTTCCCCTTCCAGCCCATCCTTTCTCTGTCCCCTCCCCACTGGGAGGCTGTCAAGCACCCTGGACCTTCGCTCCTCAGTGATCTGGGTGCCCAGCAGTCTACCTGTGACCACCCTAGTGGCCGGCCCGGCTCTGCCTCCCTCAGCCTCCGCCCGGCACAGCTAAAGCCAAGGCCAGCCCAGCCCGGGAAGCCCATCTACCTGAAGCGTGTGGTATCCTCAGTCAGGAAGGACGCATGGTGGTGAGCTGCCCCTCTCCGGTGTGGTCACAGCAAAGCGACTACGATTTGCTTCGGGTCCGATGTCCTCATCGGTGTCCTGCAGGGGAGGCGCTGGGCGACTCGGGGGGTCAGCTGACAGGCAAACGCCGCCTCCTCCCCAGATGTGGGCTCTCCGCTGTCACTTGACCCGAGGGTGCCCGTGAGGTTGGGGTTGGCCCTGGGGATTAATGAGCCCGTCTGCTGAAGTGTTTAGCAGATGAGCCTGGCACACTCCGGGAGTGCTCTCTCAGAGTCAGAGCCTGATTCTCCGAGGTCTTGGGAACATGACTGGTTGTGGGGCCCAAAGGAGGGCTCGGCCTAAGAAAGGCTCTGGGGCCCGGGGTCCACAAGCCCCCCACAGCCCAGCATGGTAGGAACTGCAAGGGCTTTGGTTCTCCTTTCCACTTGGAGGTGCAGCTCACAAAACATCAGATGAGCCGTCTTTAAAGTGCACAAACTCAGTGGCACTGAGCACGTTCAGTGTTGGGCAACCAGTTCCTCTAACAAGTTCACAGCATTTCAAGTCCCCAGGAGTCCCCGGACCCATGAACACACAAGCCTCGTACTCTTGTCATGCTCTCCCTCCCGCCACAGGGAGGGAGGGAGGGAGGGAGGGAGGGAGGGCCCCTCCCGCTGGTGGCTCCTCTCCTGAGATGGCAGGCAGCGGGCCAGGGCCGGGACATGTGGACTCAGGCGGAGGATGGGGCCCTGGCTCTAACCACCGCCGCACTGCGCTCTGCCTCGCCTCCCTCACCTCCAGCAGCTTGGGGCGAAGCGCTCTCTGCTCTCCTGGAGGTTCGTGAGTGAGTCTAGGGGCCAGACTCCCAGCGCTTTGGGAGGTGTTGATGTAAATACATCCCTCCTGCGACCCACCAGACACCCCATCCAAAATACAGACGTGCGACTCCTGTCTGGTTAGAGCTTTTCTGAAATATTGTCTTGCAGCTCTGGCACCCCCCCCCGGCCCCGTTCTTGTTTCACTGGTGCTGAGCCTCTTCAGAGAGTCAGAGCAATTTGTTGCCATAACAACCCTGTCTCCCACTCCAGAACGTTTAAATACCAGCCTCCTCAGCCCGCTTCTTCTCAGGGGACCCTGCAAAGTGGCTTCAGCGAGGGAGAGGGGGGCGGGTCCTTGTCCTCTTGTTGTCTGGACGCCAAGCCACCTGAAAAGGTCCCCAGGTAAGGGCTGGGTCACCCTCCCACCTTATCTGAGTGGTGCTGCCCTCAGGAATCGAGGGGCTGCGTCTCCCTGAGAGCCTTAGAAGTCTGCGTCCTTCCACGTTTAGCTCTGTCATAAAGAAACTGAAGAAGTCAGGAGTAACGGGAAGGCAGCGTCCGGTTATTCCCGCTGGGAACTGCGGCCCTGAGGGAGGCGCTGTCTCTGAGTCACAAGACAGTGTTGCCCAATCTGGGGGCCCCTGCAGGGCCGGCTCGTGATGCCACCCCTTCAGGCCTCAGGACCCGGCCTGCTTCCAAATCAGCAGGCAACCCACAAGAACCCAAGGATCTGGCTCCCCCGGGAAAGGATATGTTTCCCTCTGTGGGCTCCGTCCCTGGGGGTGGCGAAGGGGACACAGGAGAGTAGGTGAGTCTGGTCTGAGAAAGCCCTCAAATGCCAGCCCCCTGAGAGCAGCAGAGAGCAAACGGGCTTCCCTTTTGGAGAAGCCGGTTAAATTCGGAAACTCAACTAAACACAAAAGTCTCTCTGTCCTCCCAGGTTTGACTAAATCCTCACCTTCCCTTTTATCTATCCATAAAACCCCGGTGATGTATTTATTTTGGGAAATCCTTTTGCCCAAGCTGGGCCTTATTTACAAGTCAATCCTGACTTTTAAACAGAGGTTGTTAAATGCCAATAGCTTTGATTTTATATTCAAATCAAGCTGAAAGCTTTCCAAGCTCCTAAGAGAAAACCTTTGTCTGAGGACTTGCCTTTTCAACCTGTTTCCTCCAGGAACTTTTCTTTTTAAACTGGAACTGCCACTTATGAATGCTGTCCCTGGCCTCTCGTGTTCAGCTCTATAACCTTGTTATGTTAACATAAAAATTAAGCACGAGAGATGAATCAGCTAAATCGGATTCACGTATATGGATCAAATGGCTGCAGCCCTGCGGACAAGAAAACGGCCCCAACCAGAGCCGGGCAGGGGTGGGCTTCTTCCGTGGGGCCTGGATTTGCAGAAGGAAAGGAATGGGGACCAAGAAGGACAAAGCCAATGTGAAGGGTCGGCGCGCTTTCTGACTCTCTGAATGGCTGGAGAAGGGGGTTGGCTGGGAGCCTGCTTCTCCCTCTCCCTCTGCCCCTCCCGCTCCTGCTCTCTCTCTCCCTCTCTCCAAGAAATAAATAAAATCTTTAAAAGAAAAAAAGTAAAAGCCATTCCGGGAAACAGCCACAGGAGGACATGAAGTGGAGGGGCGGGTGGCACCCCTCTTCTCATCCTCCTCCCCATGATGTTCTGAAGGAACATCTTCCTCCTAAAGGTACAGAACCCAGGGCCCAGAGGAGGACAGTTAGTAGCTCACTGGAGGTCAGAGAAAAGTGTTGGAGCAGAATCAGCTAGTTTGAGTAAGGGACAGGCAGGGCTAGGTAGGGAGAGAGAGACGGGGGGCTATGGGTTCAGGCTCAGAAAAATCCCCAAAATGTGGAGGTGTAAGGAAACCAGAGATAAGGGAAAAAGCCAGACCATCCTGTTCTAGGTGTCAGAGGTGGGGTCTTGTTATAACAGCTACTTGTGACCAACGAAGAATTACCAGACCCTAAAAAGGAAGGAAGCCACTGGAGGTGTTATCACTTGTCCTTACTCAGTGGTACCACCAACAGAGAAGTCAAAGAGATTCAAGTTCCTGGGTTAGCCTTCGAGAAAAGACCAGCCCTAAAAGCCCTAAAAGCCCTCCGTGTGGCAACCCTGTCGGGACCCCTCTCACTCCCGAGAGCTTTCTCTCTGTATCCTCCACTTAATAAAACCCGATCGCTTTACTCAGTCTCCTCTGTCCGGGAGAGTCGTCCTTTGGCTCCATGAGACAAGAACCTCGCTGTCCTCCTTCACGTCGCTCCGTCGGAATCCCGGACGTCCCCACCCCCACCCCCCACTACACCCGCGGCATGCAGGTCTCGGGCCACGCTGGGTGTGTGCCGCACCTCCCAGGCTGCTGTTGGGCACTCCTGCTGTGTCTGCAGGTCGGTTGCTCACACCCGGCCAAATCCAGACCCACCGAGTCCAGGGTGTGAGCGGGACCGAGCAGAGGGGAACACAGGGTGCCCGGGTGGAGAGTTTCCCAGGGTGGATCCTGGACAGAAGCAGCAGCAGACCAGCTAACAGATGAGTTCTCTCAATATCCCAGGGCTGCAGTAGTCACATTGTCACAGATGTGCGCTGAGCACAGAGATGGCCGCAGGTATCACTGGTTCCGAGGTGCCACTGATTCCCCCACGCTCATCCGTGGAGAAGAGCTGCTAAAGGAGGGAGGGACATCCGGCAGAGAAGACAGCGCCCGGTTCTTCTTGGAGGTGGCATGTAACTAAGAGGCAGTATATGAGGGGCAGTGGCACCTCTGCCCCCAACAAGAGCGGGCCACGTTCCCCCACGGTCTCAAGGGAGCGACTGGGAGCTGCTTTCCCAGGGCACCGTCCCCTGCAGTGGAAAGGAGCCGTCCCATTGTGGAAGATTAAGGGTGGCTGCCATTTCTGGCTGCAGCCTCACGGAGGGCAGGCTCTAGCTCTCGGCCCTGGGTCTTGACCAGCCCAACGCAGCACAGGGGATGTTCTGCCGTCAAGACGGGGCCATAAAAAGCCTGCAGCACTTGCCCGGCCCGGCGGAAGGGTCGCTCTGGGAAGCTATAGCTGGGAGGGAAGCCAGCCGCCGAGCAATGCAGCTGACCACCCGACACTGCTGAGCTGTGCATGCAGTCACCGACGAGGGAGAGCAAAGCCCAGGACCACCAGGGCCCTGGGCAGGACGCTGAGGCGCCCCAGCCACTCCACGTGGGCCAGAGACGAGGGCCAGCGGAGCCCTTCCCGAATGTCTGACCGACAAAACCACGAGCCTCTGGTTGCAGAGCAGATTGTTCCGCAGCAACAAACAAGCCAGGAACGAGCCCAGACTCCCAGTGCGCAAGGGCGCTCCGGAGATTGAAGCGAAAATCCCAGAGACGGAGATGATGCACAGTACGCTCGGGCCACGCCCTCCCTCTGATGCTTTCGTTTCCCCCATAGACGTCATGCTCCCGGAGACTACGCAACTAAGAAAGTTCAAAGGAGTAGTATCAGAAATCGGCTTCCTTCTCTTCTTTCGACATTTAATGGAGCTGGGAGATTGGAAGCCGACGAAGGGTGTATCTCCGTGCCCACGTCGGTGGCTGGGTCTCGAGCGCGCTCCTCGCGGCTCTGCGCAGCAGCAGGTGTGCGGACTTGCGGTCGCCCCTTCACTAAACCAAGTCACAGCACAGACGACCCCTGTGTCCGCACCCAGGCTGTGTACCTCGGCGGGCCTCAAGCGTGAACTCGGGAACTCAGCCTAATCAGAGACACACCCCCAACCGCAGCCGCGGCTCAGCCAGCACCGCCCCCCGGCGCCGGCCCTCCGCACACGCGCGCTGCTGTCATCACTGTCTAGAAACCAACAGGCACCATCTTCTCAGGCACATGGCAGCTTGGGAACCAATGGGAACTGTCTTCCCAGTCACATGACAGATCCGGGAGCCAATGAGAACTGCCTTCTCGGTTATATGACAGCTCCAAGAACCAATGGGAACTACATTCTAGGTCACATGACAGCTCTGAGACCCAATGGGAGCTGCCTTCTCATTCATATGCCACTGGCAAGCTTTATTCTGGATCATCCTTGTTAGAGGGTACGTCATGCACTGTGGAGTTGACTGTCATTTTTCAGTCCATGTAAAGATAATCCCATGTCATCCTATCCACCAGCAGGAGGCTCTCGCTGCTGCCAACGTGACTTGTTATCCCAGGGGGAGTCGGGTCCATTTGCCCCCGCCTGGCTGGTGGGATGAGTCGCTCACCCACTGAGGTCCGGCTCTCTGCTGGTCCTTGGTTGTCACTTTTAATGGCAGGCTGCCCAGAGCATTATCTCTCCGAGCTCACACTGAGCTCAGTGTCCCCAGCAGAGAGTAAACATGACTGGTGGTCTGATGTGCCAGGCTGGTCCAAATGCTTCTCCCCCCCCCCCCCACCCCCCGACTCAGGCCACTGGAAGCAAATCTGCTTGAGTTCAGCCTCCATGAGCAACGCCCGCCAGCATCCTCACATGTGCAGTGTGCGTTGAATCATTTGTCCAGCCAAGATCTCCGGAGCATACCCAGCATGGGATGCTCCAAGCTCAGCCCTGGGTTCAGTGGTAAAAGGAGAGTGGAGGTCCTCCTTCCATGTGACTTCGGTGCTAGGAGGCACATGGACAGTAAACAAGTAAATCAATCCACAGGCAGCGTAGATGCAGAGAGTGAAGTGCTGCAAAGAAATCAAGCAGAAGAGATGACAGAGGGTCCCCAGGCAGTGAGGAGAGACAGACAGCTGGATCAGGAGGTCAGGGAGAGCTTCATGGAGGAGATGAAGGAGACCAAGTCCTGAATGACAAAAAGGAAGTAGCCATGCAATGCTGTAGGAACCCAGAAATCCAGACACCGAGAACATCAGGTACAAAAGTCAGGAGGGGAGAATAGACATGGGGCATGAGAAACAGTAAGCAGGTCAGTGTGACCAGAGGGAGTAGGCACTAGGGGAACAGAGGTGCAATCCTCCTTCACCTAGGGCTCAGCTCGACCACCTCCTTAGGTCAGCTTTCCTCAAACTCCTACTCAGGCATACCTCCACCACTGCCCTGACTGCACTCCCCACCTCCTTTCCTCATCTTAATCCATTCGAGCTGCAGTCACAAAATAATACAAAATAACACAGGGTGGGAGGCCTCAGAAACAACAGACACTGATTGCTCACAATTCTGGAGGCTGGAAGCCCAAGATCAGGGTGCTGGCAGATGCAGTGTCTGCTAAAAACCCACTTCCTAGTCTGTAGATAACTGTCTTCTTGTTGAGTCCTCACATGGTAGAATGGCAAAGGGAGCTCTTTGGGGTCTCCTATGAGATCACTAATCCCATACATTAGTGTGAAAGGCTCCACCCTCATGACCCAGTCACCTCCCAAAGGCCCCACCACCTAACGCCATCATATTGGGGGTTAGGATTTCAACATATGAATTTAAGGAGAAACACAAGCATTCAGTCTATGGAACCCTCTTCTGTTTTCTTAGTAACTCTCAGTATTTTCTAACTTATCTTAGTTATGTGTTGATCAGTTTATTATCAGTTTCCCCTGCTGGAGTGTGTGCTCCATAGGGTGGGGCCATTTCTGCCTTTTTCACTACTATTTCCCCAAGCCTTTCTGGGTACATAGCAGGTGCTCAAGAAATAATTATTGAATGAATATTCGCCATATGCATGAGGGGCTATTAGCACAGCAAGGATACATCATTGGAGTGGGTCTGTTATGTCTAGAGAGAATTTAAGCATTTTTGTGTTTATCTTTGGTCTGAAGGATGATACTCTCATTATGCATACATGCATGCAACAAAGCACAGCCACACTCAACTGCTGGGTCCTTGTTGTTCCCCAGGCTTGCCTATAAGTTAATCAACTCTAGGATAGAGGTATTAATGTTTCCACTTCAGAAATGATGTGACAAGAGCTTTAAAGGGTTAATTAACTTTTCCAATGTCACACAGCTACTCAGAGATGCTGATGTGACTCAAACACACAGCTGATAGTATCTTACCTCCCTGCTCAGCTCAGACGCATATACACATGAATATGTGTGTTTTGATGGACCCATTGCCTCTTCCCTTGGGTTGTGTTCATACTTTGTCTTTAACCACACTTGGCACTTGACTCGTAAACAGTTGTAGCTGGTTAAGTCTCTCTGACTGGTTTTCATGCCCCCAAAGAGACAGCATGGTGTGGTGGTCAGTGATGTGTGTCCTCCAGAGCCAGCCAGCTGGTCTCCCCCAGCAGATCCTGGCTACCTTGGGCAAGTGATTGAACAGCTCAGTGACTCAGTTTCTCCATCTGTACAATGGGAGTAATAAGAATAGTGGCCTTTGTTGACCTTATAGATTTGTATTCACCTGTGAAAAGCCCTGCTTTAGATTAGGAGAGATAAAGCTGCATGAGAGCATTGCTCCCCCACTAAAACCCAGGAAGAGCTAAGTAATCTAATCAAATAATAACCTTTCCTGAACGTGTAAGAAAACTGAGGTGGCAAGGCAACTAGGTGAACTAAACTCCAAAAGGTAACAAACCCCTCAGAAGAGAGATGGAACCCATGAACTGTCTACTACTGGTAACCTACAGGAAGACAAGATGGCCACCACAAAACTGAGTGGGAAGAAAATAGCTAAAATTTTAATAAATCCTTAAACCTGGGTATAGGCTAGCATGACAGGTTAGAATCCCTGGGAGTCCAGAGACAAGGGGCGCCCATATTCACTCTCAAGCCCTTTTCCTTGGTCTTCCACTGGGAAGGTCACAGAAGCAGGAGAAGAGACCAGGAGAGATACACCCACCTTGGTGGTACGCAGGCATCCACTTCACTCTTATGAGACAAAGCCCTCATCTGCTGGGGTTGGACGGCGGGGGCAGGTATCCTTAGCCCCATTCCTGGGCAGAGGGTAGAAGAGAAGCAAAAGCTATGCTTCCATGAGGAAAAGGCAGAAAAGACATTAGACAGGACCCAAGATCCTGAACTGGTATAAAACAGAGGTCTGTTTTCCCTGGGAGAGAGATGGGAGACTCTCTCCTACCCAAAACCCCCTACAGATACAAGGCAGAGTATATGCTATGGAGGAAGGAGGACCAGGAAGTAGAGGAAGCCCCTCCATTGCACCCAGGCCCAACAGATTGGAGCTGAAGTGGGAGAGAAGGAAGAGCCAGTCCGTACCCACACCATCATCTTGCACAAGCAACAAGCAATGGCAGTGTATCACAGGGAGAGGACAGAGCATGGGAAGGGATGCCTCCTCCATAATATAGGCAGGGAGGGACTGCTGGAAGTTGAGATGGAGCACAAGGTAACAGTCATCCAAAAATGGAGGAGTTTGGGGTCTCTGGTTCGCTAAAGGTAACCATAACAACAACAAAACCCAACCCAACTCAACTCTGGACCTAGTTGCCTCAATCTCTCACACTAATGGCCTGGCAGGAAAAAAAAAAAAATCCCATTTCGGAGAATAAAATACTACTTACTTCAATATCCAATTACTCTACACACAGTGTCTATAATTTAATTTAAAAAATTATGAGACACAAGAAAGGGAGAATAAAACACCTCATTGTCAAGAAATAGAGGAGTCAATAGAACCAGACCCAGAAATGACCTATATTTGGGAGCTGTATTTTAAAGACAGGGCCTTTCAAATAACTATAGTTAATATATTAAGAGTTTTAACGGAAAGGTAGACAACATGCATGGGTGGGGAATTTCAGCAGAGAGACATAAACTATAAGAAAGATCCAAATGGAAATGCTGGAAATAAAAATCATGATATGAGGCATGAAATGTCATTGATGCAAACCACTTGAATGGGGTGTGTGATGCATTAAGTGTTCAATATTCGTGACTATTATTATTCTGGAGGGCAGGGAAAGTGTTTTACCTTTTCCCTAGGGGGCTCAGATTCAGCATGGGACTGGGCTCATGGGACATCCACATCCGGGACTGTGCAAATGAACACCACACCAGCAAGAGCAGAATGACTAGTTTCCTCACCACACACAAATTTGTATATAGAGAAAAGCTTGTAAATTGCTGTGAACAATAGAGTTGGAGTTTTATCATAGACAAGGGGCTGTTCTAAACTTTTCACATGTGGAAACTCACTAAATCTCAATCTCCTTACAAAGTAGGTACAATTACTTTCATTTAGCAGATGGAATTACAGGCCACAGAGCAGGAAATGGGAGGCTTGGGCCACTCTGATGGCAGAGAGCCTGCCTCAGCACCCACATTCTTAGCTCTTTCAAGATGACAACGTTCAATCCTTACCAGAACAGTGCTTGAGTTTCAATGTTGATCCCTATAATCTTTAATTGGCCAATAGAATTCTAGTTCTGAGGAATCAGCCAACAGTATCAGCAGTAATAATAATAGCTGACCATAACTGAGGGCTTTCTAGAGTAGTGTTAGCCACCATGCTAAGTATTTAATGCATGTAAGCCAATTTAAATCTCCCAAGAATGCTGTGAGGAAGATACTCTCATCATCCCCTTACAATGATGAAGAAAATGAGACACAGAGCGGTGAAGTTTCTTGTCCACAGTCACACAGTTTTCAAGTCGTGTTTTGGGGCCAGTATCTTTGCCCTTCACCCTTGTACTAAAATGCCTCTACAGAGACTAGAAAGTTCTGGGGAACCAGCAGACATCATGCCTGCACAGGGGAAACAAAGTTGTCAGATTCAGGGAACAGATTCAGGACAGGGGGAGGTGGACCTGAGCTGGGCCAGCGTTCTGCTGATGTCACTGAGACTTGAAGCTAGCACCATGGGTTTTCAAGATGTGTGAGTCAATGCACTGACTTTTTTTGCTTAAGCCACTTTGAGTTGGGCTTTCTCTACCTTGTGAGCATCCAAGTCACTGTCAGAAAGGCTCTAGTCTGGAGGAGGAGGTGGCAGTAGTAGGAGGAACTGCCATGTCCCCTGGCCCTCAGATGGAAGTAAAGTGTGCCTGAACAGTAAGTAAAGGGTCCACAGTTGCCACAGGATGCTATCAGCATGGGGAAAGCAAGTGTGCTTCTTGTGAGCTCAACTTTGGCCCCACAGAGAACCTGGGGTCTGAAATAACCCTAAAATGAACCCTCAGAAAGCTGCCTGCCTGATTTTTAACACCCCTGACAGTATCACCACCTGGATTTGAGGGTCTAAATCAGGAATTGAATTAGGTGGTACCTTTTCCAGCCAGGTGGCCCAGGGAAGGACTGGGAAGTAGGTCATGAGAGAGTTGATGACCAGATTGTCTTTCAGATTCCCTGTGATAACTCAGACCCCAAATCCCTTTGATCCCCAAATTTCAAGAGCTCTGTTTGCTCCACCTGATTGCTTCAACAAACAGTCCACTTTGGACTAAGACTTGTACTTCTCCCCAACTTATTGGAACACAAAATGAATGTTCTATACCCAATTTTTAACCAAGTTCCATTTTCTAGCCTTCCAGCAACTTCTGTCTGGTTAGTCATTTAGCCTCTTGGTTTCAGGTCTCCTCTTTAAAAGAGAGAAATGAATGATCCCCCGTGCTTCACAGGAGGATTGAGAGAATTAATTAATGTTTGTAAAGGGTTTTTCCATCCTGTGGTGTCTTTGATATCAGAGGATGAAAGTGTGTGAGCAGTGGTGATGAGGACCGAGTTCAGGAGGGAAAAAGAGAGAACAATCCTCTATTTGTTAGTTTTAGTGCTCATCCACACTGTTCTGATGTTTAACAAAGTTCTTTTAAGTTCTTCCAAGTTAAATGCATGCATGTCAATATCATTCCTTTGATGAAGTCAGCCATATAAAAATAAAAATTTTAAACAAACTTTTGTCCAAACCAAAGATGGAGGTAGAAATCAGTTTCTTGTTAACCAGAACCCTAACTGATATTGTAGCCCCTTCATTGTCATCCCTAGGAGGGGTGTGAATGCACCTGCTCACCATCCTGTGGGCCCTCTCCCAGCCTGTGAGTGTCCTTTCTATTCTAAGGAAAGAAGAATGTTGTGTTTGCTAATTTACTTTTTCTAGCAGAAGAGGTGGTCTGTTGTGGACTGAATTGTGTCCCTCCAAATTTATATGTTCATATGTTCCTATGTTAAACTCTAGCCCCCAGGACCTAACAATGTGACCATATTTGGAGACAGTCTTTACAGAGGTCATCAAGTTAAAACGAGGTCATACGTGTGGGTCCTAATCCAAAAGGACTTGTGTCCTTATAAGAAGAGATCAGGACACAGACACAGAGGAATGACCACGTGAGGGCCCAGGGAGAAGGTGGCCATCTGCACACCTAGGAGGTGCCTCAGGAGAAACCAACCCTGCCAACACCTTGATCTTGGACTTCCAGCTTCCATGACTGTGAGAAAATGCATTTCTGTTGTTCAAGCTGTCCCATTGGTGGTACTTTGTTACAGCAGCCCCAGCAAACTAACATACTATCTTAGCCTACTTGTGACCTCAGCTACATTTCTCTGTGATCAGTGAATCCAAGAGGGAACATCAGGGATGGAGTTCCTCACGGCTAAGGAAGACATCACAAAAAGTTCAAAGTGTCTTCCCCTGTAGTCATTTAACACTATGCAGAGAAGGAATTTGGGATAAGAACTGACATGTGAGATCATTTCATGCAGAAAGACCTAAGTTTTTCCTTTAAATTATTTCATTTGAATCCTTCTTTCAAATCTTCACATTCTTGGGGTGCTTGGGTGGCTCAGTCGGTTAAGCGTCTGCCTTTGGCTCAGGTCATGATTCTGGAGTCCCAGGATCAAGCCCCACATTGGATTCCCTGCTCAGTGGAGAGTCTGCTTCTCCCTCTGCCCCTCACCCCACTTGTGCTCTCTCTCGCTCTCTCTTTCTCTCACGCACTCTCTCGCTCTCTGTCTCTCAAATAAATAAATAAATAAAATCTTTTAAAAAACCCAAATCTCCACATTCTGCCTTATTAGGGGAACTCATCCAAGATCTCGTGTCTGTGTTGCTCTTGAAGAGGTGTCTGGGTGAGTTTCTTCAATATATTTTCTGCCTTCCAGAAAAAAGAAGTAGCCACATAATTCTCTTACTCAACCCCAGGAATCAACAATCTTAGTAATATTTTATAGTGGATTAAATAAGACCACTATTCCAATCAAGAGTTGGAGTCTATTTCCACACCCCTTGAATCTGGGTTTGGGGGTATGAGGGAGCTTGTGACTTGCTTTAACCAATAGAATTTGATGGAAATGACATGTGTGTGTTTAGGAGGTATATTAGAGTTCTCCACAGAAACAGAACCAATAGGAGATAAGTAGTAGGCAGGTGGTAGGTAGGTAGATATATATAGATGATAGACGAATAGATAGATAAATAGATGATAGATGATGATGATGATAGATAGATGATAGATAGATAGATAGATAGATAGATAGATAGATAGATAGATATAGATAGATAGATAGATGATAGATAGATATACATACATACATACAAAGAGAACTATTATGAGAAATTGGCTCACATGATTTTGGCTGAGAAGTCCCATGATCTGTCATCTGCAAGCTGGAAACCCAGAAAAGCAGTGGTGTAGTGAGTCCAAGTTCAGAGAGCTGGTAGTGTGAGTCTAGCCGGAGTCTGAAGGTCTGAGAAGCAGGAGCACTGATGGTATTGTTCCATTTCAAGGGCAGGAGAAGACTGATGTCCAGTCAAAGACATCAGCCAGGCAGAGAGAGAATCCCATCTTCCTCTACCTTTTTATTCTATTTAAGTCCTCAATGGACTGGGCGATGCTCACCCACACTGGGGAGGACCAACTGCTTGACTCAGTCTACCCATTCCAATGCTAATCTCACCCAGGAATATCCTCACAGACATACCTAGGAGTAATGTTTTACCAGCTGTCTGGACACTCCATGACCCAGTCAAGTTCACACATGAAATTAACCATCGTAGGAGCCTTAGCCTTCAGATGCCTTGCCACTTCTACCTTCACCCTCTCAAAATGTTTCCTGAGACCACCATGCCAGGAAGAAACCTGAATGAAAGACCACACGGAACCGTCCCCGCTAATCCTGGCCCCAGAACACCCCAGAATGGAGCCCACCTTCTTGAGTGAGCCCAGGCAAACCCAGCTGCCACACTGCTTGGTCAGTCAGCTCAGAGAATCATGGCAAGTATTAAATCCTCGCGTTAAGCCACCAATTTTGGGGTAGTTTGGTACACAGAGGGATACCTCTCTGCCTCTTGGAGACTTAATGAAAAATGAACTTCCAGGAATTAAAGAAGAAATCTAGTTACATAATTTTTTCAAACAAGTGAAACAAAGATGTTGTTCAATAAATTGTTAGGGGAGACAGGGTCCTGAAGCAATCGTTTAAAATAGTTTGTAATATCATATTAATCGTATGCAAATGTTCCTCCCCAAACACTACAAAACAATGGACTCTGTTAATAATTTAAACAATGCCCCTGAAATCCTTTGCAACATGATTTGCTTAGCAAAATACTTTCTCATAAATCGTTCCAGGGAAGGCTTTGATCGCCCCATAAATTATGCCACCATGAATTCTGCACCACCACCGCCTGACTCAGGGATGTTTTCCTGTGTTTGACCCTGAACCCAGCTTCCCTTCTTTCCCTTTATCTGCCCCTGGGGGTCCTTTTCCTTCCTAAGCAAAGTTTGTTAAGTTAGCATATTTCCCAAAATGTAGGGCTTGCACTGGATTTCTAAATTTGTGACAGCACACAAACCATCTTTAGTAGCTTCCTAAAGATACTCTCCAGAGAGATTTCTACCTCATGGGTGTGTGTCCGTATGTCTCTGTGTGTGTGCATGTGTATATATGTGAGTGCGTGTGTGTGTCTCCGTGTTCATGTCTGTGTTCATGTGTGTGTACAGATGCATACTCACGGTTTAAACTGACCCGAGCTCCATCTAGCTGGGAAGGTGACTCCGTGATGGGTGGGATGTCAGAGCTCAGGGGCCACGTTAGTGTCCCACACCACAGGGCGTGGCTTCCGACTCCCCCCTGACTTGCTGGCCATTCCTTCGTTTCTGTCATCAACTCACTTCAGGAATGTAACTCCCCGGCAGCGTGGGACTGACAGGGCTAATGTTAAAGGTTAAGTTCCCCTGCAGCCCTGGAAAATCTGGACCAAAAATTCCCATGTACCTGCTGAGGCCCTGCACCCCGTAGACAGCCCCCAGCCCCTTCTGGGGAGTCATACAAAAGCTGGAGGATTTTACAGGGGGTACAAAGAACACTTGGCAAAGAAGAAACGGCAAACAGCTGAAGACTGCAGCATCACTCTCATCAAAACGGCCCGTTTCGACAGGTGTGGGGTCAGGAGATGGCCTCTCCCTCCCTCCTCGGAGACCGGTCCCTTATCCTAAGGAGACTTCGAGGTTATCTTATTTGTGGCTGAATGGCAACAGCCCCTCCATCAGTCCTAGGGAGAATGATCAAAGAGGGATTTAATTAAATTTTCATATTTAATTTTCTTCTTTCATCTGTACTGCCTCTTTTTGCTCAAAACATGCTATTCTCAGGGAGCTGAAAAGTTGCTCAGGAGAGCAGAACTCACTAGAATAGGAGAGAAATGGGGGCTTTATGGGTTTTCTTTAAAAGGACCCAAATCTCTCCATCTTCACTCTGCTCCAATGTGTGTGCAATTTAGGGCAGTAACGTTTGAATTATGAATTGGCTGTTCTAGCTGTAAATTAAACGTGCTGTAAATGGCTTCGATCCCAAGTGTGCCTGGAGGCTCCTGGTGAGTGATTTGCACCCAACCTGGACCAGAGGCATATTTGGGGAGCAGAGAAGGCAGGCCAGGGCAGTCCTTTCCAAGCCCTAAGCCCACCTGCTTACCCGCTTGCCTGCTGTGCATCTCAGTTTCACAAAAGGCATGGCCCCCATGCAGGTGACACCTTTAATTCCCAAACTAGACAGGGAAAATGATGCTGCAGATGAAACTGGCCCACAGGTCAAGTCCAAGCAAAATGCAGATCCTTTGTGAGGTTTGTTCTTGTCTGGGTGGGGGATGGACTCTGCACCAAGGTCAGTGTCTACTGTTCATCCTTACCTTCCTTACTTTTACCAGGGGGATTTGGTGGGAAGATCAATATTCCTGAGCTGGTACAGAGAGAAGCCTAGAGGCCAGCATTGTTGAAAGGCACGCACTTGACCTCCCTGAGGGTACCTCTCTGTTTGCATGAGAACCAGCCTGAGAGCCCCCCGACCCGTGTCGTCCATGACAAATGCCCCCCAAAGCCGTGAAGGCACTGAACGAGATTCGCGTACCGCCACGTGAAGGGAAAGAAATCCCTTTCCTTCTGGAACATCATTTACATGCTCATAATTCATGTGTTTATTACACATCACTCTTATCTACTCCTTAGAGCAGACCCTCCCTTCTGGATATCATCTGGAAGGCTTGTGGTAGCCTAGTTTTAATTGTATTTAAATACAAGCATGCCTCACGCCTGACTGGCAAGGTAATAAGATTTCCCCAGTTTCTGCATTCCAGACGTCAGTGGTATGATTTTCTGGCCGGCACATCCCAGCTGTGCTAAGGCCCTAGGTTACAGGACAAGGTGGGTTCTTACTCCAGCTTGCTGGTGAGCTCACCTGACAGTTTTTATGGTTTGGCGTGTGTCCCCCAAAAAGGCATGTGGAAGTCCTAACCCCCGGTGCCTGTGAATGTGACCTGATTTGGAAACAGGATCTTTGTTGATGTCATCAAGTTAAGAAGAGGTCATAGGGGACTAGGGTGGGTCCTATGTCCTTCTAAGAAGAGAAGAGACCACACAGAAGGAAGACAACATGTGAAGACTGGGCAGAAACTAGAGGAACACATGTAGAAGCCAAGGAACATCAGCGGCCACCAGAAGCTGGAAAAGATGAGGAGGATGGTCCCCTGGAGACTTTGGAGAGAGTGTGACCCTGCCAGCTCCCTGATTTTGGACTTCTGGCCTCCGAACTAGGAGAGAATGAACTCCTGTCTTCTAGGCCACCCAACTGATGGTAGTTTGTTATGGTGGCCCCAGAAAATTCACAGCAACTTACCAAAAATCAGGTATTCTGTTTCCTTCTCATGTGACCAAGCCATGAATGGTCAAGAGCAGGACGGCCAGCAGAGGTCCTAGCTGGGGTCGGAGACACACTTGTGATGTGAACATGTTGTCCACCAAGGGACCGTGGACACAGTGTGCAGAGGAGGGTCACGCACTGTGGATTTGCTTGGGCAAATCAGTGCTCAGGCCTTGTGAGCCAGGGTCCTGACGGTGTCCCCCCTCAGCCTCTCCCACTCAGGGGGCAGTCCTGCTGGACCCATCAGAGATGCAAATAAAGTTTCAAGCATAAGTACGCGAATGGCATTGTTACTTAAAATAAGGAAAAGAGGAGGAACCTCGTTCCTATAAATAGAGGAAACATTGACTGTGGCTCATTCACAAGACGGATTGTTGGGGAGCTGCAGAAATGATGTTTGGAGGAATTATTTTTATCACAAGAGAGAGACATTCTCACAACACGATTTTTAGTGACAAGTGCATACACGGATTGTCTACACTGAGCATCACACCCAAACAGGCCCGTTGTCTTCGGGTGGGTTCGTGAGAGATCTTACCTCCATGCCTGATCTTCACACTCGGTCCCAGTTGTCTGAAGTCATTGTCTGTTACTTTCATGATCAGAACGCGACGTGGTGAAGACAGACTGGGTCCGTTGGCCAAGTTCCCTTCTTTACTTTGGCCCCTCCTGTCTCCCCCCGACCCCCCTCTTTGATGGGGTTGAAAACAATGTCACGAATGGCATTTTGGAATCGACGTTGTAAGCCTCCCACCTCCAGTGCTCCAAACTATTGACGGGCAATTTCTTTTCTCTTTCCCCCCTGCCCCCTCCTCTGGATGGTCATTCGATCTGGGATGCGGTGATTCCATTGCGGGCCTCCCTCCGGGACCTGGCTCGGTGGGCTGCCCACCTTCACCTCTGATCGTCAGGTGTTAGTCAAAATGCAAACACCAGGGCTGGCTTAGGGGCCCTGACTGGTGATTCCACGTTTCCTAGGCCAACAGGAAGCAGAGCCGACCACACTGGATGGGGCTCCGGGCACCAGGGGGAGGTGGTGCCTCCGCGCTGGATTCCTCTTGCATTCGCCCTCCTCTGTGGTCTCTGTCAGAACCCCAAGCCCAGAGCCTTCTAACTGTGTGGGGGTGTTTGCTCTGTGTGCCGTTTCCCTTTGGAGGGTCTTGTCTAGACCCACTGCATCAGTGTGCGGGGGCTGCCGCAGAGAGTACCGCCAGCTGGGAGCTGGAACACAGCAGACGTTTGTTTTCCCGCCCACGGTCCTGGAGGCTGGAGGTCTGAGATCAAGGTGTCAGTGGGGCGGGTTCCTCCTGAGCCTCTCTCCTTCGCGTGTGGATGGCGGTCCTCACCCCATGTCCTCACAGGGTCGTCCTTCTGTGTGTCTGTGTGTCTTTTTATAAGGACACCAGACACATCAGGTTAGGATCCACCCCATGATCTCATGTGACCTTCATCACCTCTTTGAAGACCCGATCCCCAAATGTAGCCACATCTTGAGGTCCCTGGGGCGAGGACTTTAATGTACTGAGGAAAAGACTTTCTCCTACGGGTCAGAAGGCTGCTGTACATTCAAGTAAAGCCCTGGTTCCCAGAGACAGCCTCTCTCCCCTTAATCAAGTCCTGGGCCATCCAGGACCCCGCCAGGGTCTGGCGAGCTGCAGGAATTACAATGGAGGACAAGCCATAGGCGTTCCAACGCTAGATCTCAGTCGCAAGGAGAGCGTTTGTCACTTCGGCTGGAGTCATTCCCACTTGTCCCTGAAGCCGCCCAGGATGCCAGCTCCAGGGAGGCACAGGCCCGCGGCTGTGATCCGCGACTTCCTGCTCCCACTGCTCCTTTCCCCACAAGGAGAGGGGGCTGTGAGGGTGCTGGCATCGCCAGTGGGTGCAGCATGGCCTCTCGGGAAAGCATCGGGCGGATCCCAGGCCCTGTGCCCCTCCTCTGGCCACCTCTGCTGCTGCAGTCTTTGTCCGGCATCACAGATTCGGCAGCTTAGGGGCGTGCTGGTGGAGGGAGGGGAGAGGGGGCTCTAATGGCTGGGCCCAGCTCTGCAGTGTGGACAATGGGACCGTTGTTCTCACAAGTACCTGTTATTCCCACAGGAACTGCAGGGCAGGTTGCGGTCTGCAGAGGCGAACCTCCCCCTGCCTCATCAGGACTCACCTACTTCTAAGAGCATGGAGTGGACAGGTTAGCATTTGAATTATTCCAGCTATGAGCAATGGAAAGAAAGTTGGCATCGTGTCCGTGATTTGTGCAGGAAAAAGAAAAAAAGCAGAAGAGCCAAAGCCTTCCCCATCCCAGCTGCTTTCTCACTTGGGAAGGAACCCCCTGCAGCCCACGGACTTCCTTCCAAAACCCGTTGGCCAGAACGTGTCACCTGGACACCAGGGGACTGCCGGGGAGTCTGTAGCACAGGAGTACTTGTCTCGGTATCTGCTACCCCCTGTGCCAAATCAGGGGCTGTTCGCAGAAACGGGGAGGCGGACATGGCGCAGGGACACCACATCCGGGACAACACCCACCTCCGGGAAGGAAGACCCCTCCCTCTCCCAGCTCGCACACACTGGGAATACGGAGCTACCACAGACACCTTGGGGGACCTCGATCCTTTTCTTTCTTTTTTTGTTTTTATTTTAAACATCTTTATTGATGTAGAATTCAATGCCATATAATTCACGTGTTTAAAGCACACAGGTTAATGGCTGTTAGTGCAGGTACAGAGTTCTGCAACCATCACCACCACCAATTTTAACACATTTGCATCATGTCCTAAAAGAAACTCCGCCCCTCTTAGCTGCTGCTCCCAGCCCGCATCCCCCAGCCACAGGCAACCACTCACCTCTGTCCCACGTGCATAGATTTGACACAGCATGTGAACGGAATCATATTCTGAGACCTTTCGTGCTCGGCTTCTTGCCCTCAGCATAATGTTTCCAAGCTCCATGCATGTGGTACCATGTATCAAAATTGCTTTTTATGGCTGAATATTACTCTATTATATGTATCCTTCACTTTCTGTTTATTCATTCATCTGTTGATGGCCGACTGGTTGTTTTCTCCCTTCGGCTGTGCGTGGACGTGTCTTCATTTCTCTGGGGCATGTCCACAGGAGTGGAATTGCTGTTGACTTTCTTCTGAATGTACTCAAGGACATGCACCAATTAGGTTCCGTCGTCCCAAATAGTGGATGTTGCTAACAGTGCCTCATCAATGGCCAAGCAAGAGATCACCTGTGATCCCCCGCCTCTTTCTGTGGGGCATTACCCCGCATCTTTCCTTTGGTCCAGACTGGAGAAAAACGAATGCTCAGGTATTTTTCCCCCATTTTTCTTCCATACGATGTTTGTTCTTACAAGGGAAAATAGAAACTGCTGATCAGCAGAAAACCCATACCGGCGTTCCTGAAATTCACCTCCCGTTCCCCGGCAGCTACGGCTTCACATGGCCTGAGCCCGAGGGCGGAGGCGCCGACCCCTTCCCCATCCACCCTACCAGCTCGCCTGCTATCTGTGGCAGCTGACGGCACTTAAGGGACCACCCTGAGGTTTCCATGGTAAGCCAGACTTCCCATCTGCCCCTTCTCAGCCCAGGCTGTTCCCCAGGAGCCTGTAGTCCATCTAATTATTTCCACTCTCATGTGTGTGTTTGTAAAACAGAATGCTGACTTGCAGGGGCACAGGCTAGACAGGCTCCTCCGGGCATTCTCTGCTGTTATTAATCTTTTTCCGGTGACGTCAGCTTCCTCACGCCCCCAGAGATCAGTGTGGTGGGGGTGCCCAGGAGGCACTTGGACGGGGGGCAGACAGTTGCTTCACATTCATCGTTCTTTTGCTAATCCAGACAACCAACGGTCTTACACCTGACCTGTGCCGGCATTGAGGACAGAGAGCCCAGTCCCGACCTCAAAACCGCATCCTCCGGTGGGCAAGAGAAGCCGAGGCCAAGCCCTGCTAATGCAGGCGCAGCATGGGGCCCTAGACTCAAGGCCAGTCCCTCCTGTTCCCTGTCCTTGGAGCAAGCAGGTCAGGGGGTCAGTCTCACAGGTAGTTTGCTATTACTTCCCTCTGCAGATTTTCTTCCCAAGGAGCTGTTCACCCTGCCAGTGAAGGGGGGTCCCCGACCCAAAGCCATGTAAGATGGCCAGACTTGGGGCCCAGAGTCAGGGAGAGCAGTCTATAGCAGCGACACGTATCACAGGCCAGAAGGAGCACCTGCCCGGGCGGAGCTCTGGAGGCAGCCCCCAGGAGCAGAGAGCCAGCAGGGCGGTGGACCTGTGAGGCTGAGAGTGGGTGGGGGCCGCTGTCCAGCCATGGGGACTAGGCTGTGGGGGCCCTCCCTGCCGGGCAGGGAGTGGGCATGTTTGCCAAGACGAGGGAGCCCAGAGTCAGGCCCCTGGGGCCTGGTGTCTCAAGGAGGGCAAGGCTGCACAGGGGTCTGAGGGCCCCAGGCTATCATGACTTTCTCTGCTAATCCCTGAAGGGTGGGCTGTCCCGGAGCTGTGGTGACAGCCTCTCTGCAGTCAGGAAGAGGTCGGTTAGTGATGATCCCGGTGCAGAAGGGCTGGAGGAATCTTTCCTCTCCCACAGATACATCCAAAGGCCGCCCTGGGCCTGCCCAGAACACTATTTTTTCGTTTAGAAATCCCTCCCTGATGGGACATTTGGCTTTCTGGACCTGCCCTATTTTTCACTCTCTTGCCTGGGTGGCAGTGCCCATCTCTCCAGGATCCCTGTGCCCCCTACTGGCCATTGTCCACCCCGTGTTAAATCAGCTCCCTAGGTCCCAGCTCAGGCTGCCCCACCTGCCCCACCTGCCCCAGCCCAGGGCTAATGCTGCCCGCTTGGCCCCACCCCTGCCTGGGCTTGTGGGCAGCTGTCCAGCTGAATCCCTGCCAGGGGACCTTCTGCTCACCCCCTCAGCCAGGGTCCCCGGGCTCCCTACCTGCAGAGCTTGTCCTGAGTTTGTCCCCCCCCCCCCACCTGGTGTGGCTGAGGAGCTCTGGACTATATGGGAATAGGGACATGGAGACCTTGGGCATGTTGTTCTTCAGTGCCGAGAAGATTCCTTCCTACACACACCTACACAGGTGTGTGCTGTTTGCTCCAGCTTGGGGCTTGAGGATCCTCCTCCAAGGAGTGCCCCCCGGAGGCTGGCTCTACTCTCTGCAACATTCCAAGGATGTCTCCCTGGGCAGGAATTCCTGACACACAGAAACTCTTGATGAGAAAACATGGACCCTTCTCCACGGAGGTGTGAACTGCTCATTGCTATCATCCCTGCAATTTGCTGGTGTGTCTAGAAAAAGAACAGGATTTGTCTTGGGGACAAAATTTCAGGGGTGTTTATTCATCAACTGATATATATTAAACAACCACCATATGCCATGCACTGTCCTAAATCCTGGGGAAACAAGAGTTAACAAAAAGAAAAAAGAGAGAAAAAGAAAAACCTCTGCCCTCATGGAGCTTACGTTTTGTTAGGGAGACAGACCATGACAGAATAAATAACAGGTTTAAAAATGGCTTGTGTGAAGGAGAGTAAAATCAGGAGTGGGAGTTGAGGTTGGGGGGGAGTTGAGATTTGAAGCGTGCCGATCAAGGAAGGCTTCCCTGTGAAGGGGGCTTCTGAGCAAAACCCAAAGGAGGTAAGGGAGCCAGCCCTGAGGGAAGAGAGTTCCAGGTGGAAGGAAGTGTACGTGCAAAGGTCCTGAGGCAGGAAAGCCTTCATGGTTTGGTGAGCAGAGGGCAGAGGTAGGGATGGGGCTCCCTTCCCACAGCAAGGTGGTATCAGGAGGCCTTTGGTCTTTATTCCAGGTGAGATGGGGGCCACCTGAGGGACCAACAGAAGAAACACGGGAGCAGATTCCCAATTTCTGAGCATCCAGCCTGCTGCCAAGGTCCGGGGCAGAAGCAGGCAGCTAGTCAGGAGCTGCTCCAGGTCCAGGCACAGCCCTCAGCTGCAACCCCATCTCCACCCTGAGCGGCTGTCACTGCCCACTTCACCTCGGGGTGCTGCGTTTCCCGTTTTTCTGTGGCCCCTTTGTAGCTGTTTCTCGGGCCCTACCTCCGTCATGGGATGGAGTCACGCATGAACCAGCCTGTCTCTGCAGCTAGTGTTTCACTTCCCCATGGCCTCTTTCATGCCATGGCCCTGGAAGGGACTTAGTGAAGGCTTCGTGCGGGCTTGTCATCTGTTCTTCTGCAAGAGGGTTTTCAGGGAAGTGGGGCCCCAACCACCAAAGGACATCATTTCCAGGAGACTTCTCAGAGGAGATCAGAGGGGAGCTGGAAGGTCCCCTGTGGCAGGGGGCTATAGGGGGCAGCGCTGAAGGGCTCTGGAGTCCCCTGGGCCAAAAACAGGGTTTAGGTTTGACAATGACAGACACACACACAACTAGATGTCCGCCATCAGCTTCCAAACAGCCTTGCTGTTTCCATCATTCCCATTCTGCAGGTGAGGACAACAGGGGACCAGAGAGGCTGACATAATTCACTCCATGTCTCTTGCAAACATCCTGTCCAGGAGCCACGTCTCTCCGCTGGAGCCCATGTGACCCCCAGCCAGGCCCGCTGTTGCTTTCTCTGGCTTCAGTCACATCATCCCTGTTCAGCTCCCATTCATCAGTACTGCGTTTTGCTTTGCACACTTTCTGGGGGGAAAATTCTAATTTGGCTTTGGAAGTATTATTAATATCGATTTTACAGTTTTCTTTGTCCATTTTGGAGCCATTTGTTTTGTTTGTTTTTTTCCCCAGGTCTCAGACAATTTTGCCGACCTGTGATGAGTCAGCTGGCCTGGCTGCACCCACTGCCCACTGCCCCCTGTGCTCACAGCCTTATCATTGCTCCTTCAGGCCAGCTGACTCGGGGTTGGCTCTGCGCAGCAGAACTTCCTGGCACCTGTCCCTGCCCTCGGGAACATTCTGCCCTTCCCGGGAACATGCCTTTGAGCTTGCGGAAGTCTGGTTTCCCTCCTACGCATCTTGAGAGCTGCTTGCGAGAGGGTGGACCAGCTTCACCTGCCCCCTCACTCCCGGGGCCTCAGCACCTTCCCTGCGCCCAGGTTACCAGCGAGCATCGATTTCACACAGATGAACGACTCCTTTCTATGGGAGTTAAAGATAAATCCTGCCACTCAATCATCTTTAAAACTGTTCTTTAACTGTCCCTGTCCCGGTTTCATTTTTCTTAGGCATTCAATTAAATTGAGCTGCTAGCAGCCCCACATTTTAATTTTCCTGTTCTACACCGGATAATAAATAGTGACAGAGTAATAGCATGGCCTCTTCCCTTGGTCTTCTCTCCCCCTCATCCCTCATTTCTCCACATCTCATTCCCTGAGTGTGTCTGAGTGTTTTGAGGGCCTCAGACCCCAAGGATGAGGCTGGGCCAGGACAGCAGACCTTGACTGTGCACCTGCTTTATTCCCAAGCTCAGTGCTGGGCTGGCAGAAGGGAACTCAAGGGCAGATGAACCTCTCTTGGTGGGAAAAACTTGCAAGCAGAAGCATGCAGCCCTGGCTCCCGAACTCTGCTCGTCTCTGGCTGGCAGTGGCCAGCGTCCAGAGGGGGCGGTCATGATGCAGCAGCTCTGTGATTCCAGTCCCTGGGAGCCTCCGCCTCTTCTCCGGCCAGCTCAGACCTTGAACTTCTTGAGTGAGGGGCAGCCCAGCTGTGAGGTTCCCTGTTTGTGCAAGCTGGTCAGGGCCCAGGCTCTAGTCTCCGAGACCCGCCCTCAGCAGGTGCAGGGGGCGGTGTTTGTTACATGGGGAGGATTCAGGGAAAGGCACATGGTTAGATGGGAAAGCAACACTTGTGCCAAGAGGAGCATCATTTACTGAAGTATTACTCTAGGTCAGGGTTTGCTTTAAATCCTTTACCTACAATATCTTACTTAATCTTCACCAAGTTTTAAAACATAGGCGTCATGGTTACCTTTTTAAAGAAGAGAAAACTGATGATGTTCTGAAGAGCCCAGTAATGTCCCCAGGAGGTGGTGACACCAGAATGTCAAGTCTTTTTCTTTTTTCCTTTTTCTGTCAAACCATCTGTCCCTGATTCTCTTCCCCAAGAAGGACTCATTGATATTTCTAGGATAACTATTCTAAAAGGGTTACAATTTGGCCAGTCCTTTTCTGGGTTTGCCTCAGAGGTGTGACTCACTGTCATCAGTCAGTGGAGGGCGTTAGTTTGAGGGCAAATTCTGGAGTCTGGCTGTTTGGGTTTGATCCCTGTCTCACACCTTATTAGCTATGGATTCTTTGCCAAGCACTGGTTATTTCATCTTTAAATAGGTTCAGCTGCTCAAACAAGAAGATCCCAAACTGCAATGGTTGCAACAACATATGCATTCACTTTTTTTCCTCATATAACCATCCCAGGTAGGTAGCCTTGTTCTAGGAGCTCATCTGGGGGCCAAGGTTTCTTCACCCTACTTCTCGATAACTCCGAGTCCATCAGAAGCACGGGTCATGCAAAACCAGCTGGGTGTCCTAGAATTCAGTTCAGTTCTGCACTCCCTGGAGACAGCATCAGACCCTACGGGTGATGGCCTCAGTCCCATAAGACTGCCCTCCACTTCCGAAGCCGATTGCATGTCTAGGTTATCACCTGTGCTTCTGACCAACAGGCTATGAATCAGAGGTCCCATAATCCCCTCCTCAGGGGTTAATTTGCTAGAGTGGCTCAAAGAACTCAGAAACATTTACTTACACTTACTAGTTTATTATAAAGAATATTATAAAGGATACAGATAAATAACCAGGTGGTGGACTACAAGGGCAAAGGTCCCAAACGGTCTGAAAAGCAGGAGCCTCTGTCCTCATGGAACAAAGATGTGCCACCCTTCCAGCATGTGAATATGTTCATCAACCTGCGAGCTCTCCAAACCTCAACATTTTTGGTTTTTATGGAGGCCTCATTACATAGACATGATTGATTCAATCATTGGCCATTGGTGATCAATTCAACCTCCAGCCCCTCTCCTCTCGCAGGAGGTCAGGGGTAGGACTGAAAGTTTCAACTCCCCACTCATGATTGGTTCCCTTGGCAGCCAGCTCCCATCCTTAGGTGACCCAGGAACTTTTCCAAATGCCGTCTCATTAACATAACAAAAGACACCTTTATCAATCATCACTTAGGAAATTCCTAGGGTTTTAAGAGATCCGTGCCCGGGAACTGGGATGAAGACCAAGTATATATTTCTTATTATGAATCACAATATCACAGCAGAGTTCTATTGCTAAAAGGAAAGGGGGGGAAACAGACGCTGGGATATAATTAGCAATCTCTGCCAAAGGTGATAATCCTGGACCCTATAGGTTTTCTGAGAGGATTAAATGAGACGTGCACATAAAGCTTTGAGTATAAATAGTTGTCATTTGTTAAAACCTCCTGAAATTGTTTTATTAATATCATCTCTATCACCACCACCACCACCACCACCACCATCATCATCATCATTATCTTATTCATCATCTCAGGTAATGCCTTTCAAGCCAACAATGACAATAATTGGGCTTGCATTAACATTCCTGTTTTCTAGCCACTGGTATATTTTCCTAATCCTTGCTGCCTCCATTTGCTTCCAGAATTCAAGTGCAAACAGAAGCCTAATTTATCACTACATCAGGTTCAGTAAATGCTACTTTGATATAATAATTCCTGCAGGTTTTATAAACGGTTTTGATCATAAGAATTCACAGTCAGCCTTGTAAATATGTGTGCAGTTTTAAAATGGTATGTCTTTGACCCAGCAACTTTGCTTTTGAGATTTTACATGAAGGAAATAACCACAGAGAATCAAAAAGATTGATCTACTGGGATGTTACTCACAGCAATATTTATAACCATTGAAAAAATTGGAAACAAACTAAACGTTGAAGAAGAGAGGCTTGGGTAAAATAAATTATACTACACCTGTATAATAAAATACTATACAGCTTTAAAAATTATGTTGTTGAAGAATATCCAAATATATGGAAAATATTCGTGATATATATTTGTTAAATGAAAAAGCAGATTTCAAAATGGTATGGGAAATTATAGTCTTAGTTTGTGGAGGAAGTGCAACTACCCATGAAGAACATGGGCTCTAGAAATGGAAAGATTTGAATCTTGTTTCTGCCATGACCTTGGGCAAGACATTTTGTGCCTCACTTTCCTCTCTTTCAAAATGTGAGGGAAGGAGTCCAAGTAAAATTTCCTCCCCTTCCTTCGGCACGGTACACCTGGCCGGTGGTTCTTCAATCTCTGTTTGGATGCCTCAGATGAACAGGGCCCTCACCACCTCCCATACTGTCTTGTCGGTAACTGTAGTAACTCTAACCACAAACTACTCACCGAGTGGATGGAAACCATCTTGAAAGTTACATTCTCCAGGTTGGAACTTGTGTTTTCATTGTTATGACCAATAAAAGGGTGGTGGGCAATTGACGTATATGTTGTTGTGGGGGTTAGGCTTCTTTTCTGGATCCCCAGAAAATCCATGTCATCATTAGGAATCTTGGTTATTATGGAAAGGGAAGATGAACAGAGCCCCAAAACAGGGTCCAAATGGTAAAACTTGTGGAACTGTCAAGTGCAAGTTCTGATGTCAAGTCAGAAACCAAGAAATACTCAGAAAATCAGCCCCAGCTCTGCCACTAAAGAATCAGTTGATCTGTTCCCAAGGTTTCAGCTTCCTTGGCTGAAAAAAGAGATACAAAGAGAAGTAGAGGTCTCAAGCATCCTTTTAAGGCAGGGTACCCCTCTATTTAAACACCATCTGATATGGAAGGTGAATGTGCTGAATAAACAAGGAAAGATGCCATAACCAAGATAAGGGAGGAGGGGATCCAGGACATCCCTGCTTCTCTTCCCTATGTGTGCCCAGAGATGGTAGTGCCTCTGCAGGACCTAGCTGTACCTCATCTTCATTCAACCATAAAATTAACACCCGCAGCACTCTGCACAACACTCAAAGGTGGGAACAACCTGAACCCCACTGATGAGCAAGTGGACAAACAAGTTGACGCATGTCCATGCAATGGATTACTCAGTCATAAAAGAAATGAAACACTAGCACACGCTACAATGTGGACAAACCTGAAAGCATTACGCTAAATGAAAGAAACCAGTCTCAAAAGCCACACACGTATACAAAACATCCGGAACAGGTCAGGCTAGTCCTTAGAGACAGAAATAAGATTGGTGGTTGCCAGAGACTAGGGGTAGAGAAGAGTGTGGGTGATAGCTAATGGGTACAGGTTTCCTTTTGGGGCAATAAGAATGTTTTGGAAATTGACAGTGGTTGTACAACATTGTGAATGAACTAAATGTAATTGTTCCATTTAAATGTGGAATGGTCCACTTTAAAATGATTAATTTTACGCTATGTGAATTTTAGCTTAACAAAAAAGCCCCAAATAAAATAATGGTAACATTTACACCCAGAAGGGGAATAATGTTCACCTAACCCACGCATAGGAATTAGCAGAGCATTTTACTTTCCACAACACGTGTTTCCGCCTCCCCACCCATCTGTAGGACAAATGCTGCCCTCTCCCTGGAGCTGATCTGCCAGGGACAGACCCCAAGTCACTAGGCTCCTAATCTGATGCTCTTCCTTCCACCAGACAGCTGCCCATCCTAACTCAGGGGCACGGTCCTTGTTGGCACACCAGTGGCTGCTCATGGCTCTGTGGAGGGAGAGTGGCATCTGGCCGTGGCCTGGGTAGGAAGCTTCTGGTACCAGGAGTCAAATGCATGGCACCAGGCCCTCACCAATTGTTAGAAAAGTGCCCAGTACTCTAAATGCTCCTCACCCATATAGCTATAACCCAGACTGGTGGGTGGTACCATTCCAGTGTGTAAGTTTGGGAACTGGCCCCATTCCTTCAACAGATAATTATTAAGTGCCCACTATGGATACCTGTGCAGACCGCATGCTGGGTGCTGGAGCTTCAGTGGTGAACAGGTCTTACCTGGAGCCCCCAGGAGCTCACAACCCAACCCCAGAGGCAGGCTTCCTAATGAGACCATTGTAATGTAACATCTTGAATACTCTGAGAGCAGAGCAGGGGGCTGGGGCCCCACAAGATAGGAAGAAGAAATCTCAGAGGGTGACCCTCCAAGCTGCTTCTTGAAGGAGTAGGAGTTGTCATCCACATCACCCACACCCAGGTATGTGGGGAAGGGAAGGTACAGGAACCCCTCCCACTCCCAGCCCCCGTGCAGGTGAAGTTCCTGAGCAGGGAGAGTGCCCCCTGCCACCCTGACATGTGAGGGCTAATGTACGTGGGGGGTGGAGCAGGACAATAACACATTAGGTCTGCACTTTGGGAGTTGCCCCACCTGCAACTAGGAGACTAGATTTGGGGGCAGAGGGGAGATAGATTGTGTTGAGACCTGGCCTGGGTGTCCAGGTGAAAGGTAACACCAGGTTCCTGGGTGATGTTGAAGACAGAAAGCTAGGAGAGAGAGGGCTAGGGTCAGGAGAGATGTGGGGGGGAGGGTTCAGCAGCAGGAGCTGATGTGGAAGGCTTGGTTGAGAAGAACAAGGGGGAGGAGGCAGGAACAGAATGTCAGGCTTGGACAGTGATGGACAAGGGACTTTTGCTGAGATCGGGACCGAATCTGACCCCCTTGTTATAGCAGACCCTGAGTAAATAGAATCCGCTTGTTCTCATCTGGGTGGTTTTCACAGCGTACACTTCGGTCAGTCATGTAATTGAAGGCTGGAAGTGGACAGGTTACTGCGGGCAGCACGTGCTATGAGAAGAGCAGAGTCCAGAGGCCCAGTTCCTGAGGAACCCTGGCATTTACCAAGCTGTACAAGACTGAGAAGGAGGACTGGCAAGAGATCCAGAGGGAGCCCTGGGAGTGTGCCCCAGCTTGTGTGCAGAGACCTCAGGCTTACCTGGGCTGGGAGGGCAGAAGCTACAGAGCCATCCTGGTGCCCCAGCACAGCTCACATGTTCCAGACACCTTGTTGGATTCATCATGGCACCATGGCATGCTGCAGAGATTGGTGGGGCCTCCAGCTCTGCACTAACCTGGGGGAAGTCCCCATCACCTGCCCGTAACCATCCCCAAATCCTCCACCCTCTTCTTCTACCTGTTGATGGCCTGAATTCAATTAATAATCATGTTGCCACCATGTGCTCCGTGCCCAGCCCCACTGTTAGACAAGTTCTAATGTCACCAAAAGGCACGCAAACAGAAGGCAAGAAGGCCACATCTTTCCTTTGAGGCACTCACAGCCTCATCATCGGCAAAGCTCTCAGTCCCGATCATCGACAGCACCATGGACAGCGCTAACTGACTCAAGAAAACAGACTTAAGGAAAGCCCAATTTATGATTTCTAAGCCCATTCCAGGCAGTCAGGGGTCAGAATTAATGCCACCTAGCTTTGCAAGCACCAACCAATGGCTTCTCAAGTGACCTTTGATCCCAACGAGACTTGGGTTAACTGTAGCCTGATGCAAAGGTCCTAAGAGACCATGGAGGGAAACCACCCACAAAGCACCCCGTGCACTTCAACCTCAGAGTTTATGAAGGCCTACTGTGTGCCAGGCTTCAGGGTTACAGGGATCAAAACAGCACAGGTCCTCCTCAAGTCTCCTCCATCATGGGATTGGGGATGGGGGGGTGGTAAATGGAATCAAGGAGCAATAAAGATAAGCTGAGCACAGTACCCAGTGCGTAGTAGGTCTCTTGCTTAGCATTTTTAGGTGGATCTCCCCATTCCATTGTCACAAAAATGTATGAGGTGAGCGCATTCTGTCACAACGTATGAAAAGGGAAACTGAGGCACAAAGAAGTTGGGCACCTGGCAAAGGTCCTGCTTTTAGTCCAGTCAGGCTGCTATGACAAAGCGCCACAGACTGAGTGGCCTGAACCAACAAACATTTCTTCCTCTGGAGGCTGGAAGTCCAAGATCAAATCTCCAGCAGATCTTGTGTCTAGCGAGAGCCCCGGTCTGGGTTCATGGACAACTGTCTTGTTGCTGCGTCTTCATGTGGTAGAAGGGGAGGGAAGTTCTCTGGGGCCCCTTCGATAGGGCACTAACCCCCGTCATGAGAGCTCACACTCATGACCCAATCACCTCCCACAGTTGCTACCTCATAGCACTGTCCCACTGGGGGTTAGGATTTCAACATGTGAATTTGGAGGGACACAAACATTCAGGCTCTAGCAGTCTTGCTTCCAGGAAGTGGAATTAAATCCAGGCATTGCATCCCACAGTTGGCACAAACCTATAGACTCCACTGTACTCTGGGGCCAGTTGACCTCTCAGTGGGGCCAGCCTTCAAGAGATAGAGTAATAATGCATATTTTTAAAAATTTTTTTCAGCTTTCATGAGATATAATTGACATATAACATGGTGTAAGTTTAAGCTAGACAATGTACTGATTTGATACACTTATATACTGCAAAATGATTATTACCACAGTGTTAGCTAATGCCTGCAATACATCACATAATTACCATTTCTTTCCTGTGATTACAATAGTTAAGATCTACTCTTTTAGCAACTTTCAAGTACATGATACAGTATGGTTAACTATAATCACTATGTTGTGCATTAGATCCCTGGATCTTACTAATTTTATAATTGGAAGCTTATACCCTTTGGCCAATATCTCCCCCATTTTTCCACCCCTGCCCCCAACCCCTGCTAACCACCACCCCACTCTCTGTGCCTTTGAGTTTGGCTTTTTTAGATCCATGTATAAGTAATATTATACGGTGTGTGTCTTTCTTTGCCTGACTTATCTCACTTAGCATAAAGTCAAGATCCATCCACGTTGTCACAAACAGCAGGATTACCATCTTTCTCATGACTGAATAATATTCCAGTGTGTGTGTGTGTGTGTGTGTGTGTGTGTGTGTGTGTGTGTGTTGCATCTTCTTTAAGCACTCATTCATTGATGGACACTTAGGTGGCTTCCATAACTTGGCTATTGTGAACAATGACACAATGAACATGGGAGTGCAGATATCTCTTCAATAGCCTGTTTTCATTTCCTTCAGCTAAATACCCCAGAAGAGAGATTGCTGGATTCTATTTTCGATTTTGTGAGGAGCCTCTATACTGTTATCCACAGTGGCTGCAATAATTTACATTTCTACCAACAGTGGGCAAGGGTTCCTTTTGTTCAACATCCTCGCCAACACTCGGTATCTCTTGTCTTCTTGCTGATAGTTGTTCTAATAGATGTGAGGTGGTCTTTCACTATGGTTTTGATTTGTATTTCCCTGATGATGAGTGATATTGTGCATTTTTTCATGTATTTGTTGGCCATCCGGTTGTCTTCTTTGGAAAAATGTCTATTCAGTTCTTCTGCTTTTTTTTTTTTCCTCAGAAAGTTGAAAATAGAGCTACCATACGACCCAGCAATTGCACTACTGGGTATTTACTCTTCTGCTCATTTTTAATTGAATTATGTTTTGCTATGGAGTTGTATGAGTTCTTTATATATTTTGGATATTAAGCCCTTACCAAATGTATGATTTGCAAATAATTTCTCATACATAGTTTTAAAACATCTATAATATCCATTTTAATTTTCCTTTCATAGGGGAAATTGATACCCATGGTTATACACAATAGATGAAGTGCCATCATCAGCTACTATTCCATGCCAAGTCTTAGATGCTTTCCACCTTAAAAATAGTGACTTAAAAAAATAAATTAAAAAAAAAGTAAATTGACTAAGGTTTAATCAGGCAATTCATTTAAATGTCTCTGGAAATTGAATGTACAAAAAGCATGCAAATCCAATGGTAATCCCCACTCTTCATGAAGCGCTACTGGGGAGTTTGCTTCCATGCAAATACAATCCCAGAGTGAGCAGAGCAAGCAACTTTCTGGGGTGTGAACTTTCTTTTTCTTCATAAATTGATTTTTACCTCAAAAGACTCGGACTTCTTCACAAATAGTCCATGTGCACTTAACGACGCGGCTTTATTTTTAGTCTGGCTCTCTTTCTCCTGTTTCCAAATCAAGAATTCTCTGTAGACCCACCAGTAAGTCCAGGCTGCTGGAGACAGTTCTCCCCAGCCCCGGGTGAGGGGCATCGCAGGAATGGAAAATTACCAGAGACTGTACTAGAGCCCAGAACTCTTAAAGCCAACCCCTCCAAGCATTCACATTCACAGCCAGGCAATGCATTTCAAATGCAAATCCCGCCGCAATCTTCAAGAATAACTGAACATTTAACTCCAAAGCCATTTCACAATTAGCCCTGTGTCCCGCAGGGAAATTCAGCCATTGGCAAATTCAAACCCACTGCATGAACAAAGGATCCCTGGAAACTTTCCTTTTATCTTCAGTGAGAACAAGGGGGCTCTTAAGTGCAGTGAGCAGTTACCCATTTGGACTGAGCTCTGGGAGGCCTGCCACCGCCCCCTCCCTGGGACCCACCCATGGCCAGGATTCCACTGCATTTGTGCAGCACATTTTACAAAGCTGTTTCTGACATTGCCTCCTTGACTGCCCCAGCAGGCTTCCTGGTAGACAGGGAGGGTGGCCCTGCCTGTGTTGGCACAGGAAGAAACTGAGGCAGGGAAGGACAGGTAATTTGCTTTGGTCACAGCAGACATTGGTACCTCTTATAACCAGGAAGTCATAGGATGAAGAAGGGGATCAGAAAATGCCACCTGAAAATATGCCACTTTGGTAAAAAAGGGTATTTTGAGCTGAAGGCAATTAAGAAATAGCAGACGCAGGAGAAACCCTCCGCCCTCCACCACCTGCCTAAAAGCGGGACATAAATTCCCCTTGTAAGATGTCCTCCTCTCTCCTACCCGGAAGGGAAGGACAACCTTTATCACCAAAGACAAACATGTCACCAAGATGAGCCCGCGCAAACCAACCTTGTTAAAATAACCCTTGTCCCCCATTACTTTCCCCCGTACCGAACCACAATTCGCCACCCCTAGAAGCCTGCAGCCCTTTTCCTTTGCCTTGTCACTTCTCCACAATTTGTCACCCTTGATTAAAATGGTACATAAGCCCCTGTATCTAACTGCCTCATTGGGTCCTTAGTTCCTTTTCTATGAGGTCCTCGTGTGCATGGTAATAAACCTTTCCCCCTGTTAGTCTGTCTTATCAGTTTGATTCATGGGCCTCAGCCCTAAGCCAACCTGACAGGGTGGATGAAAAGGGTTTTGTCCCCTGCAAAGGCCAGACCCTGGCAGTGTCTGCCAGCACCCAATTGCCTTGGGATCAGCTACTGTAGGCTGGCATTATATGAAGAGTGCATTCTGTGTTTCTAGAGGTTTGTACCATCTAGAGAGGTTTGTATAATCAGCAATCTTTCCCTATAAAGGGTCAGATAATAAATATTTTTGGTTTGAAAGCCATCCAGGTCCCTGTCACCACATTTCAACTCTGCCATTATGGTTTGAAAGCAGACATAGATAATATGTAAAGAAATGTATGTTATGTATGGCTGTGTTTCAATAAAACTTTATTCAAAAAGCAAGTATTGGTGCCAAATGATGGATTTGGCCCATGGACAATAATTTGCTAACCTCTGATCTATAGAGTGAGAGTGCTCAGAGATATGATCATCCAGTGGATCATAGCAAATTTTGAGTGAACAATATGAAAAAACTCTGTATTTCCATCTCCATGGGTCTGAACAAATTATTTAAAAGTTTTCCCTAAGGTATGCCTTTCTGGTTAACCTCCAACCCATATCTGACTCCTGCCAGCCAGCATCACCACAGACAGCTCCCTGTGGTTCTAAGCATGGTCTGTGAGAGCACCATATTTACTCTCAACAGACCTGATCTGGATGATGAATAATGTTTCCACCCCATCACTATGCAGTGAGAGGGTCAGTCATTCATACACTTAGCATACACTTAGGCAGTGAATGCCTCCTATGTGTCAGCATAGTATCAGGCCCTGGAGGGACAAAATCAGTAAGATAAGTGTATATTGTACATACACTGTATATATGTGTCTGTGCACGATGTATATAATATTATATATACACATACACAATGAATATACAATACTGTTTAGAAATATATATAAATACACACAATGTATATGCAATATTGTGTATTTACACACACAATGCCTATACTATATATATATATATCATGTTGCATACCAGTATAAATATGCATGACGCTTACATCATGTAGCCCCAACCGGGTGGGGGAGGCAAGCAGAAACACAAGCACCATGGCAGCGGAAATTCCAGTGCCATGAAAGCAAGCAGAGAAGGCTTCCTGGAGGAAGAGGCATCTAGACAAAATCTTAGAATAAGCAGAGCAGTTAGTCAAGAAAGGAAGAATTCAGAGTGCAGCCTTCCGGCAGTGAGGATGACAATGTTAAGGTTCCAGAGGTAAGCTTACCTTGCCTACATTCTAGTGCTGTTGAAAAGCACAGATCTTTTGGTAAAAATAAATACACACACACACACAAACACACACATCCACTTCTCTAGTATAAAACACTTCCTTCACACTATCCTGGATTCTCCTTTATTAATAATAGATCTCATAATTTGCAATTAATTTGTTAGCGGTTTAATATCTAATTACAGGCCTCTGTTAACTCTTCATCTTGTAGTGAATAAGGTTATAACTGAGCAGGCAGACAGTAACCATTAATTTACTCACACAACACTGACAAACAACCTCACAAAATGCAACAGGAGGAACCTCATACACTCCATTACCTTCTTGTGGTGATCTGCTTTATTGTGTTATTTGAAGAGAGCTTGTGGGTGTCGCTGTCCTATGCACCACAAACAATTCTGAAAGAGGGTGAAAGGTGAAGCAAGTGATGGGTGGCAGAATCCAGATTCAAATGCATAGCTTTCTACTGTCCTTAGAAAACTAATCAAAATAACCCCAAAATGGAAACAACCCAAATGTCCATCCACTGATGAATGGACAAACAAAATGTCTTACATCCACACAGCGAACTATTATTTAACCATAAAAAGAAATGAAATGATCCAACATGGATGAACCTTGAAAACATTATGCTAAGTGAAAAAAGAAAACACGCAGACGCACATAAAAGCATATATTGTATGGTTCCATTTATGTGAAATGTCCACAACTGGCAAATCCATAAGAAAAGAAAGTAAGCTGATAGGAGTTGGAGATTGGGGAATGGTTGCTGATGGGTATATAGCTCCTTTTGGGGTAATGAAATAGTGGTGATGGTTGCACAACTCTATAAATTCACTAAAAAACACTGGATGTACTGAATTTTGCTTTATGGTATGTGAACTATATCTCAATGAAGCTTTGATCTACATGCTATGTCAAGTGTCCTAGGCTGGATCCTGTGGATGGTGATGCAGAGGAAAGGTTCTATGCAAAAAAAGACTCACTCAGCTTTGCATTTCATTCATTCCCTTGTGCACAAACACATGCAATGTGTTGCCAATCTTCAAAGTACCAAGCCACAGCTGTGGCATGGTGATCCAGCAAAGGAGGACATGCCCTTTCTGGGGTTTGGAGTCTGGTGGGTGAGACAGACTTTAAATCACTGATTATCCTAGACTTATCACAGACACATGTCAAGACACTAACTGCTACGTATATAAATTACTGCTAAATAAGCATTTGTGTAAGTGCTCTGAGAATGGCACAAGGTCCGGTGCAAGTCTGTAATCATAGGAGAAACTGGAGCCACGTCAGTTTTGGGGGACATGCATGGTTCTCCCGAGGAAATGACATTCAGACGAGATCTAAGGAATGAACAGGCTTAACCAGGTGAAGGGCCAGGTGCGGGAGGTGAGGTTAGAGCCAGATGTGGAGAGAAGAGCAGGTGTGAGAAGCTGGAGATGAGAAGGGTCCATGGGCATTTAGGGCAGCAGGAAGAATGAGAAGTTTGAAGGAGAGTGGAAGGCAAGGGCGGGTCCATGCGAAGATTCGGGACTTTATCCTAAGGGCAAAGGGAAAACCTTTGTATGTAGTCATGTGTGTTTGGCAAGATTACTCTGGAGGACTTGGGATCCTGGCAAGATGGCAGACCAGATATGCCTTAGTCCATTCGAGCTGCTATGACAGAACATAAGCCGGCTGGCTTATAAAGCACAGAGATTTCTTTCTTACAGTTCTGGAGGCTGGAAGTCTAAGACTAAAGCACCAGCAGATGTGGTGTCTAATGGAGGCCGTGTTCTCACTGTGTCCTCACGTGGCCGAAGGGGTGAGGGAGCTCTTTGGGGTCTTTTCTTATAAGGGCACTAATCCCATTCATGAGGGTTCCACCTCCATGGCCAAATCACCTCCCAAAGGCCACACCTCCACACAGAGGGACACAAACATTCAGACCTTAGTAAAATAACCCAAGTAATAACCCCAGTTATACTGGATAAAATATAACAAAATGTAAGTACATATCTCATCTTCCAAGAAAAGAAACACCCCTGGTTTCGGGCATTACAAGAGAACTGAAAGCCAGAATGATAAGCCCTTAGCTAAGGCTCCTGCTCCTGGATGAAGCAGGCAGGCGAAGGGGACGGGTGAGTGGGCAGGTGGATTGTAAATATGAGCTTGAGCTTTAACATCAAGAGGTCAGCAGCAGATGAGGCTGAAAACCCACCCAAATTGGGGGAGCCAGAACCAAGACCCCAAATAAAGTGCAACTGTTCATTGTTGCAACCTCAGAGATGGTATGAACTCCCATTTGTATGAGGAGATATGAGGAAGTTCAGATGCCTCTGCCTGGATTTGGGATGAGAAAAAAAAAAAAATCTGTGTGGAGCAAAAAATTACTCAGAGCCGTGTTCAGGTGTTAAGGCTTCTCTTATCAACGTGGTCTAGTGATGCCTTTGTGATGTTTGACATCGGCAAACCCAATCCTGCCCTGGAGGGAGACACCCCCACCATCCAGAGGACCTGCAAAGGAAATACAAAACTGTGATGAAGACAATTCAACAACCCAGGACCCTTGAAGGCTCATCCTGCTATAAACAGGTCAGAGCACATGAGAGCTTGTGGGACGGGCCTACAGCCTACTGGGAAACACAAGTGTGGTTAACATAGTGGAAACATATGAAGGGACAGAGGCCCAGGGAAGAACTAGGAACTGTGCCCCCACACCCTAGGTTCCTGTATCCAGCTGCCTCAACCCCCTACCTTGGGGTCTGATGGGCATGTCACACTGCTGCCCTCCTGTCTCCCCCAGCACACATTGCTCCCAGCACCCATCTCAGGAGGTGACAAGGCCTCTTCTCCAATGACTCAGGTCCAGATCCCTGGGGTCATCCTTAACCCCTTTCTGTCTCATACTTCACACCCAACCTTATTCATGATTAAGCGACAAAATGAAATAAATTCCCTACAAGAGGAAGAGAATTTCCTGATCCTATAAACCTTCTAAAGCAATGTCCTTGTTTTATTTTCTTTTTTTTTAATTTTTATTGTTATGTTAATCACCATACATCATTAGTTTTTGATGTAGTGTTCCATGATTCATTGTTTGTGCATAACACCCAGTGCTCCACGCAGAACGTGCCCTCTTTAATACCCATCACCAGGCTAACCCATTCCCTCACCCCCCTCCCCTCTAGAACCCTCAGTTTGTTTTTCAGAGTCCATCGTCTCTCATGGTTCATCTCCCCCTCTGATTTCCCCCCTTCATTCTTCCCCTCCTGCTATCTTCTTCTTTTTCTTTTTTCTTAACATATGTTGCATTATTTGTTTCAGAAGTACAGATCTGTGATTCAACAGTCTTGTACAATTCACAGCGCTCACCACGGCACATACCCTCCCCAATGTCTATCACCCAGCCACCCCATCCCTCCCACCCCCCACCACTCCAGCAACCCTCAGTTTGTTTCCTGAGATTAAGAATTCCTCATATCAGTGAGGTAATAGGATACATGTCTTTCTCTGATTGACTTATTTCACTCAGTATAACACCCTCCAGTTCCATCCATGTCGTTGCCAATGGCAAGATCTCATTCCTTTTGATGGCTGCATAATATTCCATTGTGTATATATGCCACCTCTTCTTTATCCATTCATCTGTCGATGGACATCTTGGCTCTTTCCACCGTTTGGCTATTGTAAATGTCCTTGTTTTTAAACTGTGGATTGTCATGCATTTTAGTGTTGTGAGATCATTTTTGGTGAAAATAATAATGAAAGAGAATGGAATAGAACAGAATAAGACAGGGTAGACTAGGCTAAGCCGGGGTAGGGTGGGGTGGGATAGAGTCAGGGTAGGGGCAGAATGGGAGAGGCTAGGCTGGGATGGGACGGGACAGGACAGGGTAGGGTACAGTAAAGTAGGGTAGGGCAGGGTAGGTTGGAATAAGATAGAACAGGGCAGGGGAGGGGAGGGTAGGATATGGTAGGGTAGTATAGAGTCGGGTAGGACGGGAGAGGCTGAGTTAGAACGGGACAGGGTAGGGTAAGGCAGGGCAGAGCAGAAGAGAAGAGAATAGACAATGTCAGAAGGAGTCATATAGTCAGAAGTCAAGTTTAGAGCGGTGTCTGTTTCCATTGTATATGTGTTTATACATGTACATGGGTACTGGTCACAGAATTAAGAGTTGTGTGTATGTACATACATGTGCATATGTGTGGGTCATGAAAGCCTCTGTGATCAAGTATATTCATCAGAGCATATATGGCAAACATTAGACTTTATGGAGACATGCCAGCAACGGTAACCCTGAAGTCAGAAACAGGACAAGGGTGTGTATTTGTATTCAAACACCGGGCTGGAGGTCCTGACCAGCACAGCAACGCAAGAAGAAATCGACGTTACAAGGATTGGAAAGGAAGAAACACAAACCACCATTATTCACAGTGGTGACCGGCACAAAGAAAGCTCCAGAGAACAGAGATCAACTCAGAGTATAAATGAGAGACCTCTGTACAGCTTCTTGTTCCGAGGTTCATCCCTCAAAATGGCAGTGTGCCTTTAGTCCAGTGACAAACAATAACAAATAGAACACTTTTTAAAAACATCATTTACAGTAGGAAACAAATACAAGGTATTGAGAATACATCCCACAAAAATGTGCAAGACATTCACACAGATAAATAACTTTTGTTGGTAGACATGAAAGCAATCCTAAATAACTAGAGAAGAAAGATAGAATGTCATAAAAATTGTCAATCCTCCCCAAATTAATCTATAAAGTCAAGGCAATTGCAGTAATTTTTCACAGACCTTAACGAACCTACTATGTGACTTGTATGGAAGAATAAAGAGTGGGAAGAGTTAAGAACATTTTCAGAAGAGAAAGAGCACAAGGTTGGGAATGGTTCTTTTCTGGAGGCAAAGACCAGTGTTCAAGTCACTGTGTGGGGTGGCAGGGAGGACAGAACTCAGGAGCAAACCCACCTGCCACTGGGAAGGCCGTGCGGGACCGAAGCGTCTCTACAGTCCAGCCGGTTAAGAAGGGTCTCGCCATGGTGCCGAGAGAGAAGATGATGGAATCCAGCAACGCATGACTGCTTCCCTTCAACCGTTGGGATCTTTCAGAAAACAGAATTTCAGCACTTCTTTTCTCTCCTGGCCTCTGAAAACACTGAGATGGAAATCAAACTATGGAACCCAGCTTTTTTAAAAGGCTACAATAGCACCTTTGATATTAGTAAGGGCTAAAACGCAGGATATGAGTTAAAGTCAGAACAAACAGCTCTGCTCCTGCATCCAGGCACGGACGGGCCTCCCATCCAGTTGCAGAGACCTCCAGACAGGGCAGGCCTCCCTCCGGTTGGGAGGGATGGGTGTGCTGAGGGTGCAGTAATAACTCGGTAGAGCCAGAAGGAATTTGCTGAAGTGGGCTGCTTCCCAGACTTGCCAATCAGATACACCTTTCCTCTCTCAGTGGCGGAGGGCGTCAAGCGTGGAAAGAGGTCAGAGGATCACCAAATAGAGTTTTCTCCAGTGGGCAGAACTCATGAGTCTGGGGGAAGAAGCATGCCTCTGTGTCATATGCACAAAAATAAATTTGACATGGATTAAACACCTAAATATGAAAAGCCGACAATGCAATTTCTTAAAAAACAAAACAGAACACGGGAGACTATCTATATGACATCAGATTGGTAAGGATTTTTTAAACAAGATGCAAATGACAAACCATAAAAGAAGGGATTGATATGTTTGAGTACATTTGAGTAAGAGATTTCTTAGGAGATTATCTTATAAAATAATCTTACAATTGATGCCATCATAAAAGTGGGGATATAAGATGTTTGTAACCCACGTGTTTTAGTCTGCTCATGCTATCCTAACAAAATTGCATGGACTGGGGAGCTTAAATAACAGAAATGTATTTTCTCACAGTTCTGGAGGTTGGAAGTCCAAGATCAAGGTGCTGGCATGGTCAGTTTCTGGTGACAACTCACTTCCTGGCTTGGAGATGGCTGCCTTCTTAAGTCTTCACGTGGCCTGTCCTGAGTGTGTGCATGCATGGAGGGAGGGAGAGAGGAAGGGAGGGAGTGCTCGGTGTTGGTGTCTCTTTTTGTTAGGACACTAACCTACAATCAGGCCCCACCCCCATGACCTCATTTAACCTTAATTACTTCCTTAGTGCCCCATCTCCAAATATAGCCAAAATGAGTGTTAGGGTTTCAACATATGAATTTGGGGGGAACACATACAGTCCACTGTATAGACTGAATGATTGTATTCCCCCCAAGATTCATATGTTTAAACCCAACTCCCAAAGTGATGGTGTTTGGAGGTGGCACCTTTGGGGAGGTGATTAGGTCATGAGGGTAGAGCCCTCATGGATGGGATTCATGCCCTGACGAAAGAGACCCCGGAAGCCAGCCTTGCACCTTTCACCAAGTGAGGACACAGAAGACATGTATCTGTGAACCTGGACAAGAGCTCTTACCAGACGCCAAATCTGCCAGCACCTTGATCTTGGCCTTCCAGCCCCCAGAATGGTGAGAAATTGCATGTCTGTTGTTTCTAAGCCTCCCCATATGTGGTGTTCTGTTACAGCAGCCTTCATGGACTGTGACAGTCTGCCACACTGCAGCCATCAAAGAGTTCATATCAGGTCAGTATAAAACTGCTACAAATCAAGAAGGAGACAAACCACCCAATGGAAAAGGGGGCATCTATGACCCAGCTGCCCCACACCAGAAGTAAGATCTTAGAAGTTCTCAGAAGTTTCTCACTGAGAAGTTTTCTGTGGTGGTGGGGTTTGGAAACAAACTAGTTGTTCATCATGAGAGGAATGGATGAGTAGATGGTGGTGGAAATCCCCAGTTGCCAGCAATGGACCAGACAGTGAGAGATCTTGAACACTGACACCTGAGGTGGGAAATAGGAAGAAACGAAAGGACATGTATGGTGCATGATCCAACAATGATGTGTACTTTGCAAAGATTCATGCATATTTAATGACAAATATCAAAATCAGTCAGTGGCTGGCTGTGAAGATGGAAAGAAGTTAAGTCATCACAGAGACCTAATTGGAGGTAAAATCAGCAAGATCTGAAGGTGGGTCAGGCGTGTGGGATAAAGGTGATAAAGGGGTCAGGGGTACCTCCCAGGTTTCTGAATGAGCCATCGGTTGAGTTATCACTTCCCAACATGGAACTCCTTGAGAAAGGAGCAGGTGGTGTACAGCCCACGGGGATGTGTGGGAAGGACGTATTGAGACATTGAGAAGTCTTCTGCCTGGAAGTCATTCATGTGGAAATTCAGATAGACCGTTGAAGACGTTGGAATTCCAGAGCTGGGCAGAGTGGTCTGGAGTGGATATGTGGATTTGGGGATGGTGGGCTTCTCGGTCCATGGGATCACCCAGGGAGGGGTATGGAATGAGTCTCTCCTCAGAAGCTCACACAGAGGACACGTGGGACAGTACTCACTTCCCTGATCCAAAAGATGTTTGACAACCAGCTTACTGATGAAAACCTATGTGAGTCAAACCCTGGGGCTCCCATTCGATGCACTTCCCTCAACTCCCGTGTTCTGGGCACATCCTCCTTGGAGTCAGCCCTCTGCCCACAGTGGCCTGTTTCTGGATGACATCTGTCCCACCTGCCTTTTCCCAAGGATCCCCCACTGAGCCTGCAGCAGGAATGTGGAGAGAACATTTAGAGTAAAAAGGTTGTCTCTCGACGAGCTATGTCCAATGATGAGCGGTTATCTGATCTCTCTGAGCCTGTAGAATGGAGATTACAGTATAAGGTTATTATAATAGTCTCCCAAGTGCAGTGAATTTAAGCAAAGCCTTCTGGAATCTGTTTATGCCCTTAGCATGGGAAAGTGCTTTGTAGAATGCTAATATGTAGGGCTATTATTATTTTTATTCCTGTTCTTTTGGATTTCTGACCTTTTTTTCACTCATTTTTAAAAAAGTTATTCTTTCCCCTCATTTTGTAGAGGTGACAGTGCCTGTACTTTTGTAATTCTACTATAGCTTTTCTAGCATCTGTCATCTTTGGGGGATCCCCTAAATTGTGTGACTATCAGACAAAATTAAAATGTTCTCCAGGGGACCCCTGAAGACCTTAAGTGGGTATGTGGTTAGAGCTGTCTGGGTCTGAGACAGTGTCCAGAACTGCGGAGCATGCTACATTATGTCCGGCATCTGCCTGGGTGATACCTTGGAAGGAGGCAGAGCATTCAGATGTGGTGTTCTGCTTGGAACTGGTCCTTCAAGGACCACGGTCTCTTGAAAATGTGGTGGCCTCTGAGCTGGGATGGCTGATGGATTTTCCAGGAAGCCAGAGAAGATGAAGTTTCAGGTTCCTCTTGGCTGCCTCTTTCCACCCAATTTCCTTGTCACACCCTTGACCCTGGCTCAGGTCTTGATGGGGTTGCCATGACTAGGGATCCAGCAAGGGGAAATTGCACTGGGAAAATCTATAGTTCCTTCCAGTGACCAGATCCACAGAGCACTCCCTTCCCTGTATTGTTTAGTTATTGCTAGAATATTAGTTTGCTATAGCTGCTGTAACAAAGTACCACAAACTGAGTGGCTTGAAACAGTTGAAATTAGTTTTCAAGATCCAGGTGTCCGCAGGGCTGGTTCCTCTTGAGGATTCCTTCCCCGGCATGTGCACGGCCATCCTCTCCCTATGTCCTCATACGGTCATCCTTCTGTGCATGGGTCTTGATCTCCTCTTCTTACAAGGACACCAGTTATATTGGATTAACACCCACCCTAATGAGCTCATTTTACCTTAATCACCTCTGTAAAGAGTCTCTACCCTAATGACTTCAACATATGAATTTTGGGGACATGACTCATCCCATAACAGTTGTGTCCCTACGGAACAAGGGCTCCCAGAATCTTTCAACTGCCCACTGGACCAACACACCCCACAGTGAGCTATCACATGGGGACACCAGGCCAGAACTGGGTCAGCTGGTCGCACTATATAACTACATGATTTGTCTAGTTTTGTGATGTTTGTTGCATTTATCACCTTTTTAAGTTTTGTGATTTCTCATGATCAGTTTTCTTATCATAAATAAATATGCATGTTCCCTCATACTTTTTCCTAAAGAGGGTAATTGAAAATTGAACAAGTTTCAGGCTTTGACAAACTTGTATCTGCCCCCACTGCTGGCTGTTCCTCTGCCTACAACTGGTTCCCCCCGAGATGTTTTCAGGGTGAAGGTTTGAAGAGAAAAAGTAAAACATACTATTCCTGTGGAAGCAATTTCCCCACAACCTGGCACAGAGTAAGTATCGGTTAAGTATTAGCTTCTTAGGTTGGTTATCCCATGACAAGTCTTAGGAACAGATAGTTTGCCTGCCAGATGAACCAGGAAGCACAGGTGGGGAAATAGAGAGTTGGGGAGGGGAAGGGTCAAACAAAGTATGCGGTGACGAATAGGTTCTCCTGTAAGGCTCCATTCTGCAGAGGAGGCCAGGGAAACCTGGCCTCAGGACTGTCCCACAGCTGTGTACTGACTCAACTGCCATGGGTTGAGGGTTACTCCTGGCGGTATAATGACCCCTTGCTCCTGTTCTCTGGACACTGTCCATGGCTAGACTGTGCCTGCAGGATGGGGTGCCAACAGCACCTGCTAAGTTCAGCTCCCTCATTCATAGGTCAGTCTCATATCCAGTTCAGGAGAACTGAGGGTGAAAAATTTGGTTAGCTGACTTTCTTGACATTACCCTCAGAAACCCATGTATCTTAGAAGCCCACTTCAGATCCAGGAATTCTATTTAAGAATCTGTTTATGCCAGGGGTCAGCAACTTTTTCTGGAAGGAGCAAGATGGTAAATATTTTGGGTTTTGTAAGCCAAGTGGTCTCTGTGGCAACTACTCAGCTCACCATTGTAGCATGAAAGCAGCTACACATGATTCAGAAATGAATGGATGTGGCTGTGTTTCAATAAATCTTTATTTATACAAATAGGGAGAGGGCCGGATTTATCCTGTGAGCCACAGTTGTTAGCGTCTGGTTTATGTACTTATCACATATTCCCTCACAAGGTAGTGAGTGCCAAACGTTTATCTGTTCTGCACCTTGGATTTTCCTATTTTAGGTTCCTCAAGCTTCAAGCAATTTGTTGGTATGGTGAACAATCAACTCATGTTTGTTTATTTCAGATCCTACCCAGGAAATATACACAGAAAATGTTAGACTTACCTTACGGTGCCTCTTCTTAAGACAAAACAAATTCATTTTGAAGGGAAAACAGAATAAAAACAAAGAAACAAACCTTACTAAGACTCTGTACACGAGACCCTTCACCAGCCTCTGTGGATGCTCTGTGCCCATCATGGCCCCTCACGTACGTCCCTGTTCTTATTCACTCTGGGTCTCATTCTCTGTGTCACGTCTTAAAGGGGCATTCAGGACGAGGAGAAGCCAGCTGGCCGTGCTTACATCACAACATTGTTCTCAGGATAAAGCATCCAGTTCTCCCCACCCTCTTTCCAACATGCCACCGCCACCCCATGAAAAGAACAAAAGATCGATACAGGAGGTGGGGGCCAGTGTTCCCTGCCTCTTTAAGGACTGGGGCAGAAAAGAAGTGACATTACTGCTCTTCCTGCTCAGTCTTTCAACCCAACCTGCCCTTCTCCAAAGCTGGGGACATGGCAAGTCTGAAGGTGCTTCGAATGGTTGAAAAATGACCTCCCTCTGAGCTGGAAGGAAAAAGGTTGCCGGGGAGCGGCAGGGTTGATGGATTACAAATTTTAGATAGGTCACACTTCATCTGTTTTGAGTTATTGGGGCTTCTCCCATGATTTCTTACCCTGGCTAAAGCAAGAAAATACTCACCTTTTGCTGGAATAAAGACTTTCCCATAAATTTGGGCAATGCCGACCGCCTGGTCAGATCACAGCAAGACTGGAAGGCACTGCCATGCGGGTGGCCATCTCTCTGCTGGCTGTCCTGATGTCACAGAGATCCACCACCCGGCAGGCTTGTAGCGGGAAGATGTGAAAGGCCCCTGGGAGAGGTGGCAGGAGATAACATGGTACCCCAACATTTCTAAAATGAGCACTAGTGCCGGGTCACCTCACCCCCTGGGACCCACGCCATCGGGATGCCAGCAAGCTGAAAAGCCCTCCAAACGGTCTGCCTTGTGGCCAGCAGGTCTGAGCATGATTTCCCGGCAGAGCTCCGAGGTGGATTGCAGGATTTGCTCCAAGCCTGTTCCGCAAGCACTCAACAAACAGAGGGTTCTATGGTCAAAAAAGAAACACTGCATTCTTATCTTGCCTACTGCTGTTAACAGTGCTGCATGGACTGCCACCCAGAACTCAAGCTCAGTGGCATCTACTGACCGTGTGTCCACAGGTCGGGCAGAGTCTGCCTGGCCTCAGCTGGGCTGGATCCCAAGCTGGCTGGGTCCTGGTATTATCCACAGGTCTTGCATCCTGCTTGGACTAGCAGCTACCCAAGGTGGGTTTTTTTCTCGCAGTGAAAGAGGGCAAACCCTACTTGCTCGTGTCCTGGAATAACTCATGGGCCAAAGCAAGTCACATGGCCACAGAAGGGACATGCGTGGGCAGCTGCCACACTGACGTAGGACACTACTGCAAGAGAGTAAGAGTGGAGACCCGAATCCATTCGGCCCGAGTGCGGCAGCCCCTCTTCTGAGATGCACGATGCACAAAAGCACGACAAGGCTCTGAGCAGCCCCATGATGGGAAAACTCGTTTCACAGAGCCTCGCGTTCCCCGTAGTTTTAAACATATGTCCTGTATTCAGAGAACATCTTTTATAATCGGTGTAAGAGGCCTTCTGCAGAACACACATTGAAAAGCACGGACATAATATAAATAATGTGGAATTTATAACCAGCAAGTGCAGTTCCATCAGAGCTCCATGGTCTCCTGGATGGTATAAAGCCACTCATCCTCGCTCATTCCCAGTCCCTCGAGTCTAAAAGGGGGATGCGATCTGTCCTGCCCACCTGCCAGGGATGTGAGGAGGGCCGGGTGAGGTGACCGGTGAGAGAGACTCCAGCACGTCTGTCACAGTGCGGCACACCAACGTCTGAACTAAGACGGGCAGGGTTGGACTGGCCCCAAGAACTCGCCAGGAAGAAAGCCAGCAAATGGGGTTGTTTCTATGCTGGGTTTCTGATCATTCTGTCCTGCCAACATTCCAACACATATGTCACAGGCTGTGACAGTATCTTTATAGGGTGTGTGACGCTCCACAAACATTTCAGACTGAGAAATGTGCACTGGGCAGCCAATTATTGAAGCTGTCCCCCTCTCAGCAAATAGCAGGGGGCTTTGGCTGTGGATTCCGGTCATTGTTTCTCGGTAAAAACCTCCACTGCCTGGATCTGCATGGGTCCAGAGCATCTTCACAGGAGGATTTTCAGACTTTGTGTCCCAGATGAGGGTTTGGGGACAAGGTGGCTACACGAGCCAGCCCTTACCAAGGAAGGCTGCCGTCAGAAACAACCCAAGTCTCATGGCTCGGAAAGCAGACAGGTTTCTCTCCCTTTCTGGGTCAGCACAGCTTTGTCTCCTGTGTCTTTTCCTTCCCTGACGGGTCCCCCTGGCACGAGGGCAGAGCAGGACCAGCACTGGAAACCTGGGCACCCCTGAAAGCGTCTTTGATAAGATAACCCCTGAATCTACTCAGATTCCCTCGGCCACATGTGTGACTTGGCCACAGCCCATATCGGCACAGGGGAGAACACTCCTCTCTCAAGAGGGCACAGGGGGTCACTGATGGGCAAGGGTGCGGGAGCCTACAGAAAGGAAGGGAGCAAGGGGTCTGCCATCACATCCGAGGAGCGGTAAACCTAGTGCATCCCCTGAAAATAAAAAGGAAGATAAAGCCGGTCACCTTTTACCCTCAGGCTGTCTGGCTGCAGGGCAGAGGCTTAAGTTGTCTGGCGCGGAAGCCGTCATTGTCCTACATGTGTGAGATCTGGACTTCACGGTGATCAGCTCAGACCTCCTCCTGCTGGGGGTCCTTACACACCGAAAAGCTGGAGGCCCCAGACGTGGGGATACGGGATTTCAAAGACTCCTATTCCCTTTGCCCGGCCAGAGTGTGAGCTCAGCCCTCCGCAGGGGCCTCTCTCTGCACCGCCAACAACTGAGTCCTGTGCCCACGCTAGGAGGTCAGTGTGCTAAAGGGGCAGATAGAAATCGCTGCACCGCATTGAGCCAAGAGCACATCACCTGTGGACTCTACCGAAATGGGAGCATGCCTGACCGAGGGTGAAAGACAGATTTGAACCTAAGCCATCTGTAAGTACCTTCAACCAAAGGGCTGGATTTTTTTCTCAAAATCATTAGGACTGTGACCACTGTGGACAGTTCAATTTGCTGACAGTAGCCCGATTGAGCTTTCTACACGGAAACTTCCTACATGCAAAAGCATAAGGTAATGAACCCAGCAGTTATCTTAAAACCCAGAATATCACCAATCTAGGTGAAATGCTCCGTGTGCCTGCTGGAAACCCACACCCCGTCTCTGATGCCCCCGAGGGAGATGCCACTCTGGGTTCATCCGAGTGGTGCCTGCCTGCATGGGGTTCTCCTGTGACTTGCTTGTTCCCAAGAAGGGACGGAATCCCAGATGTTCCAATAGACCCTGACTAGCAGGGTCTCTCTCTCGCTCTCTCTCTCACGCACACATACACACACACATCCATTCTCTCAAACACACTCATGGACGGTTGTGTGACTGGACACCAGAGGGAAAGATTGTTCTGCGTTTAAATCTGAACTCCACCAAATGCAAGATGTGTCACTCTCAGTAAATCCCTGAAGCCCTTTGATCCGCAGAGGACACACTGGCCTCATGGGGTTGGGGCCCAGAGAACAGCTCCCTTGCCGTCGTCCTGGGGGCTGATGGTTCCAGGACAGACGGCGAACCAGCGTGCAGAGGGGCCTCATTTCCTGAGGGCACAATTACCTGCACTCCTTCCTGGAGAAACAGAAAGTTGTTTTCTCAGAAGCACGTCCTCTTCAAGAGTGGAAGCTGGGGAGTGTCATAAGATCCCACCTTTAAAAGCAGGGCCCAAACCGCTTTGAGGGGAAGGTGTTCCCAGAGAGGCATGAGCAGGTGGGGGACTACTCAGGAAGGAGTCATGCAAGAGCCAGGCGGGAGGAGATGCCAGAGCCTTCCAGCATATTCTGCAGGATAACCAAAACAGGAAAAGGGAACTGGAAGCCAGTGTCAAAGTCTTGTAACTACAGGGAGTGCATCCCTGGAAGGTAACACTGGTGAGGGGCTGACTGGGGTCCCATCAGCCCAGCTGCTGATGCCAAGCACCACTCCCTCCACCATCTTCAGCCCCCTTCAGGACTCGCACGGGAGCATGCCGGTGCCACCCCCCCAACACAGTGTCCCCACACACAGCGTCCGGACAGCGTACACTGAACTGGCTTTAGGCCAGACAGTCTGCTCTGGGGATGTTCTTCCCAATCCCAGGCCAACAACATGGAAACAGTTCCCCACAGAGAGATCAAATATTTAAAAACTGAAGGAAGAAAGGAAGGAAAAGCAGACTTGATTAAAAGGACTCCATCTTCCGAGTTGACGCCTTCTGTAACTCTTTTGTTATTCATCTTTATGGATACAAAATTATCATCTGAAGGAAGAATGTTAATAAATCTGACATTTCCCCATCAGTCAACTTAATTCACAATATAACATTTTCCCGATCCAATTATGTTTGCCTGATGACTGACATCCAGTTGAACACTGTTGTTCATGTGGAAAAGTGCATTAAAAAGGCCCAGTGATGATTTATCATGCCGAAAGCAGGGAAGCATGTCAGGGGAAGGTCTAGCCGGGAAGGCGCTCCTCGTGAAACAGAGCCTGAGACAAGGACTGGATTCGGGCAGGAGAGTGGGGATGAGAAACCTGAACAGGAGTAGAGGAAATGACATGGAGTGGGTAGGTCTGAGCAGGAAGACAGAACGTGGCCTGGGCCTGACTCGGGGTCCACTTTTGTCCCTGTAACCATCAGTCCTGGAGAGGGTGTCACCTCCCTACCATGTGGCTTCCCGCAGCAGAGGGCAGTTCTCCTGGGGAGGGGGCAGCTGAGAGGCCCCTGGAGCCATAACACAGCCTGGGCACTCGCCCCTGGCCCGGGCAGGGGGACCCGGCAGGAGAAATGACGCTCCGGGACTCATGCTCGCACCAGCTTCGCGGCAGATGGGAGCTGCTGGGGCTCTTCTGCAGCCTGCCCAGGCCACGCCGCGTATCACCCTCTAATGAAATCAAGCAGTGGGGTCAAAAGCCCTCATTTTATGTCTTTTCTACTCTCCAGCCTCAGCAGCGAAGTCCAGAAGAGGTTCCCGTTGACCAAGTGCAGTCTATCTGACTAGGGGAAGGAGAAGCCAAAGGCAGCCCTGACCCAGGGCTCTGCTCTCCCAAAATGTTTGTTCCTGATGTCCCCAAGGGATTTTGTCACCATCCGCTTGGGGTCAGTGACCAGACTTGTTCCAAATTGCTTTAAACAGAAAGAAAGAAAGAATCTTTATTCCCTTGCTGAGACTGGAGAGAAGAAACTTTGTTTCGAAAAGATTTTTTTTAAACCCTCCAGGGGTCCTATTGGAAATAGCACAAAAAGACCACTTCTGGTGGGGACAGAAATGGTCTTTAAAAAAAAAAAAAAAGTCTGTGGCTTGGGTGCCTGTGGGAGGGTGGGGACAGGTGAAGAGATTTTACTAATTTCTTGAAAATCTTAAAAATAAAAGAAGTTTTCCCAGGCCATAAGGCAGAATGACCCCAAATCTTTGGAGGATGAAATTTTTGGCCAACTTAAAAAAAAAAAAAAATCCTTCACATATTTGCACTGCTTGGTTTCCATGGGAACCTCAGAGGAACTCTATAATGCCTTGAGAACTTCTATTTTTATATTAACCCTTTATATCACACACGCAAAAGAAACGTAGCCGGGAGGGGGGGAGTAGGGAGGGAGCAGTTTAAGGATCCTTGCGTCTCATTTCAAAACCACAGAAGAACCGCAGCACACTGACCTTTCTCTGAAGGCAGAAAGCAAAGTGTGTATGGCCTCCCTCTAGAAGCAGGGACTGGGAGAGAGTAATGAACATGCATATCACTCATTCCACCTGCTCACATTTGTACTCTGACTATGGACGCCTAACCCCGGACTGGCTGGCGTGCCAGGCGGGCACCTGCAGGGCCCCGGGCTGGGGCCTTTGACGCTGACAGCAGCATTGTGAGACGTGAGCAAGTGGGCCATCACTCTGGGTGTGCACTCGGGTGCATCACTGGCCTGACGTCCCAGGGCCTGAACACGGCTGGAGGAGCCTGGAAGCTATCCAGACCTGGACCAAGAACCGCCTTTTAGGAAAAGACGTAAGCCTCAGTCTACGTGGGGGCCTCGCCTATTGTAGATCCCTAGTGTTTACATTTGGGTTTCTTTCCTGTGCAAGAGGGACCAGTGGGGTGTGATGTCATGGAGTTTCATTTACGTTCCTAAACCGTCCCAATGTTGGGGGAGAAACCACCACCACCAGCAGCACAAAAATAGCAACATGGGTGAGTAAATATGAGTGGGTTTTTTCAGGTCACATTTGCCCCCAAAATAAACCTATTTTAAAAATAATATGTGAATCAAACAGCAACAGGAAGCTGATGGAGCTAAATGTGAGCACCTGTTTTTCCTACACAAGAAACTAAAATAAACTCACTGTAATGAAAATCAAGTGCAAAGAAATGATTGCCTAATTAATTGAATGCTTAACTGATTAGCTGTGCTCTGTAAATGTCTCTGATGTCTTTTCCACTGACTGACAGTGCGGAAGAAAGACAGGAGGAGACATCCCCCTGACCTGGCCCACCCGGGAGCCACCTGGAGTGGAATGCCAAGGCTGGTTGGTCAAGGGCTTTGCTCTGAAGGAGCAGCTCCCTAGCTCAGCTGCCCAGCACCTTGCGGCTCGGCGGCCTACACCCCCAGCTCTGGCCTGGCCTTTCTTTGCTCCTTGGAGGAGGACGCATCTGGTGGGAGGGGGGCAACAGGGCAGCCTCAGGGTGATTTCCTGACAGATTGCTAGATTTCTGCGGTCACAGGAGGCGCTACATACCTGTCCTGCTGGGCCTGCACTGCAGCTGTCGTTCCAAACATGCTTCATTGGCATCCTCCCCCCGATCACACTAAGCTCCGTGAGGGCAGGGACCGAGCACGTCCAGCTCTCCCCACCATCCCAGATCAGGCACCTATTCAGAGGCTGGCACGTAAGAAGAGCACAGTATATAGGGGCGCCTGGGCGGCTCAGTCGTTGAGTGTCTGCCTTCAGCTCAGGTCGTGATCCCAGGGTCCTGGGATCGAGTTTTGCGTCGAGCTCCCTGCTCCGCGGGGAAGCCTGCCTCTCCCTCTCCCTCTGCCTGCCGCTCCCCCTGCTTGTGCTCTCTCGCTCACTGTCAGATAAATAAATAACACCTTTAAAAAAAAGATTTCTAAAAAAGAACACAGTAAATATTTGTTGAATGAGGTTAACGTTTAAGGAGAAGGGGGTAATAATATGTGGTTAGTTTTCTATCGTTGAGATAAATTTCCACAAAACAGTGGTGCGAAGCAACACAGATTTATTCCCTGACAGTTCTGGTGGTCAGAAGTCTCACTGGACTGAAGTCAAGGTGCGGGCAGGGCTGGGCTCCTTTCTGGAAGCTCCAGGGGAAAATCCATTTCCTTGCCTTGGCTCATGGCACCTCCCTCCATCTTCAAGGACAGCAACAGTGAAGCAAGTCTGTCTCACACTGTCCAACGTCCTTCTGATTCCCTCATCCACTTCCAAGGACCCTTGCAATGATATCAGGCCCCCTTAGACCATCTAGGATGACCTCCCCATCTCAAGGCCCGCTCATCTGCAACCTTCATTCTCCTTTCCCTGAAAGGTCACATTCAGAGTTACCAGGATTAAAACATAGGCGGGTGCTCTACAAATATCATCAGAAAAATAGAACTTTTTAGAAGAAAAAAGGAGACTCTATTGAGATGGTGCTTTGTTCATTTTTTCGCTGTCCACAGGACCAAGCAGAGGGAATATATAGTAGGTGTTTGATTAATAAATGTTTGTGGAATAGATTCATATCCTACACCCATCTATCAAGAAATGACCACCTGTTCTGTGCTTCACAGTCACTGGCATAAGAAGGAGGCACACTGGACCTGCACCTCTATAATTAAATTTTAGACTCCTTGGTGATAGCAACCAAACACAGTAATCCTATCTGGCTGACATGCAGAGAGCACTTTCAAATCTGCAAAGTGGTTTTGTAAAACCTTCTCCCACTGGGCGTTCATCCCCACCCTGCAGGGGGTTATTACTGGTTCCATCCTGCAGAAGGAGAAACGCAAGCTCAAAGACGTGGATTAACTCAGTCAAGATCTAATGGCCAGTAAACACAGGGGCCATGTCTTCCTGGTCCACATTGCAAGCACATCCTGTTCCGTAACAGTGTCTCACTCTGAACAAATAAGGGATAAAACAGCCAATCTTCAGTCATGTGATACGGACTAAAAAGGTTGAAGGTAAGACCCGCGGTGTCCAGGAGTTAAAGATCCAGGTGGGGCAGCTAGAGGAAGGGACGATACCAGCGAAGGGATGTCTGTGCCCTAGAACTCAAAGGCACCCGACACTCTGGCCCCAGGCTGCCATTTCACCCCCGTGTGCAGGACACACTCCTTGAGGCCCTGTTTGTCCTGAATTCCCAGCATCACACGGCAACGGGTGTGTTTGTGGATCCACCCTGAACATAATTTTCCTGGTTTATTCCACTCACCGCTGACCATCCCTAAGAGGAGAGCGAGGGAAGGAGACAGGGGGGAAGAGCCAGGAAGAAAAGAAATTGAGGACAGAACAGATTCTTAACAGTCCATGGGCTCTGTTGTTGGCTTTTCCTGTGACTGATGAGAACAACCAGTCGACTTCCAGAGAAAAGCCTTTGAGAATCTTGCTTCACCTCCCTGTTTTCTCTGTGGCCCAGAAGCTTCTTTCCTTTTTCACATTTTCTGAAAGAATATTCATAAAGGACAGCAGGGTACAAAACCCCAAGAAATGAAAGTTGAACTGACTTGCCCTCACCTAACCTGAGTAACGTCTGAGATGGGGAATTTCCAATTACGCACTTTTCCTGTCCCTTCCAGGGACAGAGCCACACCGTCGTTAATGGGGGACAGAAGAGCACAGATTCTAACACGGTGACAGGTATGGATCCAGCACGGGACTCGACCCAGACATTAGGCGTCCAGATGCATTGATTGTGAGGAGTAATAAAGAAAGTGAAGACAAACCTCTGCCCTTGAGAAATAATTTCGTTGGGGAAAAAGTTTCCCAGTGACCCATGAAATGAGTAGAGACAATTAACGATTTATCCACCAGTGTGTGATTGTAACACACACTGCACACAGCGACAGGGTAGGAAGGAAGAAAAATAAGGGGATTAACAGAACTCCCACGTTATCTGAGGCCAGTCAGCGAAGGTTTCACTGATATATTGATTGTTTGAGTGATTGATTGATTGATTCAAACACATTAACTGCCGCAGGACAGGCTTGGTGTTGAGTCCAAGAATGACCAAGTGAAGAAGATGGAAAAGATTTCTGTTTGCATAGAGCACAAGGAATCACAAAAGTATCATGAGCATCACGAATGAAAAGAACAGTTGGTACCAGGAGACAAAACAGCAGGTGACCTGCTCGGGGACCCCACCTCGTCGCCCGTGTGTATTTCCTTCCCAGTGGTTATCTCCACGGTCTCCTTTCTTGAGGTGTTTCTTGAATGTCGCCACACCCCCACCAGGATGCACCTTCACCAAGGGCAGGTGGTTTTTCCCCCATGACCTCTACTGCATCCCTAGTTCCAACAAAGTTCCAAACACATCGTCCACACTCACAGTTATCTGCAGAATGAACAAAAGTGTGAATTATGAGACTCATACTAAATGAGAGGTCTTTTCAATCCAGTAGAGACCATACACAAATAGGAATGAAAATTTTTAAAGGCATGCAGATATTGATGACCATCGGCTGCCGCGGCTGTTTGGTCCAGCTTTGGCTGATGGCGGCATCCACGTTTCCTTCTCAGTCAGCACCGTCACCTCTGTGTGGTCTCACATCATTCCATTTTTCATGCCGTTTTTATGGGGCAGGGTTTATGCTACATTAAAAATGAGATTAACCAACTGAATTTGTAGAAGGAGAAAAGTTTACCACTTACTGTTTCAACACAAATTGTGTTGTATGTTATGGTCCTTGTGATCCCCCTCAAGCGCACAGAAGAGATGTTCCGTTGTGGCTGAGCAGCTTTGGAGGATACATGATGGCAGGGCTGCTGTACGCATCTCCCATTTCCTTTTTAAATCATGGGAAGAGTGCACTGAAACAAAACATCTTTTATTGCCTTGTGCACCAAAAGCACTGCAGGGAGTATTTACCAAGGGGCTTTAACACAAATATTTTCAGAGATTTCCATGTGGTTGAGGTCCCAGGCTATTTGCACTTGAGTGGATGGGGCAATTGATCTATAAACTACTTGCTTTAATAATTACTTGCAATATCCTGGGTTTTCAAGATTTCATCTCTTTTTCCCTGCAAGATGTGATACCTTCAACAATCAAATCTCTTCTTGGCAACATGTTGGCTGTTAGCTGTGAAAAGTCAGTACAATTCCAAATGCAGGGTCGCTGACCTTACTGAGTTCCAGGACCTCGTGAAGGAGATGCAGACAGACTCAGGGCAGGAGCCAGAAATGCCAAATACAATGCATTCTGATGTGGATCAGCCTAGGAAATGCTTTCTCTCTCTCTCTCTCTCTCTCTCTCTCTCTCTCTCTCTCACCTTGTTCTGCACATGCACACATGTATGTGTGTGCACACACATGCACACGTGCACAAAGGGATACACTTGGATGAAGCCAAGTCTTGATAAGACCATCACCACTAACATCAGCTCCAACTTTTTCAATTGCTTGTCATGTCAGGCAGCAGCTACTAAGTGGAATTGGAGATGAGAATGTGTTGATTGTCTTTTCCCAAATAAGTAAGCCTGTGTCTGACATAACTTCATTTAACATCCCATTAGGAAAGACAGCACCACCAGCCCATCCAAGGACAGACTCATTATCTCCCTCTGCAGCATATGCCTCACACACCGGCTGTGCTGGGGACCCAGTTTGCATTAAACGGCTCTCCTTCTCCTGCAGCCTCCTCTCTAAACCTCCCAGATTCGGAGCCTGACTATGTGCCCCTGGTGGCCTTTGGTGAAGAAACGGACTGCACCCTGGTGCCTTCCACCACTGGAAGGCTCCCTTTCTGTACCCTCAAAGGAGGAGACTCATAGCTCCTAAAATACCTGAGATTGGAGAAACAGACCGTCATTCACTGAATGAGCTCCTCCACTGAACTGGGTCTGTGGGGGATGTAGGGCTGGACTTCCAGGCAACTTTGCATCTCAGTTCAAACTTCAACTGTTCTCCTTGCTCCAACACAGCAAAAGCTAATTAAGCATATGTTTTAAGTATTTATCAATGCTCGAATAGAAAATAAAGCTCTCTGTGGACCTGAAACAGAAATGGTGAAGGAAAGGAATCAAAGCTGGGGGCATGTCTGGCTCTGGGGCCAAAAGTCTATCAGAAGTGGGAGGGGTCTGACTCCTGAGGCCAGCAGGGACTCAGGCAACCCCATGTGGTGGGAGACTCCAGATAGGTTTACAGATGAAACCAGGAACAAATGGAGGGATGCTAGGGAGAGCTGGGGAGCAGAGCGGCCACATGGCTGATGTGCCATTGACCCATGGCCGTATCTGTGCCCTCCCCAGCATCACCCTGGGCTGGGAGCTGGGATTCTCTAATGCAGCACTGGTCTGGACCAGGACTCTCCAGAGCAGAAGAAAAACAACTGCAAAACCACGAAACAGTGTTAGGTGGAAGAGAGTGAGACTCTCATACTTTCAGCACACGGTTCTCCAGAGCATTTGATGTCACACCAACTGTGACAGCCAGAACACTGCAGAGTCAGTTAAGGCGTTCACCACTGGTGAAAGGCAAACATTAGAAAAACCCCAAAACATGACTCTAGAGTACCTGTAAGAGCCTCAAAGAGATTAAGAAAGGAATAATATACAAGAAGGTAACAAAATAGTAGGAATCAGATATGAATTAATAACAGACCATTTTTTTAAAAATCTCAACTAAAGATTCTAGGAGTGAAAAATATAGACACTGGAATTCTTTCAATATGGAACTGGTCATAGAAAGCATATGCATGGTGAAGCTCATTCTGAATACAGCACAAAGTAGAGAGAGATTAAGACAAGTGGAAGACACACTAAGGGATGTAGAAGAGAAACCGAGATTGCAACATGCATGAAGGAAAAAATGGTGGGTGGCAAAGAAACGATATTTGGAGAATGCATGGCTAGAAATTTTCACAATGGGATGAAAAAGTACGAGCTTTCAGCTAATGAGCCACACTGAGTGCTAGGCAGGGTAAACATAAGTAAACCGTAATGAAACTGTTACGGAATATGAAGGGGAAAGAAAGTATTGGAAGCTAAGAAAACACACGTGTTTCACATGTGATTACAAAAGAATGGTAATCAGACTGACAGCAAATGTCTCCTTAGCAACAACAGATGCTAGAAGATGAAGAATAAACAGCCTCCAAGGGTGAAGGGTACATAGCATTCAACGTGCCCTCCGAAGCTGCTGTTCCAGACCGAAGACAAAGGAAGCCCAGATACTATCACAGTGTGAAATGAGAAACAAGATTTACCACCCAGCTCCTCACAGAGAAAACTACTAAAGAAGATACTTCAGCAAGAAGAAGAGTGAACTAAAGGAGGGTGGTCTGTTGAAGACCGCACTGAGCAAAGAAACTGATAAAAAAATGTTTCAGTGAATCTGTTTAACCTCTAATTAGAATTTTTTAATCTAAGAATATTGAATTAAACTTCCAGACAACAATGCAAGGTTGAGGGGGGTTGCAATTGGAGAAGGAAAAAAACACCAAATAACTTCAACTTTGTTGGAAGAGAAACAGTTAACAACTTAAAGGAATTAGCTAAAATATATGTAAAGAGATGTAATACCTTCCAAACCAGAGGGAGAAAAGAATATAAGAAAAGCCTCACTGATACAACCAAACTCAGGTAAGGAGAGAAATAGAAACAAATGTATCAGTACTCACAATAAATGTGACAATCATAATTACCCACAAAAATCGGAAACCATCTCACTGGATCATAAAAAATCCAGTTACATGCTATTTAAAAGAAATAGACCAAATGCCAAATAACAGAGAAATGGTTAAAATGAACAAGTATAAAAATATGTACTAAGATATATGTATATAAAAAAACATAACCCATAGTTTAAAGAACAAATCACAATAGAAATAACAAAATATTTAGAACTCATTGACAGAAATACCGCTTTATATGAGAACTCATGAGACAGAGCTACAGCAGTCCTTAAAAGTAAATTTATAGTTTTTACTAAACTTTTTAAAGTTATGAAATAAATGACCTGATCATTCAAGCACCCACTAAAATAAGAGGATCAAAAAAGGAGGCTGTAGATAGCATTGAATAGATAGGAAATGATAAAACACAGGAGACAAACAAAATACAGATAATCTATAAAACCAAAATCAGTCTCTTTGAAAGAAACTGTTTAATAGTCAACTGAGCAGAAGGTCAAAGAGAAAACAGAAGAAACAAATAAATAGAATTAAGATCTTAAAAAGTGTTTGGGGTGCCTGGGTGGCTCAGTCAGTTGAGCATCGACTCTTGGTTTCCGTTCAGGTCATGATCTCAGGGTCATGAGATCGAGTCCTGAGTCAGGCTCCATGCTCACCAGGGAGTCTGCTAGAAGATTCTCTCCCTTTGCGCCTCCCCCCAGCCTCTCTCTCTCTCTCTCTCTCTCTCTGTCTCAAATAAATAAATAAATCTTTAAAAAAAAAAGAACTTGAAAAGTGTTAATAACTATGGATAAACAGAAGCGTTAAAATTATAAGACTATAGTGAGCAATCTTTCGTCAGTACAGCTGAACATTTAGGAGAGATGGAGAGTGTACTATATAAAAATTGTAAAAATCACTCACACACAGGATTTGGTGGCTTTTAAGGGAGAATTTTACAAAAACTTCCAGGACAAGAGAATGTGTTTATTACACAAATTGTTCCAGCAAATACAGGAAGCAAATAAAACACATGACTCATTTTTTTGACACCAGTATAATTCAATATCAAACCTGGGCAAGGGCATTATGAGAAAAGAAAATTACAGGCTGGCCTCACAAAGAACATAGTTGCAAAAATCTTAGATTAAATATTTGAAAATTAAATCTCACAATGTAGTAACAAAGGGTACCTTGTAGCCAAGTGGGCTGATTTATTCAGGGAAATAAGACGCAGCTCAGGTAAGAGTCTAGGACTGTTACTGGAGGGGGTGGGGATGGGAGGGGTTCTGACTCAGCAGGGAAACAGGTGGCCGGGGTCAGGCAGTGCTTCCTACCGCCACCCCACCCTGCAGAATTCGGCATCAAGTGCAGGTATAAAAACAAACAAAGCAAAACAAAACAACAACAAACTAGAAACCTCCTAGTAAATCCAGAACAGAAGAAACATCCTCTACATGATTTAAAAAAAAAAAAAAAAAGGAGGTTATGTCATAACTGCATTTGAAAAACAGAACCGAGGTACTAGGATTGGGAAGGAAACAGCAAAACTGCCATTGTTCGCAGAGGAAGAGACTGTCTACAGAGAAATTCCAAGACTCTACTGCCAACCTAGTAGAGAGAACTAATAAGGGGATTTAGGGTACTTTCTGGATTCAACATCAATATGCAAAAACCCAAATAGTTCTCTGTGTTAGAAAAATCCCATCAGAAAATGTAATAGAAAAAAAAATTACCAAAGCCACAGAAACTGCAAGGTACATAGGAATAAATATAAGAAAAGGTGAGCTGGAAAAGACGTTTGTGCGATATTACTGAAGGGTCTGGCAGAAGTCCTGAGTAGATGAAGCAGGTCGCTATGACCACAGGTAGAAAGAGCATATCCTAAAGAAGTCAGCACTTTCTCAAATTAATCTATAATTTTAATGAAACCCAATAAAATTCACAATCGGGAGTTTCGTTGTGCGTGATACACGGATTCTTACAACATTTGTTTGGAAGAATAAAAGTCAGAGAATAACTCTGACGATGCAGCAGGAAATTAACAAAACCTTAGCAGGTATCAAGATTTACCCGCGGTAATTAAGAGGCTCTCATGTTTGGACAGGCAATGAGATCTAGAGAACAGAATAAAAAGCCCAGAAATATGTATGCGGCTATGCAACTCTGGCATAAGATAGAAAAGGTTCCCCCTCTACTATCTGGCTACCCCATCACAGAAGACCCAGTTTCTGTCTGGGAACATGGCTACTTGGAATTTCCAACTCCTGAAGTCTGGCCAATGGATCAAACCAAAACTCCGGATAGCGGCTTAGAGTACAGGACTCATGCGCTTCACCCTCTTTTCCCACTCTTCTTCCATCGTGCCGTTTGGAAACCTGGATGGGTGGTGGAGACCCCTCACCTAGGACTGGGAGGGTGAGGAGCATGCCTTACGGACGGAGGAGTTGTGTTCTTGGAGCCAGACCGCCAGACCAGCCTGGGAAGGGCTGGCTTCCAACTTGTACACTTCCTTTTGCTTCAGTCCCTTCTCTTGGGGCGTTGCATTTCTCACGGAAGGTCTTCACCTTAACAGAGAGAGGAGGCATTAGAAGTCAGTGGGGACACTCCATCAATTGTGTGGGGACAACTGTCTACCTGTAGGAAAGGAAAAACACAAGTAGATGTTCCCATCATGTACAGAAGTGAACTCCGGATGGAGTTGGAAACCAACATGGAAACTTGAAGGCAAGTGGAAGGAATTACAGACTCCCTTATTGAGCAGCACAGGAGAGCATGCCTTAAACAGCACCAGAGCAGAAGTCACTCAAGGAAAAGTTCACCCATCGACTCTATCAAATTATAACCTCTGTGCAACAGGTGACCACAGGCAAAAGACATCCCAAGTAAAAGAACGGCTTTTGGGAGGTGATACAGGTGACTGTAAGTCAAACTGATGGTTTTCATCATACACGAGGAGCTCCTACAAATCATGCAAAAGTCACCAAATAGCAAAATGATCCCAGGCTGTCAGCAGACAAGACCCAGCAGGAGGGGGTGCCCAGGCAGCTAATGAACACGAGCCCAGAATCTCAGCATCACTAGGCATCAGGGGACAGGAGTTAAAACAGTAATGAGGCACCCATCCGATCCAACACAGGTGAAGTAAAAAGCCTGCTGTGGCGGAGAACGGGAAGGCGGGACCTTAGGTTGGGGTGGGTAGGGAAGTCCTTAGGTGGGACCTGAAAGGTGGGAAGGGGCCGGCCGTGTAAGAGTCAGGGAAGAACACGGGACAAGCCAGTGTACAGCCCTGGCTCAGGAAAGACTCTGGACTCGTGGGAAGCTCTGTGTGTGAGTGAGCAGAGAACAGGGCAGCAGGCTCCAGCAGGGTGTCTCGGACCGTGCAGCCCTGAGCCACACCTGCCTCCTAGAAACATTCATAACATGGGTGCAGGGGTACAATCCGCTGTCTGCTGAGCCACTGCCGGCTCCCCAGAGGGCATCCGAACCCCTGCTGGCCTTCTGACTTACTCTCTGTTCTTCCCTGCACGTGGGGGCGGACCCCAGGCCACTTGCTATTCAGGACCATGGCCAACACTTCCCCCAGCCCTGCTCTATCCACCAGCAATTCCCTTCCCACTTGCTCTCCTGCCAGTGAAACCCGCCCCATCCTCTCGGCTCTGGCTCATACTGTGTGAGTCAGGAAGGCCCCACAAAGCCTGTGTCCAGCTCCAGGAGAGTTCTTTCGACCCTGCCCACATCCTGGAGCACGGCTTGCTTCAGGGCACACAGAGGCAGCCTCTTGGTAATGAGCATGAGGACCAGAGTCAGACAGCCCAGGGTTCGAGTCCTGACAGCGGGCCTGTCATTCAGCCTCTCACATCTTCCCATCCCCCACCTGCCAATGGGAAGAAATAACACCCCCCTCACAGAGCGCAGGCTAGCACCGCACACCGGGTGCCGCGTACCTGTGAGAATGCAGGGCACAGGACAGTCCCTCGATACACGGTCGACTTCTGCCCCTTTGTGGACTGATGGCTTCCACTCATTCTGCCCGCTTCTATAAAGCCTCCATTCTAATCTCCCCACACGCCCACCAGTGATACAACAGTACCTGGTAATTTAAATCAAATAGGAAACATTACGGAGATATGCACACATTTGTTGAATGAATGAATGAGCATAAGAAAGGGAGAGTAGCCGAGCCCGTATCACAAAGGAGCAGTGCGGGCGGGAGACACAGCTGGTCTGTCATTCTGCGGGCCGCACCGGCCCCGTGCCCACCCCCGCAGCTGCATGCCTGCTCCTGGCGTGCGCACCCCCTGCCCCACAGCCACGCGGAGAGCTGGCAACTGTTCTCACTGTTCCCACCTCATGCTGTGCTCACACTCCTCACATCTGCCCTGACACTCTGGGCTGGAATGCTCTCGGGGGCCTGACACATGTCTTGAATTCCAGCGTTTGCAACTAAGGCAGAAATACTAGAGATCACCAAGTTTCTGACACAGCAGTGACACCTGCGCGGTTTTTCCTGGCTCCTCTCCGGGCACTTCAACAAGAGCGCCCGCCCAGGTTTGGGGGCCAGGGGGGGCCGGCAAAGTGGCTCCCTAGTGGCCAAAATGCCAGGATGCCTTTCTGTTCCTACCCTGGCTGGAATTTTAAAATGGCCCAGGTCCCCTTCCTGACTTAAGAGGTTATGTGGATGTGCCTGGACGGAAGGATCATCCGGATGCGGGGCTCACTCCACAGGTGACCACATGCCTGGACCCTTATGAGCAGCTTCTGGTGCTTGTCTTTTGGGTTTTGGTTTAGGATTGGCCTTTCCTCCCAGTGACGCCCAGTGGGTTCCCTCCTGCGGCCCTGCTCCTCGTGTGCCCAGCCGGGCAGAAGGAAGAGCTCATTCGGCAGCTCTTGGGAAGCTGGACTTGTCAGACCAGACCGCAGCCCTGATGGATGAGACCCAGCCAGGCACATATGCGAGCGCAGGAGTGAGTGATGGGCTCGGGACAAGGTCACCCTGATGGCACAAATGTGACGGTCACCACTCTCGGGATGATGGCGCACGGGAAATGACATTCCAGGGAGGGGACTGCGCACCAGAGGCAGCAATAGTGTCTGCGCTTCAGGGGATCATCTGGGGGCTGACGTTGTGTCCTAGCTGCTGCTGGCTTTCCCACCAAAAGATTGGAGGTGACTCCTCCAACATCAACGCACAGAATCATTCTAGAAAAGCATTTTGGGAAGAGTCAAATGCAAACTGTTGCTCACATTTGAAATGAACCTTGGCAACCCCACTCAGTATGTCCCAACCCCTGTGCACTTCCTGTTCCCTGGAGCCCCACACCCTATACCTCACTGTGCCACCACCCAGCCCTTCTCTAGATGCACAGCCAGTCTTTCAGACCCCTCCAAGCCAGCCACTCATTGGAAGCCTCCTCCACGGCTTGCCCTGTGAACACCCAGCTCCACAGACTGTTCCCACCCCTCCCTCCGGCACCCATCCACAGCTCGATTGTGGACCCCAGCTGCAAACCAGGCATGGTCTGCAAGGTATGGGAGAGACCTGGGCTCATGCTGCCACCTGATTCCCCTCTATAACCAGGGGATAATAATAGCACACAGGGCAGGTGTAAGGGTGGGTTGAGAAGGTGCTGGACGTAAGGGTAAGTAGAAAAAATTAAACTGGCACAGGTAGTTCTCATTGGGCAGAATTCACTGCTTTCTCCTACCCCTCTCCTCCTCTCTGGTTAAGGAGAAAAGGCCATGTACTCCTGTGCTGAGGGACAATGCTGAGCAGAGACACCCAGGATGGAGAGTAGCCGGCAAGCCAGCATCTTACAGAACAGAAAATTTTGAACATTACTAAGTTTCACTTCTATGTGGGGTGCAGGCTCTGGAGTTCCTGGGGCTTGCATTGCTGGCTGCACATTGGAGGCACCTGTTTTCAAAAGCACAGATGCTGGGATTCCCCCCACCCCCCACCCCACAACCAGTGGAATCAGAATCTCTGGGCCTGGGGTCTGGGCATCAGTTCTTGTTAACATTCAGTGATTGATTCTGGGGGCCGGCCACTCCCAATAATCACAGGGATTCACAAACCAGGGATGAGTGCTTCTCTAGGCTTCCAAAAGCTGCAGAAACACCATCCCAACTAACCTGAGATCCAGAGCAGTGACACTGCCACTGGCTACAGCTCAAAGCTGTCACCGAGTCATCTGCCAACATGCTGAAGGAAGCTTTCTGGATCATTCTAACCGCATTCAGAGACCCTAGCTCCTGGGGTGAGCCCGGACCAGGCCACCCTCTCCACCTTTCCCAAAGACCCCGCCCCTTCCTCATTTGAATAGTCTTCTTTGTTAGCAAGGGTTATTTGTTTAAAAGCAAAGAATCTCATCTGATCATCACATGCGGCAATATTTTAGACCTTTATGGCTCTTTGGGGATACAATTTGTGTGTCATTTCGCTTTTTATTGCTTTTTATTGGCTGTGGGACTCTTGAAAAGAAAATGACAACTATTTATCATGTACAGGGGAAATCTGCCAGAGCACAGTGGATAGCTGTCACCCGGAGGGAAAGGCAGCCGGGGGACACTAACGGGTGGAAGCAAGTCACCGGGAGAAAGCAGGGAAGGGCAAGGATGTGAGGGCATCTGGGAGTTCTCCCATCCAGGGTGGCAAAACCTAGCACACAGGACTAATCAACCATCACACGTCCCTCCAGTTAACAAGCACTCATGGAGGAATCTTAGATGTTCACGAAGGCTTCCCCGATCAGTCTTCCCTGACTGTGTTCAAAGGGAAGCTCCAGACCACCCACGGGACACACCTCAGGACACTGAGGGTCCGTGAAACTGGCCAGCCAGCAGCCCTGCTCATGCTGAGCCCACGGGGATGTCAAGAACGCAAGAGAGGTGGAGCAGAGACATCTCGTTGACACAGGCTACAGTCGTGGGAGGTGGTGTGTGCAGAGTCTCGTCCTTGAGTTGGACCATCCACACGGAGCCCAGAGTCTGGAGAGCAGGTGTAAGCAGACTTCCAGGCCACACCACAACACACACTGTGGGAAGAAGATGAAGAAGGGAATTTAAATTTTTTTCCTAATTGTGGTAAAATGCCCATAACCTACGATAAGGCATCTTAGTCCCTTTTAAGCATACAGCTCATGTAAGCACGTTCACGGTTGTGCATCTATCCCCACCATCCAAGTTCACAACGTCTCCACCCTCCCAAACTGAACCTCTGTCCCCATCAAGCACTAACTCCCCACCTGCGCCAGCCCTTGGTGGTCACCCTCTACTTCCGTCTCCGTGATTCTGACTACTCTAGATAGAAGAAGGGAAATGTTTTTTTTTAATAAACTTGTCATTTTAGAACAGTTTTAGATTTACAGAAAAAGTGCAAAAATGGTTCAGAGAACTCCCATATACCCTACACCCGGTTTCTCCAATTATTAATATCTTACCTTAGTGTGCATTTGTAACAATTAATGAACCCACATTGATGCATTATTATTAATTAAAGCATACAGTTTATTTGAATTTCCTTGACAAACATCCTTTCTCTGTCCCAGGACCCCACCCAGGATACCACATGACTTTTCGGCATCATGTCTCCTTAGGCTCCTCTCGGCTGTGACAGTTTCTCAGACCTCCCTTGTTTTTGATGATCTTGATAATTTTTAGGAGTCCTGGTCACGTATTTTTGGAGCGTTCCTCTATGGGATTTGTCTAATGTTTTTCTCATGATTTGTTTGGGGTTATGGGTTTTAGAAGGAAGACTCCAGAGGCGAAGTGCCCTTCTCATCACATCAAGGGTCCCTATGACCAACGTGACTTATCCCTGTTGATGTCAACCTCGACACCTGGCTTAGGAGTATTCATCAACCTTCTCCACTGTAAAGTTCCTCTTTTGTTCCCGTCTCCACACCATCCTCTTTGGAAGGAAATCACTATGTGCCATCACACTTCAAGGGTGGGGGGTTATACTCCCCTTTCTGAGGAAGGATTTTTTTTAATCTCCTTTTTCTCTTTATTAGAGTCTAGAATTGCAGGGGATTTTCATATCCCATTCACGCCATGTAAACACCAAACTCTGGACAAAACTCCAAAGCAAAAGAAAGGTCAGTCTAAGATCCAGAATCTTAGAAAGTATACAGCACCCCCAAGAACCAGAACCATTGGATGGGGCCCTGGTGCTGGGCTCAGAGCTGACCTCTATTGCTGGGTGCAACTGCCCTGTGAGGGGGTCATTCCTGATGCCATGCTACAGCCATGCATGGATGCTTCAAGGACAGGGTGCCCACCATGGGCTGGGAAAGGGGATTCTACCCCTACCATACCGTTGGCATCTTACTTTATATTTGTCTCTTACACTAAAATCTTGGCTCCCTGGCAAAGCTACAGAGTCCTCAAGGGAAAGGAAAGGGAGAGAGAGCTCGTCCTGCCAATGTCAACAGTACTCTCTCCATCACCTCATGTCTCTTAGATGCCCCAGTAGAGTATCAGCAGTAGGTGACAAAGTCCACACACACATGGCCAATGGTCAGTCACTTGAACTAGGAAGATCTAGCTTATTATAACAGAAAATTGGGTGATTAAATTTTGAATTTAAGTCACACCAGCTTCCACCATCTTCCAGTCTACCTTCTCCTCAAGCAGGGCTCCCTTCTCCCAAAGAGGAAGCCAATGAGATTCCATTTTTCCCCTGCAACAAGAGGCAAGAGGACCCAAGGAAACTTGCCACGATGAAGTAAACTAATAAGCACAAGAGGAAAGCTCACTACCAGTGTTGGGCAGGTGTCTGTTGTGAAAGGATTGCTCCAGTTGCAGGCTCAGAAGGTGAGGGGAATGAAGAAGAAAGAAGGGATAAACATGGCGGCCCAGGTCCGATGAGTGTCTTCTCCACGCATGGCTGGGCTGAGCACTTTCACAGGTCAGTCACTCAACCCTTCCCCCAACCACGAGGGAGGGGCTCCTACTGGGCCCATGTCCCTCTAAGCCCCTCTGACTAATGCCTCCTAAACCTCTTCTCCCATGTAAGGCTCCTCTTCTCACCATGTCTGCCAGGAACTCACCTTTCTTCATACAGAGAAGGCAGAATAAAGGTGTCACTTGCACAGAGGAACCTGAATAAGCCCAGAGCAGTAAAAGGGGCTGCCAGGTGCTGGCAACACAGGGACGTGCTCGGAGGGTGGCCATCGGGTGGTATTTGCTCTTTCCCTAGATAGACTCGTCCGTGATAAAGGTGGACATATTCTGACTCTAGCGTAAGGCTCTGGCTCCCTGGTGGTGTCAATTTGGGTCCAGCTGGGTCATGGCGGAACCCAAGGTCTAGGTATTGGAATTCAGCATGGGGGTGGAAGTGGAAGGGCTGGTGGGGCTCAGGCAGCAGGAATGGCCCCAAGGAAGGTCACAGCCAGGTGTCTCTTTGCATCAGACTCAAGAGCAGAGACATAGAAACAATGCCCTGAAATGTCTGCTGAGGTAGGGGCGTTGAGCACTCTGTCTACTTAGGCCCAGATGCACTGTCTGGCATGTACCAGCAAGGCCTGACCCACCAGGAGTGCCTGTGTTCCATCCACTGTGCCTTCCATCTCGTGGCGTCTAGTTAGCAAGCTGCTAGAGCAGGACATGATCAGGAGGTGTTTCCTTTAACTGTTTTTTTTTTCTTCAAAGATATTTATATTTCCTAAGCAAACCCACATGAGAAGCTCTTCCTTTCCTCCATGAAGCCCCCCAAAAAGGTATCTCCTGGGAGAATAAAAACATTAGCATCATTCTCAAAAGATCTTGCCCTATTTGATTAAGTGTCACTGTTATCAGGGAAAACTTGAGGCTTCCTAGAACGTCTGACTTTTGTCATGTACATGAAAAATGTACATGAGCTGGTTCTACAAACCCATTAACAGGTCGTAAGGGCCCAGACATGACGGCCGTGCACCTGAAGGCTAGCTGACACACAGGACACAAACACGGTTGCACCAGCCCTGACACTCTCCAGACACCTTTGCTGAACCCACCTCCGCCCAGACCTTAAGTGGAAAGGAGTCAAGGTCAATGTGCAAATAAATGCAAGCAAAAGAGGTCCACTGGAATTTTTGACTTGCCAAATCTCCCTGAATTGAATCCCAGAGTCCTCCAATGGACTGTTCTCCAGTGCAGTAGCCATTAGGCACCTGTGGCTGAACAAAAAATATAAATTAATTAGAACTAAATAGGATTAGAAAGTGAAATTCTCAGCTGCAATGGCCACATTCCCAGTGCTTGTAGCCACATTCCCAGTGCTTGTAGCCACATGTGGCTGTCCTACCATGTTGGACAGCACAGAAAGTTCCATCACACAATGCTGTCCTGGAACAATCCAAAGGTGTGCTCTGGACGTGCTGCAGACTTAGCAGCGAACTTTCACACGTCTGCCCACGGGCAGCACTCCAGAGGCAGGCTTTGGCTTTCACCAGTTCCTCAAAGGCATTCACGACCCAAAGAAGACCAAGGAAACTCTAGATCAGACTATCATACCATGTGATTGGAGGCAGGCAGGAAGGGGCTTCTTCCCTCACTTGGAGACACCTAGCTGTTCGTCCCCAGTTGCTAATTCAAATTCTGGCATTTTGTGCCATGTTCCCTTGCCCAGGAGAACAAGTCAGCTTTGGAAAAGTCTTGTCTCCTGGTGAAAATACCAGATGCCTGACAAAGGCCCAGGGGACCCAGAGGGGCTGCTCCAGGGGTCCTGCACGAATGATGCTCATCCCTGCCACATCTGGACCAGAGGGGACAGAGTTTCTTTGGGTCCCACAGCCCCTCCTGGAGAAAGACAGCCGAGGAGTTGGAGCACCAGCCCTCTTCCTGCAGGGTGAGCACTGGCCTATTCTCCCCTCTGCTGAGAGAGAGCTCTGGAAGCCGAGGAAGGATTGCTCATTAAGCTCTTGGAGGGCCCTCTGCGCGCCATTCTGCCCAGAGCACATACTGCTGCCAAGCTGAGCTTGAGGTCACGTAAGAGCCGTTGACATTTGGTGTCCTTAACTGGAGAGGGGAGAGGATGAGAAAAGGTGCATTTGGCTAACATTTCGATGCTGGAGACCTCACGGTAACAGTCCGTGGGAGCGGTCCTCCTCTCTCAATCCCAGCGGCTGGCGGGGCAGGGGGCCGGTCCCCAGCATTCACGCACACCGAGGGCGTGGAGGGCGACTGCCAAATACAGAAATGGAAACACACCGGGTCCTTGTTTCAGACCGGGCCGCACAACGCCTGCATCATTGATTCATTTAGTCATCTTGTCGATGGTTGCCAATAACAACCTGCTTCTGTAAAAATAAGACTAAAAAAGGCACGTAAGACTTTCCAAAACGCTTGCCCAGAACAGTCTAAGCTGCTTGATTCCCCCCCCCCCCCGAGAATGTGTTGAGCACCCACCTCCACCAAGGCAGACGTTTGAGGACTTCATCGCTGGGGGGCCGCCGTTCCAGCCCTGGGCTCGTGTGGGCGCACGGCCAGAGGATCGCCTTCCGGACCTGCCCTCCCTGGGCCAGCACCTTCACTTACAGAGCTTCCTTTTCCCAGAACCAACTGTCATCTGTCACTGCAGAAGCATTTCGTGGTCAGGCCTGGCCCAAACCAATAACTCCACCTGTAATTGAGAGGCTCGTCCCATCTTAACTGAGATGTTCACATTATCAAGAGGTTTGTTTAAATTGTGAACGACAAATAACAGATCACATTGACTCATTTGCTCTTTACCCGGGGCCTCTCTGCTGGCTATTTTGGGGTCCCAAGGTCTCAGAAGTTATTAATTTAATGCAGCTTACTCCTCAGTGTGTAAGCTGAAAGCCTGGTGTTGTACAACATTTTACATACTTAATAAATGTTGTGATTGATTTCATGTTTTTCAATCAATGTCACAGAACCGGGATTTACAGCATCGGGGAACATTTAGCACATGAAGATTTCTGTGGAAAGTTTGTGTTTGAGCAAGGGGCAAGGAGGGGAGAGAAGGCTTTTCCAGACCCCCTCCCCCCAGGGGAAGTGGGAAACACAGGCCCCAAAATCAAAGCTGTCCACAACTGTCTTTGGGGGAGGTTTCAGTGGCTGCCATTCACATCTCCTCTGGTTTTAAAAAGGAAGAAAAGAGAACATTTAGAAACAGAGCAAAATTCTGACCCACACCAAAAATATCTGTATCAGATCCGTATTCATGACTCAGTTGGTGTGAAAAGAAGGCATCCTTGTTATCACAGCTCAGTTTTATGAGCACAGTAACCAAAATAGGATGCTTGGCAACCAGTCAAGTGTAATCAGTCTCTGCACAGAAATCGAATCGAGGACTGGGGAGCCCGAGCTGCTGAGCTGGCCGAGATGCTCCACCAGCTTCCTCCGGCCCCAGCACGGCTCCAGGTTTTCAGCTTCGGGGAACCTGAGATCTTGCTGGAAGGGGAACGATGGAGAGCCAAAGGGGTGATCAGGGTGCTCCTCCAGACCCTAAGTAAGGAATGCCCTCAGCTCACAGGGACAGTTTTCCCCATAACTGCCTCTGAGTCCCCTTGGGCAGGCGCTGGAGAGCCCAGGTCCCATGGAGACCCAGGAGTTGGGTGATTGGCAGGCTACAGCTAAGCTGCTTCTCACCTTGTGCTCCTTACCTTGTGAACCTCATCTGACTTCTGCTTAGGCCCCATCCAAATTTCAGCACAGACAGATTTCTTGAATTAACTAGCCAAGAAAGTTGAAGACTCCAAAGAGTATTGAGATGGTCCTGGCATGGGGGGGAGTAACAGATGAATAACAAAACTGATACTAACCCCCCCCCACTTCCGACTCCCTCCTGGCCTGCTCCTGCACCCGATCCTCTACACTCACCAGCTCTGGGTCCTTGTTGAGGAAGGAAACGAAGGCTTCTCTCTCATGGTGCCTGAACACAGGAGGTGAGCTGTGGCCGAGCAGACTCTAGGGAGCATGGTCTACACTCACCCAGTATGCTCACCCCCAGTGGTAGCATTCCAGTGTGCCAGGAGACGTGAGCTTATAAATCAGAGCTCCAGCTTCGCTTGGGTTTGGGTTGCTTTTAAAAGAAAAAAAGCTAGGTGTGGTTTTTGTGCCCAGCCTTCATAGATAAAGTTTCTATGTAAACCATAGCTTATTTAAGGAAATCAAGGAGGCTGGCAGTTTGAGGAGGAGAGAAAAGAGAGGACAGTGTGGTGAGACAGTGGGGAGGTAACCTAGTGCCCAGGAATTAATCTGTTTTTAGATCTCCTTAAAACTCCCCCTGCAGGCCTCCCCTACGCCTCCTCACGACTTTCCCCACCGGGGGCACATCCATCCAGCGCCCACCTGCCTGCACACAGATGACCCCATTCCTCTTGTTCCGGTGCCTACCAGCCCCTGAGCCCCACGACCCTTCCCCAAGCTCCGGGCTGGGGGCTCCTGGGGATTGTCAGACGGCTCGCTGCACGCAGGGGCAGCCGTCCCACCTACCGAATCAGAAGCCCACCGACATGAGGGGGCAGCTCTGGCCTTCAGTCCTGCCTGGACACCTTGGGCAGGTCATGCATCCTCAGTGAGACTTTGTTTCTTCATCATGCCCTCCTGGGAGATTCGTGAAGACTGAAATTAGAATTCTGTATCTAAACACTCTTTAGGGGCGCCTGGGAGGCTCAGGTGGTTAAGCATCTGCCTTCGGCTCAGGTCATGGTCCCAGGGTCCTGGGATCGAGCCCCGCATCGGGCTCCTGGCTCAGCGGGGAGTCTGCTTCTCCCTCTCCCTCTGCCTCTCCCCCTGCTCATGCTCTCTCTCTCTATCTCTCGGCCTCAAATAGATAAATAAAATCCTTAAAAAAATTGTTAAACACTCTTTAGTCTACAGCTTCTCTGGCTCACATAAGCACTCGGTAATACACCTGTATGGTTATCATTATTAATTACTCTACCAGGTCACCAGGGTTGAAAGTTCTAGAAAGTTCCTTCTGCCCTCCCCTTCACAGCTCACGTCTGACCTATGCTCAAGAATTGCAGTCTGCCTCTGAAGTGGCCTGTGGGACCGTCCCCCTCATCTGTTCTCGGGGTTGCTTCTTGTCCGTAACCTGCAGACTGTGCAGGCGCAGGGATCGCCGCTGCCATGGGCCCTGGCCACGACAACCCCACCCGGCAGTCTTCCTAAGGCAAAGCTCCGGGACTTTCATGGTCACACATGTGGGTGGGCTCTGTAGGCTCAAGCGTCAGCTCTTTAGAATAAACTAGCAAAGGTAAAGCCCCTGCTGCTGCCCTTGGGGGGTGCTCAGTGGGTCCTGGCCCCACCCATCCCTTACAGCTGCAGCGGTAGCTGCACACATGCAGAGTGATGCTGCCCCTGCCAGCCAGGCTGCCGTCTCCCCACTCCTAGGGTGCCCTTCCTGCGCTGCCACCTGCTAGAACCTGCCCCATGCCAAGCCCCTACCATTGCCATAAAACCGTCTCAATTATACCTAGTTAGAGATTTCTAGATCCCATGCTCCACACCCCAAGTACAGACTGTTGCTCCTGGATTTGTCTGTGCCTTCTGGGCTCAGGGACTGCCTAGCCAGGCTCGGCAAGCCTGGCCAAACGGAACTAAATTGGAGTGATCTCCATCTGGTCCCTGCTCTTTGGCCTTGAGATTGGTACCCACCCTCAACCTCTCCCTGTCCTCCAGGTGCAGTTTCTGGGAGGGTGCAACACCACACACACACACACACACACACACACACCCCTCCTGTATGATGAACTCCAGTTGGCACCCGGGAGCCTTCAGATTCTAATTGGTTGTGTGCTAAAATATAAACAGACTCCAAGTTCAGAGCTATGACAGAAGCGGTGTCAAACCCATCTTTTCCCAAAACAAGCTGGCTGCGGCCAAAGCCATAGGACATGTTGCTCATAAAATATTGGCTCTTGGCAGGGAAGCAGTCTCGAGGGACAATTCTATTTTTAAAAATCAACCTTATTGAGAGATAACTTGTATTAAATAAAGTCCATCATTTCAATGAGTTTTGACAAATGCTTAGACCATCACAATCAAAATACAGAATATTTCCATCACTCCAAGAACTCCTGACTACATTTGTTAATTGAAAAACTTTTTAGAAGAGCAGTTGAAGTTCACAACATAATTCAGCAGCAAGTACAAAGATGTCCCACAGAGCCCTGCCCCCCATGCATGTGCAGCCTCCCCCACCACTGACATCCCCTACTGGTACAATTTTTCCAATCGACTGGCCTGCACTGACACATCATTATCACCCAAAGCCCACAGTTTACCTTAGGATTCATTCTTTGTGTTGATTATTCTGTGGGTACCGACAAATGTATAATGACATGTCTCCATTATGGCACTATTATACAGAACAGTTTCACTGCCTTAAAAAAATCCTCTATGCTCTGCCGATTCATCCTCCCAATACCCTGGCAACCACTGATCTTACTGTCTCCATAGTTTTGCCTTTTCCAGAATGTCATATACTTGGAATCACATAGTACATAGCCTTTTCAGACTGGCTCCTTTCACTTGGTGATATGTATTTTAGGTTCCTCTGTGTCTTTTCATGACTCGATGGATGGTTTTGTTTTAGTGCCAAATAATACTCCCTTGTCTGGATGGACCACAGTTTATCCACTCACCTACCGAAGGACATTTTGATCACTTCCAAGTTTTAGCAATTATGAATAAAGCTGCTAAACCACAATGTGCTGTTTTTTTTTTTTGTGGACAAAGTGGAAATACCAAGAAACATGACTGCAGGATCATATGGTAAGAGCGTGTGTAGTTCAGTAAGAAACCAACAACCTGTCTTCCAAAGTGGCTGCACCATTTTGCATTCCCACCAGCAATGAGTGAGAGTCCCTGTTGCTCCACATTCTCCCAGAATTTGGTGGTGTTAGTGTTCTGGATGTTGGCCGTTCTAATAGATATGTTGTGGTTATCTCATTGTTGTTTTAATTTCCCTGAAGACAAATATATGGAGCCTCTTTTCACATGCTCGTTTGCCATCTGTATCTCTTCTTTGGTCTGTTAAAGTCTTTGGCCCATTTAATCAGGTTGTTTGTTTTCTTATTGTTGAGTGTGAGGAGTTCTCTGTGTACTTTGGACAACAATCCTTTATGAGATGTGCTTTTGCAAGTATTTTCTCCCAGTCATTCTCTTGACTTTGTCTTTCACAGGGCAGAGATTTTTAATCTTTATTCAGTCCAGCTTATCAGTTATTTCTTTCATGGATCCTGCCTTTGGTGTAGTAACGCTATGCCCAAGTCCCGCTAGGTTTTCTCCTGTGTTATCTTCCAGGGGTTTTATAGTTTTGCATTTTACATTTAGGTCTGGATCCATTTTTACTTGGTTTTTGTGAAGGATGTAGATCTAGGTTCCTTTTTTTTTTTTTTTTTTTTTTTTGGTGCCTGTGGATGTCCAGGTGTTCCAACACCATTTTTTGAAAAGACTGTCTTTGCTCCTTTGTCAGAGATGAGTTGACTATATTTATGTGGGTCTATTTCCAGACTTTCTGTTCTTTTCCATTGATTTATTTGTCTGTTTTAATAATACCACGTTGTCTCGATTACTATAGCTTTATAGTGAGTCTTAAAGTTGGGTAGTGTCATTCCTCCGACTCTGTTCTTGTCATTCAGTATTGACTCAGCTCTTCTGGGTCTTTTGCCTCTCTGTGTAAACTTTAGAATCATTTTGTTGCTATCCACAAAATGACTTGCTGGGATTTAGGTTAGGATTACATTGGCTCTATAGATCAAGTTGAGAAGAACTGACATCTTGACAATATTACGTCTCCCTATCTGCAAACATGGACTATCTCTCCATGTATTTACATAGTTCTTTGATTTCATTCAACAGAGTCTTGTAGCTTTCTTCATGTGGATCTTATACAAATTTTGATACATTAATGCCTAAGTATCTCATTTTTAGAGTGCTAATGGTAATGGTCGTGTGTTTTTAGCTTCACTATTGGGATATAGGAAAATGATTGGCATTTATGTATTAACCTTGTGCTCTGCAACCTCACTATAATCACTTAATAGTTCCAGGAGGGTTTTTTGTTCATTCTTTCAGATTTTCTACATAGACTACTATGTCATCTGCCAACAAAGACAGCTTTATTTCTTCCTTTTCAATCTATATAACTTTTATTTCTTTTTCTTGTCTTATTACATTAGCTAGAACTTCTAGTACAAGGTTGAAAGAAGTGATGGGAGGGGATATTACTGCCTTGTTCCTGATCTTGGGACAATTCTAGAATCAGGACTTTCTACAGATCATTGGCGCATGAGGAACCAATGAGGTGGAGCTGCACAGAGGGTGCAGGGGGAGGTGATGATCAGCCATCTGATTTGCTTTGGCTGATTAGCAAGTATAGAAGTTGGACCCTGTGGTTTTAAAGGAGACTCTCAGCTCTTGCTCATGGGGGTGCTAAGCAAGGCAGAGAGGAAACAAAACTGACAGGCTCTCAGAAGGTTGAAGGTAGCAGGTGGTTCCTGGTGTGGGCCCAGGCAGCTCAACCCCAGAAGGACTTTGGCACCTCTGAGGTGGATGCAGGAAAGTGTGCTCAGAGGGAGGGAGGAGATGTCAGGGCTTAGCACAACCACCAGGCAAAGAGCAAGAGGGAGCATGGTCTATTTCCAGTCACCAGCACCCTCAGTCTCATCTAGAGGGCCAGCCAGGAGGCAGAGGCTAAGAGGTGCTAATAAGATGGACACATGGGCGAAGTTAGCAGGGCAGACCCCTGCATTCACTCACCGCCATCTCTGCATCCCCTGGGCTTGTACCCAATATGGAGGAATTCTCAGGGATTAACCAAATGTGGGGAATGAACGAGGATGTGACAGCAAAACCAATCAACAGGAGCGACAAAATGAGATTTTTATTGAGATGGGAAAAAAATCATGGGGTCCCGTCAAATTGCTAACATGGCCTGAGGCACCCCAGAAAGGCATTGTTTGAGAATCTTAGCAGGAGTGGCCAGGAACACAGTCAGGAGTCATGCAGCCTGGGGTCAAATCTGGGACACTTCACTCCCACCCCTTGGCAAGTGACAATACTCTCCAGGATTGTTTCCTCCTTTCTGAAAGGGGGCTTTGTAAATAGCCGAGTACCCCCACCTTCTGCCATTTCCCTAGAGCAGGTACTCTGCCCCTGCAAAATGCACTTTGGGAAAGGAGAGGAGCAAAATCACTCTCAATTAACCCCAGGGAGTCATTCGTTCTAGCTGACCACAGAGCTGGAAAAGCAGGGTTAAGATGGAGAGTTTCCCGGGCAAATTATAATTGTGGAGGGTGGGAGAGGGAACAGGGGAGAGAACAGGAGACCCACCAGTGAGCCAGGCTCTGGGATAGCTGCTCTGGATGCCTGACAGCTGCAGCTATTTCGGGAGTATGAGTGGAGGGGAGGACACCTCCACTTCCTCTGTTTTGCCTGCCCCATGCCTGGAGCCCAGCACCCCTCGGACTTCTGCAGGCATGCCAGCATTGGCACCATGTGGCCCCTTCCAGGAAAACAGTCCACTGGCTCTCCCCGTCAACCAGTGCTGTGTCCAGGCTGTGCTGAGGACCCGGCTCAGCCTGGGGGCAGAGGAAGGACCAGCTGGTGTGAAGGAATGAGAAGCTTCCAGGTGGCCTGTGTGGTGGCTGGGCAGGAGGTGGCCTGTGTGGTGGCTGGGCAGGAGGTGGCCTGTGTGGTGGCTGGGCAGGAGGTGGAGACAGCTGGGCCAACCATACCAAACCCTGGCACTGTCAGAGACAAGATCCACGCTGAAGGGGGTACTTCAAAAAAAACAAGAGGAAGTCCCAGGCGGTGCCCCGCGTGACCGTGCCTTCCATCCTCGCCACGGCCCCACACGGTCATCATGGCTAGCCCATCTGACACATAAGGACACCGAGGCTCAGGATGTTCGGGGTACCATGAAAGCTAACAGCCCAACTCCAGAGACAGAAGACACAGGTTCTAACTGAGACTCCATCACCAACAGTCATAGCCAAGAGACCCTGAGCAAGTCACTCAACCTCAGCATGCCTCCGTTTCTACAATTATAAAATAGGTCATGACTCCACCTCCTTTAGAACTCTCTTCAAACACCCCTGATGGACTGCGTCATGGTCCACAGGACTAGCTGCCCCTCCCTGGGCAAGGCGGGGGCTTCCCTGCCCTCTCTAATACCAGGGAAGCCTCACGTCTGTCTGCCCAAAGAAGTGAGAACTGTAGCAACTCATTTTCTGTCTGAGAGGGGGCTTTCAGAGCCAGCATGCCAAGTGCTCTTTCCTTTTCTCACTCTGCCATGATTCCAAAAATGTCCCAGAGAAAGAAAACAACATGACTCTGGCTCTGGAGGGATGATGACACAGAGCAGGACCCACATGGGTGGACACATAGAGCAAATAAGAAATAAATCTCTGTGGTGTTGGATGTTGTCATGTAGCATAATGTACCCTGCCCCGACCCCTGACCACTCCATGCATTTGCAACTCTGTGCCCAGCCCCACCTGCACTGGAGCGTCTGTGCCCTTCCATGTGTGATTTTCCTGCAGCACTCGTAACACTGTGTGTTTTTCCTTTACATTGCTTATCTTCTGCTTCCCCTTAAAAGGACATAAACCCCATAAAGCAGATATTTTTGTCTCTTGTTCATGACTATCTTTTGCACCAGGAACAGAGCTTGGCAGGTGAAGGGTACACACATGCACACACACAAAACATGGAATAAATAAATGTGGAATAGCAGAAATTAACTGAGGTTCTATCCCAAATGAAATACAGATACATTTAATCTTCAAAATGACCCAATGTTTCAAATACTATTATGATTCTCCCTTTACAAATGAGAAAAACAAAGCACGAGGGTTAAGAGAACTTGCTCAAGGTCACACACTAAGCCAGTGTGCAAGTCTGGGCCACATTTTCAATCACTGTGTCCTTCGGCCTGTCAACAATACCTTCTCTGCAGCATTGCTGGGAAGAGGTAAAGGGCTTGAGGCATACAAGGGAATCAGCAAATGGTAGAAGCCGCAGAAGGCATGCTGCTGGCCTGCTGATACAACTTGCCGAAAGTCAGAAAACTAGGAAGAGGAAGAGTGCATGTCCTCCCAGGCCTCCTGACCCCAAAGTCCATGCTTGTTCTGGGACATCAGCAGGTCCCAAACCTGGCTGAGCTCCAGGATCACCTGGGGGGGTTCAAAAGCTACCATTGTCTGGGCCTTGGGTACTAAATGCAAACCTTTGCAGATAGGTCGAAACACCTGTACTTTTAAAGAGCAATTCAGGTGAAGCGGACTCCCAGACCAACGTAGGGGAGACTCTGCACCATTCCTGGCTCATCACCTGCTGGTGATTTATCTAACGAGACGGGTTATAAGGTTTTAGGAAGCTGACACATACATTTTTTTTTCTTCTTATGCAGTTTCTTAGGGCTGTTGTAACAAAGTACCACAAACTGGATGGCATAAAACAACCGAAATGTATTTGCTTATACTTCAGGAGGCCCGAAGTCCAAGATCAACCTGAGGCAGACTTGGTGTCTTCCAGGTGCTCAGAGACAGCATCCATTCCATGCTTCTCTTCTATCTTCTGATGATTTGGCAGCAATTTGGGGCATTCTTGGCCTGTAGATGCATCATCTCAACCTCTGCTTCATCTTCACATGGCATTCTCCCTGTGTGCATGCCTGTGTCCAAATTTCCCTTCTTTATAAGGACACCAGTCATGTTGGGTTAGGACCCATCCTAATGACTGCATCTCAAAGCTTACATCTAGAGACTCTATTTCCAAACAAAATCACATTCAGGGGTTTGGAGGTAATGGGGTTCTGACATATTTTTAAGGAACACTAATCAATCAATATCACCTCCTTAGTTCAGAATCAATGGTTTGAGAGGAAAATACATCTGTCAGGATGATAAAGGCCAAATCAGCAGCCTTTGATTACCAGTGAAACTGACTGAGAATGTGTAATGTCAATCAACAACCATAATGAGCTCCTCAGATTGAATTTGCCCCTCTCAAATGCCCCAGGGAAACTCACACTCAATGGAGCATATCTCAACAAACCCCCTTCGTGGGCAGGCAAATGCAGAAGCAAAGACAAGAAGCTGAGCCTGCTCCCAAATTTACCCATTAGAGAATCCCCTCCTGCAATTTGGGTTAGGACCCAAATGGTTCTGTGGATGGAGTTACATGATTCAAAATAAAATACACTACAATATATATTAATAGACTGTTCAGTGAGTCTAGACTGGGTGACAGAAACATATAAATATTTTGAAAATCTGAAATCTGAGGGGTTGGGCCATGCCTCATCCCAGTTGGCATTGATGCCTGGCTGCTGGTGTCCCTGACTTGGGCAGGTCTTGAAAACTGTTTGTTAAATATACACACAGATGAATGTGTGTGAAATGAGGGGGTCAATCTGACACAGTAGTTAATGGTTCTTCTCAAGCCAAAGAGAGTGGTCTCAAAACAAATCAACCTGCCAACACCTTGATCTCAGACCTCCAGCCTCCAGGACCGTGGGCGGGAAAACAAACGTCTGCTGTGTTCCAGCTCCCAGCTGGCGGTACTCTCTGCGGCAGCCCCCGCACACTGATGCAGTGGGTCTAGACAAGACCCTCCAAAGGGAAACGGCACACAGAGCAAACACCCCCACACAGTTAGAAGGCTCTGGGCTTGGGGTTCTGACAGAGACCACAGAGGAGGGCGAATGCAAGAGGAATCCAACGCGGAGGCACCACCTCCCCCTGGTGCCCGGAGCCCCATCCAGTGTGGTCGGCTCTGCTTCCTGTTGGCCTAGGAAACGTGGAATCACCAGTCAGGGCCCCTAAGCCAGCCCTGGTGTTTGCATTTTGACTAACACCTGACGATCAGAGGTGAAGGTGGGCAGCCCACCGAGCCAGGTCCCGGAGGGAGGCCCGCAATGGAATCACCGCATCCCAGATCGAATGACCATCCAGAGGAGGGGGCAGGGGGGAAAGAGAAAAGAAATTGCCCGTCAATAGTTTGGAGCACTGGAGGTGGGAGGCTTACAATGTCGATTCCAAAATGCCATTCGTGACATTGTTTTCAACCCCATCAAAGAGGGGGGTCGGGGGGAGACAGGAGGGGCCAAAGTAAAGAAGGGAACTTGGCCAACGGACCCAGTCTGTCTTCACCACGTCGCGTTCTGATCATGAAAGTAACAGACAATGACTTCAGACAACTGGGACCGAGTGTGAAGATCAGGCATGGAGGTAAGATCTCTCACGAACCCACCCGAAGACAACGGGCCTGTTTGGGTGTGATGCTCAGTGTAGACAATCCGTGTATGCACTTGTCACTAAAAATCGTGTTGTGAGAATGTCTCTCTCTTGTGATAAAAATAATTCCTCCAAACATCATTTCTGCAGCTCCCCAACAATCCGTCTTGTGAATGAGCCACAGTCAATGTTTCCTCTATTTATAGGAACGAGGTTCCTCCTCTTTTCCTTATTTTAAGTAACAATGCCATTCGCGTACTTATGCTTGAAACTTTATTTGCATCTCTGATGGGTCCAGCAGGACTGCCCCCCGAGTGGGAGAGGCTGAGGGGGGACACCGTCAGGACCCTGGCTCACAAGGCCTGAGCACTGATCATGTAGCAGGGAGGCATGTGGATTTGCTGTGAGCAACACAAGGCAGGCCAACCCCACGGAAACACAGGGCCCCCGTTTCTGAAATTGGAGCAAAGTAAAACCACTTTTGCTGAGGAAATTTCACAATAGCTTCTGAAATAATCATTTATACCCGGGAATGGTATAAAGAACCAGACTTAGCAATGTCATTATGATGCCTCCAACACACAGGCAATGTGACCTCCCAAGGTCCTGTGACAGGATCTGCCTGTGGGGTCTACTTCTCACGAGTCCCCACTGCACAGTCTTGGGGCCCCATTAGCTCTCGCCTGGACGCAGCTCTGGGTGTGGGAGCCCCTTCATTCCTGTCTCGTCAGAGTCTCTCCAAGTGTGATCCGAGATAAGGGAAAACATTTTCCTTTTGCACTGGCTAATTTCCTCCTTTATCAGAAGAGAGATTTCTGTTTATTCCCTGAATGCAAACATACTTGGCTTCTAAGTAAAACTGGAAGAATCCGAGTCTTTCCAGTCTCTGCTGATACCTGAATCAACAGCTTGGTTACCGGCTCAGCAACTAGTTTGCTGGATGTCTTATTTCCGTCTTTTGTCTTTGTCCCCTTGGCTGTGTGCACAGTGGGGACCTGTTCTCTCTCTCCCATGGCCTCAGATGGCAACTCTCCGTGTTTGTGCTTCTGGGCAAATAGCTCTGTCCCTGCTCAGGAAGCAAGGAGTTGCTGTCAGGTTCCTGGGAGGCTCTGCCTGGCCAGACCTCCAGGGTGCTCTCCAGGTCAGCGAGTGCTCTCAGAAGAGCAGGTTTTCCTGCAGGGTAACCACCTTCACCAGAAGGAAAAAAGGCCACCTCTGGGTGCAGGGAGAACACTCCAAGCCACCAAGAACCCCGCACCATCGCCACCCACATGGCTGCTCACACCCACATCTCAGACCAGAGTCACCATGGCCTTACAGACCATGACCGTGGTGTGGACCTTGCTGTGACCCTGAGTGGTCACCTGACCTTGTGAATCCACAGGCTCCTCATCAGGGGATGAGGGTGCCTAGACTTATCCCTCGGGGTCAAAAGAGATAAATACACACAAAGTTTTCAAATTTACACCACAGAGCAGCTCTTAGCAGACATGAACTGCCCCAGCCACCACCCCAGCTGTCCCCTCTAAATGCCTGGCCAGGGTACCCACTTGCTGAAGGCAAAGGAATCAGCCCACTGAGGACTCACACCTTACCTGGCTCAGGTGTGCATGGGGAAGGTACAGGGCAATGGGGAAAAGGCTTAACATAGAGCCAGCAGTGCCTGCCTGTTTGTCCAGGGTATAAACAGCCCAGGACATCTGCACAGCACAACAGGCTTGCAGAGAGGGGGCTGCAGCTCCCCACGTCCTGGCTGCACCCTCAGGTCACAGAAGCCTCCCTCTGACAGAACCACTTTTCTCTCCCGGCTGTCTATCCCAAGCAGCTGCAGACACTCAGGAACGGCTCTCCCCTGAGTGTGATTCCGAGGCGGGCCTGGAGAAACAGCACAGGAGCTCCTGGGTCAGCTGGGGGCAGACAGGTCTCACACCAACCCAAGGTGGTCCCAGAGCTGTCCTGAGACTCAGAGCTGCCTTGGGTCTATTTTCTCCACCTCCCCCCTCCCTCCCTGCTTCCCCCCCTTTTCCTTTCCTCTCTCTGTTTTCTTTGTCCTTTATGTTTTGTTCTTCAAAGTATAGTTTACGTAGAGTGAAGTTGAAATGCAAAGATTCTAAAGGCAGTGTTTATAAATCTTGACAAATACACCATGTAAATATCAACCCCATCAAGATACTGAGCATTCCTAGAACCCCAGAAAATTCCTACATTATCCTTCCACCCAGTACCGCCTAGCAACCCCCACCCTGGGCAACCACTGCTCTGCTTTCTGATGCCACGAATCAGTTTTCGCTCTTCTGGAATTTCTTGTAAATGGGATCAGATGCTATGTAATCTTCTACGCTGGCTTCTTCAGCTCACCATGCTTTTGCGATTCGTTCCCGTCGTGTGAGTTGTCGGCTGTTCTTTTATGGCTGAGGAATATCCCGTGCGTGCATGTGTGCACCATCTGCTTGTCCCCTTGCCTGCTTGATGGGCATTTGGGTTGTCCCCATTTGAAGCAACTGTGAATACAGTTGCTATGAACACTCACGCACACCTTTGGATGGATGCATGTTTTCATTCTCCTGGGTAAATGCCTAGTCGTGGGGTTGCTGGATCATAGACAAGATGCATGTGGACTTTATAAAACCTGCCCTGTGGTTTTCTGGAGTGGTGGTACATTCCACCCTGCTCCCAGCAGCAGCTGAGGTTCCCACGCTCCCTGTGTGGCACCGATAAGCCCCCGTGAGGGAGACACTGGGCAACCATCCCACTAGGAAACCTGTGGGTTTGGTAAGGGCTGACATGCCCCATCAGGGTCTTGTTGTCTTAAAGGCCACAGAAGTGGGCAAGAGACTGACAAACCACAAACAGATCAGTGGGCTTTCAGATTCTTACTACAAAGTGAGCCAAGAATGCGGGGCTCTCTTTCTGTCAGCTTCCATTCAGGATTCAGTCCATCTTTCAGTCAAGACTAATTAAAGCTCTTGGCTGTAGACATACCTCCCTCTGAGAAGGTGTCAGGAGTGAAACCAGTGCCCAGGGGCTGAGACCTCAAAGGGGTGCCACCCCTCCCCATTCCTCTCCACCCACCTCACCCCACCCCATCCAAACTCAGAGCTTGGGCCAAGGTCCCACTGACCGGCCAGAAGCGGCCCTACCTCTTACTGATTGGGTGACCTTAGGCAAGTCACTTGAGTTAATTGTGCCTTTGTTTCCCGGGCTGTGAAATAGGATGAATATAGCACCCTCCTCATGGATGTTGGGACGATTCAGAGAAAGAGAGCAAATACCCAGTGAACAGAACGGCACAGGGCATACAGGAGGCAGATATTGGCCTTAATGCGGTGACCACAGTGAAGATGACAAGGACAACAGCACCAGTACTTTACGCCTGTATTACAGCCTGTCCCCCGTCTTTCTACTCCAGCCCTACTCCTGATGATGTTAGAGACCTCACCCAGGTGTTGTTTTTATGACATAAGACTGATCATGATATCCCCTTCAGTAAGTCCAACGGTGGCCCCCACAATCTTCAGGGTGAATGCTAGACACAGTGGCATTGCCCTCTGTGATCTGATGTGTGCTCTTTTCCAGCTCATTGCCCCAACAAATTCACACAAATCCTATGGTCTAGCATGCAGCCAAATGCCTGCAACCACCCACTGCCCCATGACCTGGGCTCTCCCCCTAGTACACGTGTAAATGTCCCTCCCTCTTCTCATAAGCTCCTCCCCTCCATGTCTGCTTGACTAATTGCTACTCTTTCAGGGTTAAGTCTCCTCCCAGACACCTTTCTTGACTTTCTCACATTGAATCACTCACCACTCTGGGCTGCACTGCGCATTGCATAATGCATCGTGCATACTTCTGATTTGGCACTTTGTACATTGCTGGGATCTTTTGAGTAGATCTTTTGAGCAGCCTTTCCTGAGCAGGGAAATGTCTTATCATTTCTGTTTCTAACAAGCACACAAAATGGACTCAATAATTGTTGCCAAATGGGTGGGTGGATGGATGAGTGAGTGGGTGGATGGGGGTTAGGTGGAGAGATAAGGGGGTTGGATGGGTAGATGGAGGGATGGTTGGGATGGATGGATGGGAAAGTGGGTGGGTGGGTGTATAGATAGCTAAGTGGATGGGTGGGTGGATGGGTGGGTGGATAGATAGGGGGTGGGTGGATGGGTGGGTAGGAAGCGGGTAGACAGATGGGGGTAGATGGATGGGCAGATGGGTAGATTAATGGGTGGATGGGTAGATTGATAAATGGACGGGGGGTTAAATGGCTAGATGAAGGAGTGGGTGGACAGATAGGGGAGTGGCTTGAAAGATAGTAGGGGAGGTGCGTGGACGGATGGATGAGAGGGCTGGTGGATGGGTGGATAGAGGGATGGGATGGTAGACGGAGGGGG
>NW_027397080.1:34371042-34374374 GCF_003265705.2 Callorhinus ursinus
GTGGCTGGGTGGGCGGATGGATGAACAGATGTGAGGGGTGAGACTGAACTGAATCTAAGTGCACGTGCCACAGAGGACATGGTGACATCCTCCTTGCACATCCACCTTGATATGGTCCCTCTTGAGTGGGACTCCTCAAATACACAGAGGTCTCAGCCAAGTCGTTCTTTGAAATGGTCAGACAGGAGCAGAAGAGCCTCCTGCCTCATTCCCTTCCTGTGTTAACCTATCCCAACCTCCACCATTACACTAGCCTCCCCTAAATACCTCTTTTTATTTGGTTCCTTTCCAACAAGCCTTCTCCCCACTTCACCCACCACTGCCCTAACCATGGTTTCTAGAGTTCTAGAAAAAAAAATGCATTAAGACTGAAGCTATTGGTTGCAGAATATTAGGAAACCATACTGACAAATGACCCATCTCATGCCACTGGAGTCAGCTGATGGACTCACAGAAACAACAAAAACAAAACTAGGAACAGCCACAGATGTGTATTAAGCACTGGTCACATGCCAGACACCTCACTAAGGGCTTCACACTCACCCCAGACACCAGACGAGAAGCAGCCTCGCAACTGCACGTTTTTATTAGAAATTTTGGCAAAGGGATGACTCAACTTTTGGGTCAATTCGATCTTGTGACTATTGATCCTGCGGGTTTCAGGACCTGACGGTAAAGAAGGTCACCTAAGGCCCTTCTCTCCTTACCTGAAGGTGAGTCAAGAGATGTTTCTCAGCTGGGGGCCACTCACCACCCTAGAGAAGAAACCAGGTACATGCTGGAAGGAGGAGGGTGCAGGGATGTTAACAAGGGACAGGAGATCCTGTTTTCTTATTTGGGCCTGTGCCATGGTGTTCATGGTCAATTTATTGTGCCTGATTAGCAAACCCCTCAACAGCCCTGCCTTGGGCTCATGGGAAGCCAAGGCAGAGCGATGTGGTAATTAGCACAGCTTGTCCCAAAAGCCAAATTTATGATTAGGGGATTAGCAGGGAGCAGAGCCCATCTGTGGCCTCCCTTGTGGCAGAGCCAAGAGCTCTGTGACCTTGAGAGCAGGACAGAGCAATTGCCCAAAACCTGGAGCACGTTCCCAGGTGCTTAAACACCCTGCCCACTGGGGACTAGTACCAACAGCAGCAGAGGTCTCTCTACAGAGCCAAATGGCATACCAACATGCTGCAGTGTCTCCCTTCTTTAGAAACATGGCTGTGACACCTGGCATAGACTCCCTCCTCGACCAAACTTCAGTTAGGCTCCTCTGATCCCTCTTCTCAATAGGCCTTGACCTCGGCCTGCCTTTAGCAAGAATCCTACCAAGTCAGTTTAGAGAGAATGCCCCCACTGTTGACATCTAAGTCCGTGGCTTGCTGTTAGCAAGAATCCACATGGACCAGCTTAGCAAGAAACCACCCTTGACAGTCCCTCTTCACAGTTTTCTGTGAACTTGCTACTCCTTGGCTGAAGACCCCACTCACCCTGCTGTATTCAGAGTTGAATCCAATCTCTCTCCCCTGGTACAGTAGTCTCAAGTAAAATCTTCCTTTCCATTTTAACAAGGGCCAGGGTACTTTCTCTCCCCACCCCCATTTCCCTCCATTTACTACCCCAGCTTTTCAGCAAACTTCATAGCAAAATCCAGAAGCCCTCTCTAGCGCCTCTCCCTGGTGTCTCTTGAACTCATTGCAACTGTCTTCACTGTCCTGCTGAGCTGGGTTCTACCTGAGTCACCCCAGACTCCGTGTCACCAACTCCATGGGCCACTTCACTCAGCAGCACTGAACATGGTGTTGCATGCGTGCTTTTCAACATTACATTGTCTCAACTCCTGGGACAACCCCCTATCTGTGTCCTTCCTCTATCTCCCTGGCCACTCCACCTCAGTCTCCCAAGCATGTTCCTCACTGTCCCCCTGAATTCTAAGTGTTTGACTACCCAGAGCTAGTACAACCTCTTTTTTTCTCTGTTTTCCCTCTTGCCCTAGGAGACCTCAGACCATGCCATGGCTTTAAATACCACAGATGTGCCAATGACTTCCAGCATTTATCTCCTGACTTATCCCAGCAGCTCAAGGCTTGTACATTTAACTGACAACTAAATATTTGCACTGGGATGTCTGATAGATCTCAAACTTCTTTCCCTAAAACAAAACCATTCAGTTCCACCCACACCCCAAAAATCACACAAAGAAAACCAAACCAAACCAAAACAAAAACTATTATTTCTCCAGCCTTCCCCATTCAATCATTCATTCATTCAGTAAATATCTACTGAGTGCCTACTATGAGCAGGCACTCTTCTAGGTGCTGAGGATACTACACTTAAGAAAAAACAATAATTCCTTCTAGAAAATGGCAACACCACACACCCAGTTCCTCAAGCCAAAAGACTAGAAGGCATCCTCGTGTCTTTTCTTTCTCTACACCAATGACTTTTTAACTGTGTGATTTTTTCCCCCAGGGGACATTAGGCAAGGTCTGGGGACAGTTTGGTTGTCATACTGGAAAGGGCTGCTACTGGTGTCTGGTATGTAGAGGTCACAGATGCTGCTACAACCTTATAGTACACAGGATAGCCCTCACACACAACAAAGAATGACCAGCCCAAATTGTTATAGTGCCAAGTTTGAGAGACCTAGTCCATCAACATATACCATTTGTTTGCTTCTGACGTAGACCCCAATCTCACAACTTCTCTCCACATCCATGGCCACCGACCTGGTACAGACTGCCACTCTCTCTCATTTGGTTATTGCAACAGGCCATTTGGACACCGAATTTTCTTTCTTTTTCACTAGACCTTAACTCCTGTCATCAAGGGTTATATTTTCTATTCCTGTGTCCCAGGAAACGATCAGAGGATTTGATACTTATTCATGTGTACTATCATTGTCATCACCATTATCACTACTCCATTATCACCATCATTATCACCACCATCACTATCACCATCACTTATCATCACCCTCATCATCATCACCACCATCATCACCATCACCACCATTATCATCATCACCATCATCATCATCAGCATTGTCACCCTCATTATCATCACCCTCATCGCCATCACCACCATCATCACCATCATCACCACCATCATCATCATCACCACCATCACCATCACCACCATCACCATCATCATCATCATCATCATTGTCACCATCATTATCATCACCCTCATCACCATCACCACCATCATCACCATCATCACCACCATCATCATCATCATCACCATCGTCACCATCACCATCATCATCATCACCACCACCATCATCACCATCATCACCAGCATCATCATCATCATCACCATCACCCTCATCACCATCATCACCATCA
>NW_027397080.1:34374384-34395691 GCF_003265705.2 Callorhinus ursinus
CCACCATCATCATCATCACCATCATCATCAACATCATCACCACCACCATCATCACCACCATCATCATCATCACCCTCATCATCATCATCATTGTCACCATCACCACCATCATCACCATCATCACCACCATTCACTGAGTACTAACTTTATTCGAGGCCCTCTTCTGGGTACTTAACACACATCATTTCCTATAATCCACCCACATATCTCTGATTATTGCCCTAATCTTACAATGTCTCATTAGCTGAGAGATTAGCTGCTTAAAATCCAGAATCAGGCTGTCTGGCTCTGCCAATTACCCCTTTGCGTCATTAGGGGTAAGTTAGTTAACCTCAATATTTCTCAGTTTCCTCACCTGTAAAATTGGAATAAACAATAGTGTTCACTTCACAGAGTTACTTCTAAAGATTCCAAGAGATGGTCCATGGGAAACAATTAGCATGGTTCTTGGTGAGCAGTGAGTGCTCAAAAAATGTTAACCAGTCCATCAGCTCAGTTGAAAAACTAAGGAAACTGGGACTTTAAGGAGCCATATGGTTAGTGGTCAGCCTGTAAGTCACACCACCACACAAGCCTGCCTCCTGATGGAAAAATAACTGAACAAAGGAACAAGCGGGAACCAAAAGTAACCACCAGCTTCTTTGTTCTAAAGGACTCCAGAGTGGCAGGAGACTTCCCTTCTTGATTTCTATATATGTTCTAGAAACAGCAAAAGCCCTGAATTAGGCTCTGTTGTTTTTGTAACTTTGACTTTTCAGAAATCTCTCTGCTCTCCTCTCTGATCGCGCCATCACCATTTTAGAGGGAAAATGAGACAGGAGTCCTCCTCTGTCCCCTGTGCTCTCAGACACCACACTAATTATCCCCTCCCCTTACCCTGCTGTCCTCCACACACCGGCTCTTAAGCCCCAGGTCTCTGAGCCCAGCCTTCAAAGCGTAGAGACGGAAAGCCTACGGTGTACCCATGACATTTGCTCCACCATAAATTAGCTTGTCTGCAAGGCTGGAAAAATTCCTCTGAAAGTTGCCTATAGTTCACTTCTGATTACAGGGTTGGAAGCAGGTATTGTTAAGGGCCTTCAGAAGCTGAGAAAGAAAAAGAGCCATTATCCCCAACAATAGGGTGTGTCTCAGCCCGAAGAGGAGGGCTCGGCTGTCTGTACTTGACCTGGGGTGGGGAAGCCCAGCCCAATCGGAAGCCCTTTCCACAAGGGCCCTGACAGTTGCATAGAGGACAGAACAAGTGTGGCCCCTTATTGCCTTCCCAACCGTACAAACACACTGTACGGTCTGCGCACAATGTCCCATCTGCAAGAAATTCTCTTCCTTCCCTTCCAACCCTTAGATACCCAGCCAGAGGGAACTGGGAGGTGGGGGCGGGGTTATGTCCTCTAGGAAGCCTTCCCTGAACCCTCTCCATGTACCTCTTTTTATCTACCCCCCATTCTTTCATGGGGCTTGCCCTGTGTTCCAGGAGGCACACCTGTTTCCCCCTGATAACATCTCTTTGCTCCTTTGGGGCATCCCTGAATAACCCCCAGAAGGACAGGTATAAATTCTTTGGCACCGTGGTCCTCTCCTGATGACACACCCTCCCCAGCTCCCCTGACAAACCTGAGGGAGACAGCCTTTCTCAGCTGACCCCAGACTGAAGGAGGGCTTTAACACCAGACAGTCTGGTCTGGGCTGCAGAGACAGACAGGGCCAATCCCGCTAACTTCCCCTGTCCTGCCTCTGTTGTCTGTCAATTCCCTTGGCCCTGTCCCACCTGCCAGGGACCTCAGCCAGAAACCAGGAGCCTTGCCGCCCCGCTGCTCACCACCCCATGTTCATCCTCACCACCTGCTGGCTTAGCCTCGTAAGTAATCCTCTCATATTGCCCTGTCTCCATCCTCAGAATGGCATCACCTCGCACCTGGATTTTCACTGCAGCCCAGCAGGTCTCTCTCTGACTTTGTCTTCTTAAATGATGTCTCAACATGGCAAAACCAGAGCCATCCAAACCTGGATATGCCACTCCCTGAGCAGGAGACTTTCCTGCAGTGCACTGCTCCAGACCAGAGCATTCCTGGTCTGGTGTGCAAGGCTTCTGACCGTCTGTGGTGCCATGTGGCCAAGAACTGGGATGAGCAGCTGAAACCCGGCTCTGGAGGTGTTTGCAAAGTCAAACCTCCCCTGCAGAGCACGTCACACACCTCCCCGCCAGCACCCACACGGTCTTCCTTGCAGCCCTTTCTCCATGGATGGAGGAAGGTTCCAGAACTGCAACAACCACAGCCTGAGCAGCTCTCCCCGCTCTGTGCAAATCAGCATCAACTTGAAAAGGAACATGAGGACTTAGCTATGCTTCAAGCACCGGAGCTTGGTTCACAACGCCTGCCTCTCCCCAGGCCATCTGTTAACAGGCCTCAGCGGCGAGCAGCATCCCCAGTCTCGGGGAAAGCTGCCTCACCCGTGGAGGGATCTGTGATGTCTTGGCAGACCTGTTGCCTTACAAAATACCATATGCCGGAAGGAAAGAAAGATGTGCTTTCTGTCTGGTAGGCACTCGAGGTGATGTCTCATGTGCACAGAAAAAGAGAGGTAATTTAACCAGAGTGCCCCAGACAGGTCTGCACGCCCTGGCCAGCAGCACCAAGGCTCTGTGGGTGACCCCGGGAGGCCTCCGGGGGAGACAGGACACCCGGGGTTATCACTGCTTTTATGCCAAGGGCAGCTCTGGATGGCTTATGTCCACCCGTCATCTGTACCATGGGGTTCACTTTGGAACAGAAGTCCCCCTGTGCACCAATGACAGTAGAAAGGCCGGTGTTACACAGCAGACTTCCTCTGGGGTTCCCCAGGTGGCTGCAGAGCAGAGCAGAGCAGAGCTTCTAATTCCTGGGGCATCCCTGACAAAGCACTACACACCAGGGGGTTTAAGCAACAGACAGTGATTTCTCAGCGCTCTGGAGGCTGGAAGTCCCACAGCAAGCTGCCAGCCGATGCGTTTTCCGGTGAGGACTCTCTTCCTGGCCCACGGATGACCACCTTCTCCCGGTGTCCTCACCTGGTGGGAAGAAAGAGCCCTCTCTTATAAGGACACGATCCTATAGGATCAGGGTCCCCCTTCACGACCTCATTTTACCCAGTTGCCTTCCTATGGACTCTATCTCCTAAAATATAGGGGGTTGGGGCTTCAACATATGAGTTTGGGTGACACGACTTCGTCCGTAGCAAGGAGCATCGTGCCACCGGGATGGTGTCTCTGAATTAACACAGCTCAGCAAATGGAGTTGAGAGTAGAACGTGAGGGGTGCAAGGCAGGCTGGAGCCCCCAGTCCCAGGAAGGGGGTGGGAGGCTCAGAGAAGGGTCTACTTCCTGGAAGGAGAGAGAGGAAGCAGGCAGGAACTGGGACCCCCATTCAGGGATGGAGAAAGCAAGCCCTGAGGGATAGAGGCCCAGCCTCACCCCAGAGTGGCCTGACGTGGGGCTGCATGAGGAGACCCTGTGCCAGGCCCTCGCAGAGCAGAGTGGGACCCAGTGGAGCCACCATGTGACATGCCTCACTCCGAGGCCGGCATCCGACAAGGAAATCTTACTGAAATTTCCATGGGAAAAGAAGTCGGGGAGATATAATTACTTAGAAATGACACGATGCTCTGACAAAGGCAACTCTGAATAGACCAGGCTAAACCACACGATTAATCCAATTAAACGAAACGATCAAATGAACCCAAACTGGGACCTGAGGGAAAGGAAGCCTAGCTTCGGCCTGCAGAAGAAAGCGCCCCGGGTGGGGCCCTGCTGCAGGCCCCCCGGTGCCAACCGCACAGACCCACACGCCCGGCCACGGCCCTGGCGGCTTTGCGCGGGACATGGAAGTCCTGTCCAGCCCTGGAGATCTCGTGGTGGGATGAGGGTAGGGCTTCCGTGTGCTTTGCTTTCAGAGTGTGTCTAAGAACAGATGGGGAGAAACCCACTAGCGGATCAGCTTTTCAGCATTTACCAAGCATTTCTTATGCTAGAAACTTGGCTGGGGGGTAAAGGGGGATATGACACAACCCCTCTGTCCGTCTGCCCTGCTGCATCCTCAGTGGCTGGACCTGATCTTCACTGATGCAGACACTCCACCAGCATTGTTGAGTGGATGAGGGTCCTGAAGGCTGGGGCATGGGGAGAGGGGGCAGGGGCATTCTGGACAGAAGGGTGAGCTGTAAATAAAAAGGCAGAGGCCGGAGAAAGGCTGGTGTGCTTCCGAAAGAGTCAGGGGGCCCAGAGTGGCCTGACAGCGGCAAGCACGGGGAGACAGGGCTGGAGGAGCCGGTCGCGAGCATGCAGTGTCCTCAAACATCAACCAGGATCACAGCAGGCCACGAGAAAGCTCAGGTTCTAGCTCAGAAGGCTGGGGGGGCACGTGAGAATCTGCATTTCTTCCAGCCCTGGGGGAGCTGATGCTGCTCATCCTGGGGACCATCCATGGTCCAAGAGCTTGCAGATGGTGGTGAGGAGTTTGGGTTTGTTGTAAGAGCTGCAAGAGGAGAAAGGCAGGTGTCACAGTTGGAGAAGACAGGAGAGTGTGCAGGTGGATGGGAGGTCACCTGGAAGGATCTGGTGATGTGGAAGCCAGAGGGCCAAAAATTGGGGGTGGGGGGGGACAAGGGAGCAGGCAGGGCCAGAGGGGATCAGCAGACCCTTGTCACTTTCTGTTGGTCTCTGCCTGGGCTGGCACAGCAAGATGGCTCAGGAAAATCCTTCCTTCTGGGTCTGCAGGCAGAGAGGAGCCTGCCAGCCCATCCAGCCTTCCAGCCTTGTCTGAACGCATCCCTTAGACCCGGGACCTTCGGCTAGACCCTTCGATCTGCCTTTGTTCCCCAGTGTCCTCTGCCCTGTGTGACTAGATGTCCAGTTAGGTTTCCTGGGGGGACAGACTCTGACCCTGAGAATTAGAAGTTCTTTATTCTCCTCTTAGCCTTCACATTTCAGACAGACAACTCCAGAGACGGAGAAGCCTCACGGGTTGTGCAAGCAAATGCTTTCTTCTCTCCACTTACTTAATCCATACAAACTGCATTGTTTTCTTAGCAGTGCTCCCATTAGAACAAGGGCCTGGTCTCATTACCAAATACACAATACTATTTTAATGATAATTACAGGCTTTCTGCGACCCAGCAAAGCTCACACTCCAGCAGAGGTGGGTGCTGTTTAAGTGTTGGGGGGAGGGAAGCAGCTGCCCCCCAACCCCCACCCCCACCCCCGTTCCTCCCCGCCTGCCTCTGGGTAAATTGTACCAACATCCAGGCAACGTGAATTGTTATTTGCTACCATGAGATCTGGTCTGTGTGAATAATTCTATTTAAAGCCAAGCCCAACCACAACACGTTCTGCAGGTCCCGCCTGGCCCGTGGTCTCTGACAATGGGGGGGGCTCACTGCCGGCAACAGCGGCCTGCACAGATGGGTGGGAAGACCCAAACAGCTCCCTCACAGCAGCCTCTGGACGGGGCCAAGCTGTGTAACGCAGAGCTGAGCACTGAGCCTCTCTGAGGCTGCTCAGGTCCATTTCCAGACGAAGCAGGTAAAACCCTCTGGACCACGCTCACAGAACTGGCGAACGTCCAACTGGGTAAAGAACAGGAAAGCACGGGCGCCTGGGTGGCTCAGTCGGTTAAGCATCTGCCTTCGGCTCAGGTCATGATCCTGGAGTCCCAGGATCGAGTCCCGCATCGGGCTCCCTGCTCGGCCGGGAGTCTGCTTCTCCCTCTGACCCTCCCCCCTCTCATGTGCTCTCTATCTCTCATTCTCTCTCTCAGATAAATAAATAAAATTTAAAACAAACAAACAAAGAACAGGAAAGCACGCACGAGGGGAATAATGGTCACTCCCTCCCAGGGCAGTTGTGAAAATCAGTGTTACCCTCCTGGTCTTCTGTGGCTGCCGGAACACAGCACCACGGATAGGGGCTGAGGCCGCAGACACACGCTCTCCGCCAGGTCTGGAGGCCGGAAGCCAAAAATCAAAGCATCACGGGGCCATGTTCCCTCCGAGAGTCCGGGTGGGACCCTTCCTGCGTCCTGCGGTTTCTGGTGACGCATCCTCGCCCCGCTCTCTGCCTGTCTTCTCGTGGATGCTCCATGTCTTCTCTCTTCATACAGGGACATCAGGCACTGGGTTAGGGCCACGCTAACCCAGTGCAACCCATCTTAGCTCATTATGTCTGCAAAGGCCAAATTTCCAAATAGGGTCCCCTTCTGAGGCTCCAGGTGGACGTGGGTCTTTGCGGGGCACACTATTCCTCGGACTAGAGTTATTTTTATGTAAAACAGCATTTCAAAACGTGCCTGGCACTTAGTTTGAGCTTCGCAGGCGTGGACCATCATTATTTTTAAAGTGGTTACATAAAGGCAAGTTGATTTTGTGATTTTTCTTATTCATACAAAATGCTTATTATTCCCGTACTGGAGCTGCGCTGCAGTCCGTGGGAGCTGATCTGTCTGTGCCACAGACAGGACACCGACAGTGGGCTCAGACCTCGGAACTGCTCCGTCATCCCAGGAGACACTGGCCCGTGGCTCCAAGTCCTCCCTGAGAGGGCGCCTGGGTGTTCTGGTTCTCGTCACCATGGTGCCGTGGTTAGAGGACCATTCTGGAAGCCCCTGCCTTGGGATTTAAACTCACTAAAAGAGAAAAGACAAACTGAAGGGAGCTTCCCTCATGCCAGCCTGTTTCCCCCATCGACCCCTCCAGCCTGAGCGCCCCCCCCCCTCGCTTTTGCGGATTAAGGAGATCATGGCTGTCCTGCCTTTCACGTATATTAGATTCATTGTTCTTTTCATTATTTCCGTACCTCAGCATAGCGGACACATACTCCCCAGGCTCCTCACTGCTCTCATGCGGTGATTCAATATGATTGACCCATAAAAGCGGTAACCAGAGCCCCACCTAATTACGCTTAATTACACTTGGCAGACGCTGAAGAAAATGCCGCCGTGGCTTCTTGTGCAGTTGGGGAACCCAAAATAACCCAAGCGTGTGAGCTGAGTGGCAGGCGCTTGAGCCTGAGGTGCTATAACGGGATTTTACCCCATAATTTTGAGAGCCACCAAGTTTTTCCAAATGAGTAAAATGCTGAGGAGCGGAATGGGGCGCCTCCATCACCGTGGACCACAAGCAGGGAGATGGTTTACAGGGCACTTCTCACCAAGAACTTAGGACGCCTCGCTCCCTGGCAGCAATAATACTGTAAGTGTGTGTATAAATATCAGCCACTCATCTCGGTGAGATTATTGGGGAGTGTGTTACCGCTGGTGCCAGGGGCCAGAAAGCTCCCGGTTGAAGCTGAAGGCTACGTAAATGGTTGCCCTTTGGGTCTTTCTGAAATGGGAGAGATTTTATTTTTTTTTCCCCACCTCTCATCAGCAAAATCTAAATAGAGTGCTGTGTGCAAACTGGTGCCCCGTAAACACTTAAACAGGTAAGTCCTGTTTTAGAACACCGTGAGCATGCAAGAAAATACAACCCTACCTGGTCTCAGCACTTACCCTCCTTCAAAAGTATAAGATGCCCTGGTCCTTTGTTCCAGGTGAGCAGCACACCTGAGCAGCGAAGGCACCTGCCTTGTACCCCCAGGGGTCTGAAAGGACACCCAGTGGACCCCCTTGGGCACAAGTGACCCGCACCTCGTGGGAGTTCAGTGAATATTCAGTTAGACCGGAGATAAACAGGTGGAGGGTGCGGTGGTCATTGTGCGGCAGGACTTGGAGGTTCCAATTTTCCATCGCAGCAGCCGGCACCCTAGTTCTAACCAGCCCGGGACAGCAGCACAGGGGCAGGTACTCTGACCTCCTGTGTCACCCCCAACACAGCTCTGGTCTTTCCCGTCTCCTGCTCAGTAACCTCCAATCGCTCCCTGTGGTCTCCGACTGGCCCCTGGCCTCCGCTGTCCCCGCTCCCTCGGACACCACTACCAAACACAGGTGCCTCTGTGCCTTTTGTCAACTCCTCCCGCTAGCGGGCACGCCTCCCCCCCTTCTCTATGTACTCGTTCGTCCACCCAACTACTATTTCCTGAGTACTAGCTATGCCCCCAGGCACCGTCTCGGGTGCAGGGCATAGAGCAGCGAATGAATGAACAAAAAGCTTGACCTCATGGAATTCTTGAGAACTGAGCCACTCGCTCCCTGTCAGGCTTCGATGCGGAGGCCCCTCTTGGCGGAGGCTGGCTGCACTCAGAGCCCCACAGACATCCCCCTTCCCTGCTGTCACCGGAGCCATCTGTCGGCACCACGTCCACCACATGTCCCCTGTCCTGGACCCTGGGAGGGTCTAAGTCCTATCCGTCTCTGTCTCCCCAGCTGCTTACACTAGACCCCGAAACCCAGTGGGAGTTTGACCGTGTTTTGAATGAACAACTGGTCCACTATTGAGCCCATTCTCACCAAGCTCAAGAGCACAAGACAAAGGAATGTTTTTAGGCCAGATGAGAGTCAGCGGGGCTAGTGGGGCTGATCGGCCTCGGCTGCAGGGCCCAGATCCACAGGCCAGGTGCTCAGCCCTCCAGAGTGGCAGCTCTCCAGCCCCGGCCTCCTTTACAGCCTGCCTGGGCACTATCCTCACAAAGCACGGGGTTCTTCTCACTTCCGGTCCTCTCTCCTCTCCCCCATCCCTCTCAAGAGCTGGGTTTTCAGGAGAGGGCCCGCAACGCCTGGAATGTGCCCTGAGCCCCCCAGGCAGGAGGTAGCCGGACACACACGTGTCCTGTCCCAGGAGCAGAAGCAACTGCAGAGAAGCTGTCGGGGGGGGGGGGGCAGCAGGGCAGCCTCCCAGGGCGCACGGGGGCGGCAGGGATTTCATGGCAAGTTGGGGGCTCTGTGGTGGCTGCAGCCTGGCTTCTCTGTCCTGCCCACCGGCTTCACATCTTAAACTCTTCCTAGATGGACCCTGCTCACCTCTCTCTGACCCCTCACACACAGGGATCCACACCCCTGCACTCACCCAGGACGCTGCCGCCCCATTGCAGGTGGAAGCCCCCCAAGGACCCTCGCCCCCCTGCACACTTTCCTCTTCCATTTAAGACCTGCTGAAGTGCTGGCATATCTTATAAACTCAGTGGATAATGGCTCGATGGGCCATTTCCATGGAACTATGGGAGGCATTTGATGTGGACGCGGTCACAGGTAGCTTTTGGCGGACTCTTAATTTCCCTGGAACACACGACTGTGAGGGTGTGAGGGTGTGAGGGACTCCTTCGGGCTGTCAGGGAGCAAATAAGGGGAACTGACCAGGACCCATCAAGGGCTCAGCAGGTGGGAGGGGCAGCCTTGTCGGGACTGTTCCGTCCGCAGGACTGTGGCTCAGGCAGAAGAAGCTGGGCTGCCAAGGGGAAGCTGAGAGAAGAGAGGTCCAGGCTTCCTATCCAAAGATGATGTGCTATTTCAAGGACCAGGCAGAGTTAGCAGATCCCAGGGGGCTGAGAAGCCAAGTCCTCCTCTTCCCAGACCTAATCGCCATGTAATTTCTGAGTCAGGTAACTGCCTTTGCTACATTGCAGGTATATCCCACGCTGCTCCTTTTGGCTCTGAAACAAGGTAAATTACATTTAATTTGGGTCAAAAGCATATATTAACTCACATGGAAAAGCCTGAACTACAAACCAAGGGGCCTAGACACTGCTCAGAGGAGAGAAAGAACCAGCCACCAAGAGGGGAAAATGGTCCCGAGACAGTCCAGCACCCGTCGGTGGCTGCCGGGCCCCACTCCCCCAGAGAGACAAGCAGTGAGGGCTCCCTGCACCCCATGGGGTGGGGGCTGGGGGTCCTCCCAGTTCTCAGAGGTGGGAGACAGCACTTCAGCAGAGGTTCTGCTGCGTGAGAGAAGGTCCCTACTCTGTCCAAACCTTAGTAGATACCTGGGGAGCACCTGCCCACACAGGCTCCTGCTTCACACCTGCACTGTGTCAGCTCCACATCCTCTCATATCAGCCTCTGGCCATGTGGTTGTTTTCCCCATCAGCTCCTAAAAGTCCAGGTCCCTCCTGCCCTGGTCCCTCCATGTCCTGCAGTGAGAAGGGATGGGACCCTTAATGTGCCCTTGCTCTGGCGCATTCTGTTTGAACACGGATTCCTGTCCTCATGAAACCCGGGACACAACTCTCTACTGAGCAAGGTGCCTCACAGAGTGATTCTGCTCAGGACGTTTTAGAAGGATTCCACACCTTTTGGTCAGATTTTATTTCTAAATCTAACACAGCACAGCATGTACATGCCCCTTGCCAAGACCTTCAAATGGCAATGATATTGAAGAAACTGGTCTTCTCCTCATCTGAACTGGCAGGGGCCACACAACGCATTCTAAGCTGACTCTGTATCTCAGAGCTCCTTCCCTGCCTCCTCTCCACCAGCCCAGCCTCCCGAAGACGTCAGGCGGTTGAGAGTGTTACGTGGGGTAACAGCTGGGAGGCTCCTGTCCCAGCACCTTCCACGGGTTATCATCGTGGTGTCCATTCACAGAGTGCCCGCAGTGTTCACAACATTGTTACCAAACCATGTGAGGTGGGGTGATGCATGCAAACCCTGGGGTTGCAAACCCCAGGAGGAAATCGAGGCTCCAACATGGCCACTCACTAAATGTGTGCCCTCCGGCCGGACACACAATGGCATGAACCTTGTAGATTCACTCTGAGAATTACATGATATAATGAATATAAAATGCTTCACTAAGTGCCTGGTTTACAACACAGTCTTGATAAATACCAACTATTAGGAATAATAGCCAACATTTATAGAGTACATTAAGCATCACACACTGCACTGAGCAGGTTACATCTGCTAACTCCTTGAGTCCCGTACCTCCCCGGGGAGGTAGGCATCCGGTTTCAATGGGAATAAACTGAGTACAGAGATATGACGTCACTGCCCAGAGTCACCCAGCTCGGGGATCTGCCTCCCACGTCTGCCTCGCAGACAGTGTTGCCACTTCACCAACAGCAGTGGAGTCTGAGGGCCTTCTTCACCTTTCTCCCCAGGCTGGGTGTGCACCACGTGCCTGCTGAGTGAGCTCCGTCCATGCAGACATCCAGACATGAGCCTTCACCTGGCTCATGGGTTTTCAATCCCGATGCACCAGTGCCTGGAACAAACCCAAACAAAATGACACCCGCCACTACGTTACATCAGATGCGAGAAAACATTCATACAATCCACATGAAAGGGAGGTTTGTGTGGGGCACCTTTTCCATGGGTCCAATGACCCCAGCCCCGCATGGGGCGCACGTGACACCTGTGGAGTGCTCATGAGTCTGCAAACAGAGACAATGCCTCGCTGGCCTTCCCTTTGTGCCCACTCCAAACACCAAGGCATTTCAGAGAGAATAGGAGCCCCGGGCCCGGTGACACCACTGCAAGTCCTCACGGCCCTGCTGGATGTTCAGCAGCAAACCTCGGTTGCATAATGTCCTCTCCACCAAAGTGAGTAAATGAATGGAAGCAGAGCCCACTCCTCTCTCAGTGCCATACCAGCTTCCAAGTGACGTCTATGCTAATTGCAGAGCTGGCTACGCTCACTGTCTGCCGTGTGCTGCCGGTGGTGAGGCATGAACGCCCCAGCGCTGGGGGAGAAGGTGTACGGGCACACCTATGCCCATGCACACACGTGTGGACACCCACACACGCCCCGGGTGCACGCACACACACACAGCATGAAGAAGCTAAGAGAGGGGTCTGGAACAGGTTCTCTCTCTTAGCCACCAAAAAAGCCAACTCTGCCCACATCTCCATCTCCGACTCCAGAACTGAGACAGTAAATTCCTGTTGTTCTAAGCCCCCCAGGTGGGGCCCTTTGTCACGGCCGGCCCAGAAACAAAGGCACTGCCTTGGGGAGCCATGTGCTGGACATGGCAGAGGCTCCTCCAGCCTGGGTCCCTGCATGACTGTGCACGGCAGATGGGATCCCACTGGCTCCTTCCAGCTGGCACTTACGTAGGCAAGAACCAGATCTGATGGGGTGAGGCCCCCTGAGAATTCTGAGGGTAGCGGGGCAGCACCTAGCTAGGCCCCACCTCTTACCATAGTAAGTGGGGAGGGCCGGGCAGGACACTCAGCCTGGCTAGGACCTGGAAGCCGAGGGAATGACACTGGCAGTTGAGGAGAAGCAGGGTCAGTCTGCACGGTGCCCCGCACCAGCTCTCAGGGGGCCCCTCTTTGTGCGAGGAAGTAAGATTCCAGAAATGGGGAAGCAGAGAGACAGAGGTAAAGCTGGACCTGGGCCTCCACCTCGCTGAGCACCCTGGTGTCCCAGCTCCGCTTACGTCCTGAGCACACACCCCTTCGCACGCCACCCCTTCCACGTTCCGGGCTGCGTTTGGTGGATGGAATGTTCCTGCCACCATCGCACACGGAGCCAACAGACACCCTGGAGACTCAGATCTGCTTCTGAGCTTTGGTTTCCTCCTCCGCAAACGAGCAGCAGAAGGGCCGCAGCGACAGAGTGGGGTCACTGTGTCCCCTTGACTCCCCACCGCACCCTGCCCTGCTCTGGTGACCGGACCCCTGCAGACCACGTTTCTGCTCCCCCAGCCACTCCTGGGAACTCCGAGCACATGGGTTGGCCAGGCTCAGATGAAGGGGCCCCTCGGGTCAGCCTCACCCCAAGACCAGTCCTCAGGTGGCACCCCTCCCACGGGGGACTTGGATCCAGTGTGTCATTTTCCACAGCCCGACCCACCTCCAGACGGGGTCTACGCTGTGATTTCTGCCCCGGTAGATGTGCATGCCGGTGTGTGTCCGCCCAGTACCCGTCAGCCCAGTTTTCTCCCCCAGCCTTCCCCTGGAAGCCTGTCCCCACCCCTACTCTCTCTAGGTCAGAGAAGCGACCCCTGACCCTACCCAGCCCCACCGTTCTCCCCCGGCCTCCAGCCTGACTATTGTGCATATCGCTTCAGTGGCCTGTGCACTCCAGATGCTGCTAGAACACCGGGCAGAGAGCCCGTGGCTGGTGGGGCTGCTAACGATGCAGGAGGCTGGCGAGCCTGAAGCTGGTGGGCTGCCAGGGGAGGTAGTCAGCTGAGAAAGCCTTGGAGAGAGGGTCCTGGCCTGGGGAAGCCTTGGTTGGACCCCAAACCCAGCCACACTGGATGTCCAGATGCCCGCACCGGCGACTGAGCACATCCCCTTCCGGGCCTCACAGCCCGTCATGTGAGGGTAGACGACAACGGCGAGCACCCACCCCACTTCTCGGGAGTGTGACGAGAATGACAAGAGCCCCCCTCGGGCAGGTAGCCAGTGTGACCTGCGTGCCTGGCCGTCCCCACCTGCATTCGCAGTCAGTGCCATCTTCACTGTCTTTCTGGGCTGAAGGGTGACGCGGCCAAGCTCCCATGCCCACCCGCCCCTCCAGGGACGATTTGCCTCTTCCTCTGTGGCTTCAGCGGCTCCCGAACATCCTGGGAATAGCTGCTCATTTGTGTCACTTGTGCCTTGACTTCCAGGCTCTTGCTGCTGCCTCCCGGCCCCACCCACCACTTCGCCAACTATCCTGGGGAAGGGGGGCTAATTGTGACTCCCAGCCCTGCCAGCTCACAGAGACCTTGATTTCCCAATCCAGCTCAGGGAAATCAGCTTCACTTCACTCTGGGACATTTGCCGCAAAAACGTTGTAGAAAAATAAGCAGCTGAGCCATCCCTCAGGTCTCAGACTGAGCAGAGAGTTGGCTGCACTGGGACATGCAGCTCAGAGATGCAGCATCCACCTCAGTGGGCCTCCCAGGTGGGTCTTACCTGAGGCCCTGCAGAACAGCGAGCCCATCCCAGAAGAACAGGCGCTGCCTGAGCCCCAGCCCCGACAAATCTCAGCAATTCCAAGGCATCCTGGATGCCCCCCTCCCCTCACATCCAGGTCCTGACTGCACAACCACCCAAGACCTCTGGAACCTCCTCCCCCACCTTTGCCACCACTCTGCTCTGAGCCACCATAGGCTCCTAGACCATTGCAGCCGCATGAATGACCTCCCACTTCCCCTCTGACTTCCATGTCCTGGCCCGAACAGTGCCCCCCAAAATTTATGTCCACCTGAGACCTCATATTGTGACCTTACTTGGAAATAGGGGCATTCCAGATGTAATTAGTTAAGGTGAGGTCATGCTGGAGTAGGGTGGACCCTAAATCCAATGACTGGTGTCCTTATCAGGCCACGTGAAGACACACAGGGAAAACGACCACGTGACCACAGAGGCAGAGGTTGGAGTGATGTGTCTGCAAGCCAAGGGATGCCAGGAGCCACCAGAAGCTAGAAGAGAAAGGAAGGGTCCTCCCTAGAGCCTCTGGAGGGAGGGCGGCCCTGCAGACACCTTGATTTTGGACTCCTGGACCCCAGAGGTGAGAGAGCACAATTCTGTTGTTTCAAGCTGCCTGGTTCCCGCTAATTTGTTACAGCAGCCCCAGGAAATGAATACAATCTATAACCTGATCACCACTTGGCAGGGAGAATAAACTTTAAACCTTCCCCTTCACTCCTCTGCTCAAAAACCTTCAGTGGCTTCACATTTCACTGAATATAAAAGTACGAATTCTCAGCACTGGCAGCCTCCAGGGGCCTGTGTGGCCCCCCTGCCACCCGCCCCTTCCTCTCCTTCTGCCCTTCCCTGCCCCCTGTGGCCACCAAAGCAGGATCAGGCCCTTCACCTGCAAGGACATCCCCTCTCTTGCACGTTCTCATTTAGTAAAAGCCTCAAAACATGAAAAGAAAAAAAGATCTGTATAACAGACACTTGTGCACATGCACCCTGTGTGTAAGGCACTTTCATGTTTTACTGGATGTATTTTGGGTCTTCTCAAAAATTACTATGTTGCAGAGGGAGTCGGAGACCCCAGGTTTCCTGGGCCCCAGCCCTCCGCCCCGACTGAGCTGGGGGTTTTCCTTCTGTCCATGTTTGTATTTCCTCTCTCCTTTCCTTTCTTTTTCTCAACCCCTGTCCTCTTTCTGAATCTTTTTTTCTATCTCTCAAAATATATAAATAAATATATTATATCTAAATATAAATACATACACACATGTATATGTGTACATGATACTATTATGAATACTTTGCAGGTTTACATAAATAATATAATATTATACAAACCCTTTTGCAACTTGCCTTTTTTTAATAGTATAACTTTGAGATCGATCCATGTTGATAAATATCAGTGTAATTTATGCATTTTAGCTGCGGCATGATACCCTACGGTGAGACGTGCCATCATGCGTTTATCCAAACTCCTCCTTATTCATGGACATGCAGGTCCATTCCTCTTCACAGTAGCAAACACAGGTACAACAATATCCAAAACATATTTTGAATATTCTTTTATGTGTCTCTGTGCATGTGTGTGAATGTTCCCTCAGCTGTATCCCGAGGAGGGATGTTACGGGCTGTAGAATATGAATATTTTCCATTTTACTTTATATTACCAAATCAGTGTTCTAAGGGTTGCAAGAATTTATACTCCCAAGAGCAGCAAATTCTCTCATGCATTCATGTACTCATTCATTCAACAGATGTTTCTTGAACACCCACTATGTGTGGACACAGTTCTGGGTATGGGACACAGGCATGAACTAATCATCTGTGCTATGTAGCATCCCTCCCAGAGCACAGGTTCTGGGTCCAGACTGTCTGGATGCACAGCTCACTGACTGGGGGGCCTTGGGTGGGTCCTGGGACATTTTTGGACCTGAGTTTCCTCATCTCTAAGTGCTGATAAAATCGAGAATACGTATGTAGATATAGATACACACATAGACACAAATATACACCAGAGACACAGATAGAGAAAGATACAGATGTAGATGTGGGTGTAGGAACAGATATAGAAACTCACAAATACACACAACCATATACAGATAAAAATACACACGTGGGTAGAGATATCCACAGCCACAAATTGTGAATGCCTCAGTCTCCCACCTTACAGCAACTACCCCAAGGTTCAACGTGAGTGTAACGTGGGAGAATATGGACCAAGTTACTTAGCTCAGTGCTTGGCACAAAATAATGCCCAAACCGCTAACTGTGATTACTTCCCCGGGGTAACGCACTGCCATCAAAGGCCACCAGGGATGCACACAAAACACTTGTCTCACCGCAAGAACGGAGCTCACACACCTTGGGGAGCCACGGAGGGTCTTAGGGAGAGAGTATGAGAAAGAACTTATTCTAGATTTGGGCTTGTAACAGGTGATTTGGGGGAGGGATTTGGGGCTTTGGGGATTTCGGATGCGGTTGGGAAGCGCGAGGAATTCCGTGATTGGATACCTTGCAACAGAGTAATGGGGACGCCATCAGGGGTAAGCAGTCGTGGTCACTCACGCTGCTCAGAAGAGGAGTGATTGGTCATTTTGTGGTTTGGACATTCTGACTGGGGGCACACATGGCCTCAGGGTGGCCCTGTGTGGCTTGATGTCCACGGGATGTGATAAGATCAGCAGAAGAAAGAATGCCCGCACCTCTTTCTCACCTGTTAGACGGACCTGGCTGGCTTTCTTTTCTTGTTTACCCTCCTGAATTTCTTCTCCCCACCAAGAGGCCCAGCTTCTTGGGCTCAGCTTTATGTCTTGCCTGCAGTTCTCCGAGGAGGAGTCTCTCCAGCCAACTCGACAGGAAACAGATTGTGCCTTCCGTCCTTTCTCCAAAGCCAGAGGACTCCATAGAGAGCAAGAGAACAGGGCCTCCCCAGAGCCCTTCCTCAGCCAGGTCCACCTGGTGTGGGGGATGTGGAGCAAAGCACTGTGTTCATCTGGCCAGGGCAGGCTCCGTGGGGACAGGGTGACAGGGAGGCCTGCTGTTTACAGGCCATGGTTCCATCTTGGCTCAATAATTTCACTGGGTTGAACAGTGACCCCCAAATTCACATCTTCTCATAACCTATAAATGTGACCTTATTTGCAAATGGGGTCTTTGCAGATGCAGTTAAGATGGGTCATACTAGATGGGGGTGGGCCCTAGGCCCAATGATTGGTGTCCGTTTAAGGAGGGGACACCACGGAGGTACAGAGACAGTGGCCATGTGACAACAGAGCAGACGTCCTTGTGATAGGTCTGCAATTGATGGAAAACCACGGATCACCAGCAGCACTTGAGCTGGGAGAGGGCCCGCGGAGTCTCCCTCGGAGCCCTCACAGGGAACTAACTGTGCCCCCATCAATGTTGGACTTCTGGTCTCCGGAACCATGAGAAGACAGATTGCTGCTCTGAAGCCCCCCAGGTGGTGGTGACTGGGTATGGCAGCCCCAGGACGTTAGCCCAGTGACCTTGAGCTGCCTCGTTGCCACCTGCACCCCTGGCCCTGACCTCTCAGAGCGGAGGACACCCTCAGATGTGGCCACAGCCCAGGCAAGGCTGGCGCCAAGGGACCCCAGGCACTGTGATACGCCTCAGCGGCTACCCAGGCATCAGTCTCTGGCCAAGCCGGGTCCCTGGTTCCTGCCTCTCAGCCTGTCAAACACCCATGGTGTAATGACCATCATTATGTGATTGTGGCATCGCTGGGGCCGGCGATGTGTCACTGTCAACATTTACCGAGTGTCCAGTCCATCTGCAGAAAATGATGATAATAAAAAATAGGAGAGCTCCTCTTTGACTGTCATGGGCCTGCTCAGAGTGAAGATTCTGGAAAGGAAGACGCACACGGGTGGAATGGGGATGGGGATTGGATTATTAAAGACAGACAGTGGTCCGAGCCCCGTATTCTGAGCCCCTTCCTATAAGTCTCCCGAAAGCACCCGACAGTGTTGACTGATGTTGATTAACACGTTTCATCAGGCACACAGAGAGGGCCAGGTTACTAATCAGTACTGGTCACAAACCCGGATATTGCCGGATCAGGCACCATGACGGGGGCTGCCACACGAAGGAACCCGTTTCCTTGTCTGCCTTCAGAGACAAGATGGCAAGACCAGGGCCCAAGGACAAGTTCTTTCACTTTCCCTTATTTTTATGCAGGTGTTTTCTGCCACAGGTGTGTGAGGAGGATGCTCAGGCTGGGCTGAGTGGCCAGGAGGCTTCCTGGAAGGAAGGTGCTTACCTGGTGCCTCAGGGGATGAGGAGAAAGGAAAAGTGAACGCATCTCATTTCCCTGACACCTTGGAGGACTTGTCCACGTAAGCAGGAGGCTCCTCAAACCGGAAGTTTCATCAGCTGCTGATAACAGTTTCAGGGCATCCACTGGGAAGATGTGAAGCCCCCTGGGAGTCTGGGTGCAGTGTTTGGGTGTGACAGACACCAGGCAATTCGGTCACGGGTGAGGCGGCCTCTGCAGCACCCTCTCACCGCCCCGACCCTCAGGCTCAGGCAAACATCTCTCAGCTTCCTGGGTCTTCGGAGGTCATCCCTGTCAGTCTGCAGGGAGACTGCCCATGGGGCTGGGAGACAGGGTGGTAAACCTTCTCAAGATCCATGATCGAACCCACACAGACTGGGTTTTCTGCCTGAAGTCAGTGGAGTGAGGGACCACAGGGAACTCATCCAGGGAGACGGGAGCTGGTGGAAACAAGGCATGCTGGGGTCTCAAGAATGAAATTCCCCGAAATGAGCCTTCACCAGGACCCCTAACAGATGGGCCCAGTTCAAGAAGGGAAAATGTTCTTCTGAGTGTTTTTGGTCAGGATTCAGAGTTTCTGAAATGAACAGGGTACCTTCTTGGGGGGCGGGGCGGGGCTGGAGATGACTCAGTGCATTCATGTTTGGGATCGACATCACAAAGAGCAGGGGAGGTTCCAGATTCCCACGACCTCAGTGGAGAGGACCCTTTGGCTCCTTCCCTTCCCCCTCATTCCCATCACCCAACCTCTAACCTGGAACCCCTCAGGTGGGCCAGGACTTGCTGAAGGAGGGGTGCCCCAAGCTCACAAAGATGCCCTACCCCTCAGGTATAGGGGGCCAGGGCCCCCCTTAGAGCTCTCTCTGGTACATAGCCAGTGTCAAATAAAAACACACTCCAAACTTAAATAAGAAGAGACTTGATTCTAAAGGATTATTGCAAGAGAGGAAAAGGGCCTATTGCAACGAGGAGAGGGGCTATGTAATAAGGGAGGGGTCTACTGCAATTGGGGAGGGGGTATGGTAATGGGAGGAGGGGTGATTGCAAGCAGGGTACTTCAATCATGAGATCACAGACATCAAAAGGTCAGGCTGAAAGGGCCTTTTCTTTTGGAGAAGAGCAAACAGGCTAGACAGGGCAGGATGTGTGGATCTCAAATAAAGGGTGGACAGCAGACCAGAAAATGTCTAACCCTGGGGTCAAGAGGGGCCATCTGCTGCCTCCTGCTTGCCCCCTGAGAGGGGCCAAGGTCCAGGGGCCTAGGGGAAAGAGAGAATCATTTTTTTTTTAATTTTTTTATTGTTATGTTAATCACCATATATTACATCATTAGTTTTTGGTGCAGTGTTCCATGATTCATTGTTTGTTCATAACACCCAGTGCTCCATGCAGAACGTGCCCTCCTCAATACCCATCACCAGGCTAACCCATCCCCCTACCCCCCTCCCCTCTAGACCCCTCAGTTTGTTTTTCAGAGTCCATCGTCTCTCATGGTTCGTCTCCCCCTCTGATTTACTCCCCTTCATTCTTCCCCTCCTGCTATCTTCTTTTTTTTTTCTTAACATATGTTGCATTATTTGTTTCAGAGGTACAGATCTGTGATTCAACAGTCTTGCACAATTTACAGTGCTCACCATAGCACATACCCTCCCCTATGTCGATCACCCAGCCACCCCATCCCTCCCACCCCCCACCACTCCAGCAACCCTCAGTTTGTTTCCTGAGATTAAGAATTCCTCATATCAGTGAGGTCATATGATACATGTCTTTCTCTGATTGACTTATTTCACTCAGCATAACACCCTCCAGTTCCATCCACGTCGTTGCCAATGGCAAGATCTCATTCCTTTTGATGGCTGCATAATATTCCATTGTGTATATATACCACTTCTTCTTTATCCATTCATCTGTCGATGGGCATCTTGGCTGGGAAAGAGAGAATCTTAACCAAGTATTACCAACAAGCATTTTGTTCCTATCAATCTGTAGGGACAAAACAGATCAGCTAAGCATTGATGAGGCAAAGGATGGGAATTTGAAGATCTGTGCCTGACTTCATCCTAGGTAACCATGGGGGCATGGTGAGCCTCCCCTAGTTAGGTGGGAAAGGTGGGTTTCAGGTGCACAAGAGGGCAGGGGGGGGGTCTCTTTAATAGCCTCTGTTCACCAGGATCATGGGGCTCAGGAAAAATTCAACATTGACACTGGGCTGTGATGTTGCTATAGAACCCTTCCTTGGTCTGAGCTATACTCAAAATCATCAGATTCTTGTCCTGATAAATAGGTCAGAACAGTCTTTCCAAGTATGGAATATGCTTCCTCCAAAATCCAAAAAGACCCTCCAAGGTTTGTGCTTTTTTCTCAACAATGAGAGGTTCAAGGTGCCATAACCTATCCTTTATTTTGGAAGGGATGCTCTGGTATACCCCCAGACCATCGATAAGCCTTTGCAGGATCCCCAAACCAGTCACTGACATGCCCGGCACTAGACTCAACTAGAGTCTGGCTCCCACTTTGGGAGTATATATTGTCACCAAGGCCTCCAACGTAGCTGCCATTTCTTGCTCAGAGGGTCCATTAACGTGCTACTGATGACAGGAGGGCCCATACTCTACTCTGTGGGATTTCCCATCAGCCCCTTGAACTACACAGAACTGGAGGGCAAAGGAAGACACAGTCCTGGGCAAGACCGAGCATATGAACTGTTGCCCATTCCACAGGAATGCAGACCACTCTGCTTCCTCCTGTGAGCACAGAGATCCCCAGCATCAGGAGCGACTCTGTCCCCACCAGCTCCCTTTGCACCAGGGACAGTCATCCAAACAAATGCCCATGAGTTTCTTCGGGGAAGAGTGCATAGATAGATCCAATTGCAGCGCTGCTGCCGTGTCCTTCTTCAGGGGCCCGGGCCTCTCCTGCACCCCACAGGTCTGGATGCAAGAACTAGCTTGCATTTGAAAATGTAGCAGGGGGTCATATGCAACTAGAGCAGCTGACCTCAACCTCCTCCTGTCCTTGACCATGTTTGATCAAATACTTTAAGTGTTCTCCTGCTGCCACCCATCATCATGTCCTGGAGCACCACATTCGATTGGTCACTGACCTAGATTTCAGCAGATCAGGTCCCTGCCACCATTCTGAGCTTGCTGCCCACTAGGTAACTTGCTTCTGACAGATGAGTGCTGCCATCTGGACTCTGCTGTTCTGGGATCCATCATCCCCCTGCACCACGTCCCCATCCCTGCACCACCGTCTC